>NC_082692.2:99626014-99953311 GCF_949987515.2 Delphinus delphis | reverse complement strand
GAAACCGGTGCCTGGTGCCAAAAAGATTGGGGACCGCTGGTTTAGAACATTCTTGATTATTCATTCAGGAAAGAGAGGAGCTAATTGTGCGTCAACTGTCCACCTTCAGCCAGAAATCTCCCGAGATCTTTAAAATATAGAATCGCCAGGAATTACTGGGCTCAAGGGAAGCACAGACATCCAACCTCTGAAGAGCTGCATCCAGGCTGTCTTTAAAACTGTGCTCAAAGAGGGTGACATTTATAGATTATGTTAAACTTGTTGTGTTATATTTGAAACGCAAATGACTTGAGAAAAAACGGAATTTATTGGCTCATGTAAACGAAAAGGCCAAGGATGTAAGGTACAGCTGGATCGGGTCTCAAAGTCACCAGACGTCTGTCTGTCTCTCCAGTGCTTGATTGTCTTCTGAGTCGTGAAGATTCTCAGCCAGTTTCTTGCTTTGCCCTGGCCAGGTGGCCTCCTGCAGCTCCAGGCTAACTTCCTACCAGCTTAGCAAGCTGTGAGGGGAAAGAGAGCCTCTGGACCAAAGTTCCCACAGAAGCCCTGAAGCCGGCTCTCATCGGCCTGGTGTGGCCCATCCCTGAGCCGGTCACTGTTGAGGCAGTGAGGAGGTGGGGCCTGGGGCCGGCTCAGAACTGGGGAGTCAGGAGCAACCCCCTTTCCCCTTGGCTGTGTGATCCAGGCAAAGTGCTGTATCTCTTTGTGCAGAAATGTCCTTATCATGGGAAACTTAGGATGATTCCATTAAAAGCAGTAAGCCCTGAGCTCCATGCTGACGCCCCCTGCCAGGGTGAGCAATGCTGCCCGGAGGTAGGGTGCAGAGCCATGGCCAAGAGCTCAGACCTGGAGCCTGGAGACCTAGGTTGGCAGCTGGGCTCTACCCTGTCCTGGTTGTAGCCTTGGGGCAAGAGACTTAACCGCTCTGTGCCTCAGTTGCCCCATGTGGATAATTGTAATAGTTACCTCCTGGGTGTGAAGACTAAGTAGGTCAAAATACGTAAAGCCCTTAGAACAGTGTCTAACACACAGGAGTGCTAAGTCCAGCTCTTCTTAAGATAGTATGTGTGTATCAGTGTGTCTCAATCGCATTGCTCTCAGCACCCCTTCATGCACTTAAAAATTATTGACACCCCCCTCAAAGAATTTTGATTATATCTATTTCCCATATTAGAAATTAAAATGAGAATTTTTTAACATTTGTTTGTTTTAAAATAACTGGGAAATCCATGATGTGTTAACATAACTAAAATGTTTTCATGGAAAATATAGTTTTGTGAGAAAAGTGGCATTGGTTTACATTTTTACAATTTTTTTTAATTGTCTGACTTAATAGAAGACAACTGGATTCTCTTATCTGATTCTGCATTTACTCAACAGATTAAATTTTGGTTGAAGCATATGAAAGCCTCACACAGATATGTAGTCAGGAAAGTGAAAACCTCGTGGTTCCCCTGAAAGGGTTTTAGGACCTGAGGGGTCATCAGAGCAGTGTCACATGAGAGCCCGCATTCTGTCCATCGCTGTTCAGCTTGGAAGCAGACTGGCTGGGTGTAAATATCAGATGTGGGGCAAGTGGCCTAGCCTCTCTATGCCTCTGTTTTCTTCTTGAGAGCCCTGCTTCCTGTGGAGTGCTTAGAGCAGTGCCTGACACATAGTAAGTGCTCAATAAACACTGACCGTTACGATTATTAGCTCAGAGCCTGGCACTAGCAGGGGCTCCCTTTTCTTCCTAGGTTGGGCATCTCCTCAGAGATAATGTTCAACCTCCCAAGGATGGCCTGGGGTTCCATGTCCTCCAGGGTTGCCCTGAGACACCACACTCCTCCCAGGGGGCACCGGACTGAGCCTGACATGTGCCCTGTGCCACCTCTCTGGCCATAGGCCTAAAGCGGCCACCACGGGCCTGTCAGCCTGTGGCACGTCAAACAGGGTGTACCTGCGTCGGTGCCGGGAAGCTCTCCTCCTCGGCAGCTGGTGATTAGGAAGTCACTCCCCGCAATGGACGGGGTCTAATCAGCCTGCCGATAATCACCAGGCCCAGAACGTGGCTGCGATTCAGGAAAGATGATCCCCAAAGGCTAGAGCCACTTAAATCCTGGCATTGACCACAGGTCCCCTTGGTAACCCATAACTCTCAGCACAGTTTAGCCACTGAGCTAATTGATGTTCCAAGGCAGTTAGCTCATACCCGGGCGATTGAAATGGGCTCTAATTGCCAACATCCTTCAGGTAAGAAGCCCCACATGTTCCACCACCCAAGAGGCCTGAGCAGGAACTGAGTCTCTTGGCAAACCAGTCCTCTGATTGCATCTAATTAATCAAAATAAGGTTCGCAGAGAGAATTAATTAAAGAACATATCAGAGGAAGTCGTGACATCGGGACCGTTCACAGCAAAGCAGGACAGGAGGCTTCACTGAATTTGTGAGAGGCAGCTCCTTGAAAGAATGTTCCCCAGCTTTTAAAGCTGCCTGAGCGAGGGACGGCAGGGCTAGAGGAAAGACCACTGGCCTTGGAGTCTACAGAACTGGGGTGAGCCTGGTGGTACCACCCACGTGAGATGTGTGGCCTTGGGCGAGTTGCCTCACCTCTCCAAACCAGGCATCTCTCACCCATAAAGTAGGGGTGTAAATTGTGAGTGGAAAGTCCCCGCACAAAGGAGGTTCTTGGTGGCACAGTGTAGAGGTAAAAACCGGCACCTGCAGAGGGCTGTTAAATGTCCTCTAAGGCATTTTATTTTATTTTATTTATTTATTTATTTTTTGGTACGCGGGCCTCTCACTGTTGTGGCCTCTCCCGTTGCGGAGCACAGGCTCCGGACGCGCAGGCTGCGTTTGCGGACGCGTAGGCTCAGTGGCCATGGCTCACAGGCCCAGCCGCTCCGCGGCACGTGGGATCCTCCCGGACCGGGGCACGAACCCGTGTCCCCTGCATTGGCAGGCGGACTCTCAACCACTGCGCCACCAGGGAAGCCCTCCTCTAAGGCATTTTAAAAGGCAGATGTTACACTGGGTCACAACATAAGCTCTCAGCTCCGGGGTCATCCTTGAGGCTGGGCTCACAGGTTTGTAGCGACTGCGTAGCACCCTGCAACATTTGGGTTTGCGTCTCCAGCTCCCGCTCAGGCAGGCCTGATCTCAAATCCCATCTGCACCTTCATTCACACATTCGACAAATGTTTGCTGAACGTGTGCCCTGTGCCAGCACTGTCCTCGGTGCTGGGGGTACAGGAGTGGTCCCTGCTTCGTGGAGCACAGAGTTTGGTGAAGGAGGAGGCATTTATGAAAAAATCGCCCAAGAAGACTGGCAGACGTTGCTGGTCCCTCACTCCATCCCCTCAGCGCTCACCTTTGCGGTACACACAAGAGCATCCTAAGATTCTACACCTAAGGGCCTCTAGTGGTCAGTGCTTGGGGCAAGCTGGAAGTTCCAGGGAGTTAACATCCCTAGGAGCAGCCCTCAACCCCTGATCAATGGGAATCAGAAGAAAATCTCCAGCTTCCTCACCCTGTCAAGTGGGAGACTGAGGCCTCTTCTACAGTTTCTCAAGGAAACCCTGCTCACTAATGCATCTACATTCACTTCCTTCCCTTTCCCGAATCCCTCCCCCACTCCGAGACCATTGCTTCCTGGGATCACCCTCCAAGGAAACCACTCGCACTCAAGTCCTCGTCTTAGGTACTGGGGGAACCAGTACCTCGTTAGGTACTGGGGGAACCAGCCTAAGACAGATATAATTACAAACTGTGACAGCTGCAAGGAAGGAGCGAGACGCAGTGCCACATCCCAGCGAAGTGCTGTCTGAAATGCCAGCTGAGGAGGGGGAGTTACCTAGTGTGAATCATCAGGCGTCAGCAGAGCAAATAGGTATCGCTCACTCTAGGGATGTTAAGTGGAAAAGTTAATTTAACATAGCAGGGCTGGCGTTCAGCTAGTTGCACTGCTGTGGCCTCACAGATTTGTCAGAATCTGTCCATTCTGATTGGACACGCGCCCTGATTGGCTGAAGACTGTCTTGTACCAGTTGTTGAATATCTTGAATATCACTCTTGAAATAAAGTGCTGACGAAATCGTCAGAGCTTGGGGAGCTGTCCTGCAGAAAAATACCGCAGAAGTGCCCTGCCAGGGAAGCTGTTTCCCAGTTTTCTAATCAGGAAACTGGGAAACGAGGAGGCTGCCATTGGAATCATCAAGTTAAGAAACCACTACTTGGGGACTTCCATCATGGTCCAGTGGTTAAGAATCCACCTTCCAATGCAGGGGATGCAGGTTTGATCCCTTGTCGGGGATCCCACATGCTGTGGGGCAACTAAGCCCGTGAGCCGCAACTAGAGAGCCAGTGCGCTGCAACGAAGAACCCCGCATGCCGCAACTAAGACCTGACACAGCCAAATAAATAATTAAATATATTTTTTAAAAAGAACCCACTACTTGGAATACTATTCAGCAATCAAAAAGAACAAAGTAACAAAACATGTTACATCATGGATGAACTTCAAAAACATTACACCAATTGGCAAAAGCCAGGCATAAGAGACCACGTATTATAGATTCTAGTAGTATAAAATATCCAGAAAAGGCAAATTGATAGAGAGAAGGTATATTAGTAGTTGCCTGGGGCTGAGAGTGGGGAGAGAGATTAATTGTAAATGGACACAGGGGTTTTACTGGGAGTGTGAAAATGTTCTAAAACTGATTTATGCTGATGGTTGTACCACTAGGTAAATTTACTAAAAACCATTGAATTGTATTCCTGCAATGAATAAATCTTATGATATGTAAAATATACCCCCAATAAAGTTGTTTAAAAGAGAAAAGAACGTACGACCATAGGTATGAACCTGGCCAGAAAGCCACTATGAACAACTGTCTCTAGATACTTAAGAGCTGGAGTTTGGTGCAGAAACAAATCATTATCACCTTGCTTTCCAGCAGGAATCGTCAAAGTGGCCTTCCCAGTCTCACACAAGAGCTTACTGTGCTTCCAAAACTCTAGCTGCAAGGGAGCCTTGGAAATGCAGTTTTTGCTTTCCAACCTCCACAGTTCAGGAAGCACCCTAGGTGACCCCAGGGAATGTGAGGAGTAGGAGAAAAGGAGGCTCCAGAAAGAGGGAACAACATGGACAAAGGCCCTGATGTGTGTTCAGGAAACAGAATGGGCAGGCCATGGTAAGGAGTTTGGATTTTATTCTAGATGACATGGAAGCTGCTGACAGGTCTCAAGCAGGGTGGTTGCCATGGTCAGATCCGCTTCCCTCTGGTTGCTATGTGGAAAATGGGCTTGGGGGACAAGGGTGGAAGCCTGAGGCCGGCAAATGATGGTGGCCAGGATCTGGGTGGTGGCAGAGGAACTGGGAGAAAATGGGTGGACCTGAGATATATCCAGGAGGTAAAATTTATAGGACATGGTAAAAATTGGATGTTAGGGGAGGGGAGGCATAGAGACGACCTCCAGGGTTCGGCCTTATGAGCTGAGAAAAGTCACCTTACTTCTCTCTTGGTTTCCTTTTCTCTGAACTGGAGTTGACTATGATGAGTGATTAATTCATTCAACAGATATTTACAAATTACCTACTATGTGCTGGGCAGTGGGATAAAAGTGCTTTTCCTGATGTCTGGCCCCAGAGTAAGTGCTTAGGAAAATTTTCCTTTTTGTTTCATTCTTCAGAGCTCACCTCAAGTGCACCTTCTCCCTGGAAGGCTTCCCTGATTCCACCCCAAACTGCACTGCTTTCTCACACTTCTAAGAGTTGGCAATCAGGGCTAGAAGATAGGGTGAAGGAGGAAAGGAATGGGCCAAAACACCCCAGATTTCCAGTGTTAACAACTCTAAGAACACTGATTTCTTCCCACTGAGCCTTTGTTCATGCTCTTTCCTTCTGCCTGAAATATTGTATCTCTTATTTATCCTTTGACCCAACTTGGATGTTTCCTCCTCCAGGAAGCCTGCTTTGCCCAGCCAGACCAATTTGTTCTGCCATCTGTGTCTACCTTGCATGCTTTGCTAACTACGAAGTGGTCGTCTGTCTCCCCACTGGATGGGGAGCCCCTTAAGGGCTGGGAGTCGGTCTGGAAAACTAAAATGGATGTGACCTGAAGCTTTCAACATCCATTCAACAAATATATATTGAGCACCGACTTCATGCCAGGCCCTTATTTAGGCAGCGTTGATAAAAGCAGACACATATGAGAAGGGAAAGATGGGAAGGATTTCAGTGAAGAGAGAACAAGGTGGGAGGCATCTGTGTTAGTCAGAATTGGCTAAGTTTTGCTGTGGTAACAAAGAAACCCTGACATCTCAGTGACTTAATACAACACAAGTTTATTTCTTCCATGTGAGAAGTCTGATCTAACTTCCATCTGGTGACGCCAGGGCTCAGAATCCTTCCCTCACATGCTCTGCTCTCTCAACCGGTAGCCTCCCAGCCTTCCTTGGCAGGAATAAAAGGGTTAAGGGGCTCTAACTGCCACAGCCCCAGACTGACACTCCAGCTCACAGCCCATTAGCCAGGACTAGTCACATGACTCCATGCCAACTGCAAGGGAGGCTGGGAAATGTAGGGAAGCACATGCAGCATCTCTGCCACAGCATCCTAGGCCAAGCAAAAGGTACGTGTGTGAGAGGGGGAAGGACAGAGGTATTTGGGGAGCAGCATGCAGATTTTATTAAGGATAAAGCCCCAGTGCCTGACAAGAACTCACATCAAAACCCCCGTGTCTGGGTTTTTACTTTTTTTCTTTTTTGTGTATGTGATTGGAGAATGAACGAAGGAAGGAACAAGTGTGTCTGCAAGGCTCAGTTTTGAGTCCCTTCTGGTCTTGGAGCACTAGAGCTAAAGAGGCCATTTATAAGGGTTTACTTGGTGCTAGGCACTATGCTTGGAGCTGGACACCTATTGCTCCATCTCATTTACTCCTTTGAACAACTCTGAGAAAGGTGTAGGGATCACTGTGCCCATTTTACAGATGGGAAGACTGAGGCTCAAGTTGGTTCAATCATTTGTCCAGGACTGAATCCAATGCCCAGACCCTTTCCATCATGCTGCACTGGTCTGATCACTCTCAGGGGCAGAGGGGAAATGTTAAATGGCTGGGGGAGTGGTCTTCTCACTCTTCAAATTGTCCCATATCTGAGGAGATAACAACAGCGGCCACACCAAGCAAGTTTGGAAGGAGAAGAGGGTAGGGTGTATTCTTGGGCAAGTACTTCACTTCTCCACACTCAACTGAAACTCAACTTCAAAAGGACATGACAGCCTTTTGGGGTGGCCATGGGATTGGATGAGAAAGTGTCTGTAAGCATTGAGCATTTAAGAAGTGCGCTGTAAGTGGCCCATGTTACCTGTATTAGGGTGTCCGCCTTCAGGGGGAGTCTGTGAGCAGAGGGTTTCCTGCTAGGGCCCTGATTGCCTTGATGGTGCCAGTGAAGAAAGCCAGAGGGCCTAGAGGAAAGGTCAGCTCTACCTTCAGGCACCTCGGGGCACCTAACCTCTGGGCCGGGTCCCTCATCAGAAAATAGAAATATCCACCGAATGCTCAATTTTTCAGCAGGCTTCTGAGAATATTAATGGAGATGGTGGGTGTGAGTGTATTTTATAAGCCCCGAGTCTCCCTCCAACCCCACCTCACCTGAACTGCGGTTCCCTGAGGAGAGGAGCAGGGTCTCAGACACTCTTCCAACCCCTCCTCTCCCTCCCCAAGAAGGTGACCAAAAGCTATTTGCAGAAAAGCCAAATAGCCCATCTGCCCACTAAAAAGAGGGTGTCCAATGCAGAGTCTAAGGCCTGAGGAAATTTCAGAGTTTGAGTCAGAGGTAGCGAAGCGGAAATGAGTGAGCCAAACTCAGCCTCAGACAAGTCGCTTAACCTTTCTGTACCTTGGTTTCCTTGTCAGGAAATTTGGCATAATCATAGTAATGCCTGGGATTATTGTGAGGAGTAGAAGAATTAATATATGTAAGGTGCATAAGAACTGCCTGACACATAATAAGTGTTGGCTATATGTTACTACTATTATTATTTGATTCACATGATGTCAAAGTTTTTGGATTCAAGTGTCTTCAGATGGCCTCTTCCTGTTAGCCCAAGTCTCCACCACTCCCTGTTATCCTACACCCAGCCTGCCTCCCTGCCTGGCCCCAGAAGGTGCCTGGTTAGAGTTGCCACCCACAGCCTGTTCCTTTGTCCTCATTGTGCCTGCCAGATGACACAGGCTGCTGGTTCCTGCCACAGGACAATGACGATCACCAACCTGAGCCAGACCAGCCCTCTAACAATCAGGCAAACTCAAGGCAGGGTCCTGAGCTGTCTCTCACACCCATGGCTCTACCTCAGCTAGCTGTGTGTCTTCTGGCAAGCCCTTCCTCATCTCCAAGCCTCAGTCTCCCCCGGTGTCAAATGGGCTCCAGAGCTCCAGTGCACCTCCCAAGCTTGTTCTGAGATGGGGACAGTGAAGAGGACCTTTCACCCTGCCAAGGTCCCTGATTCCCTTCTCAGCAGAGCTGGGGAGATCTCAGCCTGTCCCCTCTCAATGCTGAAAAGAGAAATCCCAGCTGAGACAGAACTGCAACGAACCGAGCTTATCCAGATGCAGGTTTTATTATCATTGATGGGGAAAGGAGCCTAGAGGGTTACACACAAGCCGTGACTTCCAAGGTGATGTTTACAAATTCCTGCACATGTTTACTCCCACAGCCACCACACAACACAGCAGCACCTACAATGCTTCCCCCCACACAGCTGTGGGTCAGGGCTCTTCCCACCCACAAAAGGATGCCCAAGAAGAGGAGGAGACCCGGGTACTGGGAGTGAAGTTTACACATGGCAAACCCTGACACACGGGCAAGGGATGGAAGCTGGATTTGGACATCATGGCTTCAATCCCACCCACCCTCACTGCCTGTTCACACCAGAGGCACCCTGCCGCACTCTGGGGATGCCTTAGAAGACACAGCAGGGTCATCTTAGCCAGGGCTAGGGAGGGGAGCAGGCCTGCAGGGGCGGGGGTGAGAGGGACTCTGGGATCTGCCCCCTTGCCAGTGGCGCAAAGTGGAGTAATATGAGGTTTTAACTCATAGGCTGGCTTTCTCACATCCCTGAAGCAGGCGGGTGAGGCCAGGGGGGTTTGATGTGTATGTATACCAGGGGCTCAGGTATGTATGGTCAGGCATCTAAGGAGGATGGAAAAAGGGGGTCACAAAGGGGTAGGGCATACAGGGCTCAAGACATTCTTAGACCCCAAGTTGATTTTACAAGAAACGGGGCTCACTCCTCCAGGGGCTCCCTGGCCTAGGCCGCTCGCCGCCCAGGGTGCTGCCGCTTCTCTTCATCCCCCTGGCCCCTGCTCAGGTCATCCAGGAGGCCCAGCAGGAGGCTGGCTTGACCACAGGATCCCCAGAGCCCACATGGGCTTCCCAGGGCCCTCTTTCCTGGATGCTGGCGTTTCTCCGGCATCAGCTCTCCCTCCTCCTCCTCCTCTTCCCAGCTGCTTTGGGCCTGGGGATCTGCCAGCCGTCTGCCTGGGTGCTGCCTCTTGGTGAAAGTGTACCCAAGCCAGGAGGAGCGCCGGCCAGGGTGCTGCCGCTTCTGCTGGCTTATATCCTCTGGCCATGCAGCCACCTCCTCCTGCCGGCCAGTGTGCTGCCGTTTGTGGGGTCCCACGGCCCCTCCTTCCTCTTCCTCTTCCACTCCCTCTTCTGACTCCTCCTCCCTTTTGCCTGGATGCTGACGCTTGGAGAGCCAATATGGTTGAAAGATCTGGGACTCTGGGGAAGGAAAGAGGCCAGTGAGGGACCCCCTGACTCCTAGATGCCCACTTCAACCTTCCTCCCAGTCAAGGCAGATCCCCACAGCATTCACCCAGATTCATGGCCTTGCACCTGCCTCTCAGATCTCACAGACACATAGACACTCACACAGATGGTCAAGGGCATGGCCTCTGGTTCCAGTCTCAGCTCTGCCACTCCCTAGCTGTGTGACCGTAAGCAACTCACTTAACTTCTTTGAGCCTCAGTTTTCTTCTGTGTAAAATGGGGTGTGGGAGGGTAATAACAGTACTTATCTGATGCTTAGGAAGATCCCATCGTGTGATAAGGTGTTTGAAGTGCTTAGAACAGTGCCAGGCATATGCGTGCCTAGTAGGTTGTAATTAACGCTGTCACACACAAAAAGACTCTCTCTCCCTGGCACAGAATCTTTCCTACTGAAGGTCTGCCCTCTGAAATATTCCTGAAACTGCGATGGAAAAGGAATCTGGTCCCAGGAAAGGGTCAACTCACCACCTGCCGAGGGTGTGGCCAGTGGGAGTTTCTGAGCTTCTGAAAGGCAAGAGGCTGAATGACCAAGTCGCTCCCTCCCCTTTGCGGCCGAGTTTCCCCTAAACCTCTCGGGCGTCCTCCTCTCAACCCGCAGCCCCACACAATCCTGCCCCTTACCTGATTCGCTATCTTCCTGGTTCTCTCGGAGTCGCTGGAGGTCTTCCCGGAGGAGGAGGAGGGGCTCCGCCTGCCGCAGGAGGTCGTCCAGGCCCAGTTGCTCGGCGGCCATAGCCGCCTCCTGCTGGGCCACCTCCGGCTGTGCGCGGCCGCCGGGGACACCGGTCAGGGTCAGGGTCAAAACAATGGCAAGCAGAAACCAAGGGCCGGACATCGCGGCGCCTGGGGTAGGGAGGACAGGGAGAGAGAGCATAGGTGCCCCGCGCTCCCCTCCCAACCGATTCTATCGCCCGTTTTCCCGTTGGTTCCCTAGGCCAGGGGGAACCAACCGTTCAAACATCCTTCCGGAGCAGGACCACCTGCCACCTTACGGGGGGCGGGGCGGGGACAGCCGGAGGGTCTGCCTCGGGTCCTGGGCGTCCTCACCCGTAGGGATGCTTGGAGAGCCTGCCCGCGCTCAGTTCTGCCTGCGCGAGCCTGGAAGCCGTGGGAGCCCCATCGCCACCGCCACTTCTCAAGGCCACGCGGAGCTGGGGAAGCCAGCGCTGGGGCTGACTCTCCAGGAGTGTAACCACGAAGACTGCAGCGCGGGTCCGACGGCCAGGATGCTAATTGCAGCGTCGCAGGCTAAAATTCTCCCCAAGTTTCCCAGCGCAACGCTCTCATTCCAATACTCCTTCTACAACGTTCTGATTGCAACGCTGACTCTATTTCTAATGCTAAGATTCTATGGCTAGGCTACGAATCTAATTCTAACGCTAAAATCCTAATTTCAACGTTAACTCCACCTCTAAAATCCTATTTTAGCGCTGAGAGTGAGATTCTAAGGCTGAGATTCGATTCCACCGCGAAAATTCTGTTTCTAACGTCCGAATTCGAATTCTAACTCCCAAGATCTCCCGCCGATGTCCTGCCCAGCGCTGCCCCAGCTGGCCCCCCGGCAGGGGTAGGGTGCGAACCTTCCCCCGACACGCTGCGCGAGCGCTGCAGAGGCCGGGACATGCGTGCCCACCCGGGAGGGACCGCCACCACTGCCCGCGCCGTGCCTCCATCGGGCCCCGGCCTGAGCTGTGGAAGATCAGGGGGTACGAGCGCAGCGCCCCTCCTGGGCGCGCTCCGGGCTCGAAAGCCGCCGCTTTCCGCGGGGCGCACCCAAAGGCGGGCGGAGGGCCCCCTTTCCAGGGCTACAGACGCGGCCTGCGGGGGAGAAGGGACGGAGGTAGTTACCTGCCCGGCGCGAGCTCCGCGGACTGGTCCGGGATCCTGGGCTCCGATCCGGAGTTTTGGGGTCTGGAGTGGGCGGGTCAGGAGTCGGGGAGCGCTCGCAGGACCCGGGACGCCGGCTGCCAGCTTCTCGGCGGGGCTGCTGCTTATATCTGCGCGAGGCGGCGGCGCGGGTGAGGTCAGCGGGGAGGGGTCGCGGCCGCCGGGAAGGGACGCTGACGGCAGCCGGCCCCGTGGGTACCCCGCCCGCCCGCCTGCCAGCCAGCTCCGCCGGAACTATGGGGCGGGGACGGCGGGGGCGGCGGGGGGTGGGAGGGGGAGCGAGGAGGCACAAGCGGCAGAATAGGGGGCTGGTGGCGGGTTGTTTCTGCACCCAGCTTCGAAGGTCTTCGAGAACACTCGTGTAGGGGACAGAGAGTTGCTGAGAGAATCACACAATTACAAAGATGCACACAGGAGAAAATCGGAGATAGAGACAGAGACCGAGAGATGCATACAGAGAGAGATACAGAGCAGTCACACACCAGAGAGACCGAAAGACACAGAGGCAGTCAAGACGGGAGGTGGCGAAGGGAGGGAGAGTATAGGAGAGACTGAGAGATGAATAAAGTGGACAAGTGGACCTGGGCTTTGATCTTGACTCTGTCACCTCTGGAAAATGCCTCCCCCTCTCTGGTCAAATTTCCTCATCCGTACAGTGGGGGAGGGAGACAGTTTTCAGAGTTCCAAAACTGATGGCCTATGGGCTACCACTAGTTCATAGCTGGTTTTGTTTGAGTACCATAGTGTTTTTTGAAAAAAATCTGAATAACCAACATCTTAAAACCAGGAGAACTCAGGAAAAATATGGATTTATGGCTTCTCTTGAAAATCTCTTGGGAAAATGTGGTCTTGCATTTCCTCCTGACAACAGCCAGCTGGAGCTGAGCCTGGCTGATCCTGGTCACTACACTCTCCACCACTTTCTACTTCCAATGTGTGGCTCTAGTCACGGAGGAGGAACATTGGAGTTTGTGACTCCCTGATGAGAAGTTTTTTGGATCTACCTCACCCAGGCAAAAGAGGGGAGAGGATACAGGGAAGAGAAAAGCATAGATGCCGAGGAACTTGTCCACCAATCAGTCCCCAAAGTCAGATGATGCATTGGAGGAGAGCGTTGCCACATCTAGTACTAGGCACAGCCTCCGTACTGAAACATTTAATGGGCACCCACAGTGTACCAGGCTCCTTGGTCCCTCCTGGAGAGACAGAAGTGTGCCAGGCATACTTAGAGGGGACGACATTTTAGGCAGAGCGAACAACATCAGTGAAGGCATCTCCTACCTCTGGACAGTCTCAACATTATTCTCTCTCCCCATACGATACTTCTTCAGCCTAAAACTTTCAGTACCTGTTGTATGTCTCAGGCCACGCCGGTGGCTTGGCAAGGGAACCCAAAGTGTTTCATTGTTATTCCTTTCCTTGGCAGAGCACCCAACTTTCCAGGTACCTCCATCATCTCACTGCATCCTTACATCACCCTTACATCATCCTTACCTCTCAAGATAAATGAGGTAGGGACTATTAGTCCCACTTTACAGATCGGGACACAGAGGCCTGGAGAGGCAGAAAGACTCTGAAGGCTAGAGGTGGAAGGGAACTTTCAGATCACCAGCTATAGTCCGCTCCTTGTTTTTAGATGAGGAAACTGAGGTCTGACGAGATGGCCTGATCACCTTCCCAACTCCCAGGCACACTTCATGTCCCCAGGCTTGATCTCACAGCCAGACCCCAGGATTTGAAGAATTGCCACCCTAGCTAAGCATTAAATCAGACAGACACATAGACCTGCTATCTTTCATATACAGTGGTGGAGGTGTAAATCGATACCATCTCTTTCGTTGGCAACCTGAAAATTTAACACGTACGTACCTTCCACAAGACAATTGCGTTTCCCAGAATTCATCCTACAGATACCCACACCTGTGCATGTTGTATACACAGGGTATTCAGTGCAGCATGATTTATAGAAGCCAGAACTGCAAACAGCCTGGTTGTCTGTCAATCAGGAGAGGTTTGCTTAAATCAACTAGGGCCCATCCAGAACTATGGGGTACTATGCTGCTTTTAAAAGAACGAGGGGGCTTCCCTGGTGGCACAGTAGTTGAGAGTCCACCTGCCGATGCAGGGGACACGGGTTCGTGCCCTGGTCTGGGAAGATCCCACATGCTGCGGAGCGGCTAGGCCCGTGAGCCATGGCCATTGAGCCTGCGCGTCCGGAGCCTGTGCTCTGCAACGGGAGAGGCCACAACAGTGAGAGGGCCACATACCGCAAAAATAAATAAATAAATAAATAAATAAAAGAACGAGGCAGTGTCACATGTGTGGATGTGGAATAAGCTCCAGGATATATATATATATATATATATATATATATATATATATATTTTTTTTTTTTTTTTTGGCTGCGTTCAGTCTGTTGCTGTGCATGGGCTTTTCTCTAGTTGCGGCGAGCATGGGCTACTCTTCATTGCGCTGCACAGGCTTCTCATTGGGTGTCTTCCCTTGTTGCGGAGCATGGGTTCTAGGCACACGGGCTTCCGTAGTTGCAGCGTGTGGGCTCAGTAGTTGTGGGTCTCGGGCTTTAGAGCGCAGGCTCAGTAGTTGTGGCACACGGGCTTAGTTGCTCTGTGGCAAGTGGGATCCTCCTAGACCAGGGCTCGAACCTGTGCCCTGCATTGGCAGGTGGATTCTTAACCACTGCGCCACCAGGGAAATTAAGTGAAAAAGAGAACAATTTGTACAGGAGATGGACTGTGTGATGGTGCAGGAGATGGACCGTGATGCTCTTATGCAGAGACTCCCTCTGGAGGGATGCAAGAGTACAGCGCCAACAAGCTGGGGAGCCAGAGAAGGGGAGGGCAGTTGGGGGCTTGCTTTCACTGGCAGCCCTTAGTGGTGTTTGGATTTTTTCTAAGTGCAGGATTACCTATCCACAAACCAACAAACAGCACCAAAACACAAAACAACAAAATCTCGTGCGAGTCTGAGACTGGAAAGAAGTGATGCGTGGATGGATAGAAAAGCTGCCTCTCAGAGGGTGAAGTGGCTGGAACATTGGCCCCTGGTGAGCCCATTCTATGCATTTCTATAATCAGGTATCTGAGATGCTTGTTAGGAGGAGAGTTCCTGGATGGCTGGGGCATGGGGAAGGAGTTCCCACATAGCGCAAGGGACCAGAGAGGATAGTACAGGCATCTGAGGTGTCCTCAGCAAACCAACTTTCTCCCTCCCTTCCTCCTTCCCTCCCTTCCTTCTTTCAGCAAATATCCACTGAGCCCTTAGTAGGTACTAGGACCTGTTCAAGACTTTGGGCACTGTATTAATGATGTGTTTCTGATGTTTTGACTTCTGGGGTCTTGCTGACTCTGGAGGGCCTGCCCCTCCCTGGGTAGCCAGTTCCTAGAGATAGTAAAGAACTCCCATGAGAACACCTTTCACATACAAACTAACCAATCCAGAGCCCTAATCCCCCAGGGTCAGGTGCCAGACCAGTAGGGACAGCCCTGATGCCCCAGAGCTCACTAGTATTATTCAAACTAGCCAATCCTAAACCTGTTTACCCCACTTCACCTGTTCCATCCCGAGACACTACAATAAAGGCTCTTGCCCACTTTTCCCCCACTCCCTGGTCCCTCTGCCTCCTGATGGACCTTGGTGCTTCCCCTTGCGGCCCTGCATGGTGTGGTCTGCCCCCCTCTTGGGAACTGTGAGTAATTCAGTGACAGTCGTCTCCTGATCTATTGGCCTTACCATACCTGAATAATGATAAAAATTACATTTTAAAACAGAGACCCACCAGGACAACAAGTCAGGGACCCCCTCTCTCTCATGGAACTAAGAGTCCAGTCTATATATTGCATATATTTTTCTAGCTTGCTTTATTTTTTCATCTGATGATAAAAATGTGCTTGATTTCAAAACTGTAGCTGCTTATCAAATTAATATGGCTATGCTTGTGAAAATGAATAATGGGGTAATTTAATGGAGTTTGTATGCTATTTCTGACTCCCAGTGCCTACAACTACCACCACCACCCACCCCAACACACACACATACGTCTTCCTGAAGGAGGGCTATTGAGTCCCTGGGAGGGTTTGAAGCAGCCTCACTCAAAGTTATATGTTCATTAAAAAATGAAAAGGTAGGCTGGGTGAGGCTGCTTCAGACCTTCTTCAGCTTAGGGTTGATAAAGACCCTGCAATATCTGTGGGACATCTCTGAACAGGGAGCAGAGGGATTTTGAGAGAGGAGGACAGAGGAACTCAGGGAAGGCAGGGTCTTGAAATCAAGCACATTTTTGTCATCAGATGAAGAAAAAACCAAGTTAGAAAAGTATATGCAATATAATGACTGGACTCTTAGCTCCATGAGAGAGAAAGGAGGACCCTAACTTGTTGTCCGGCTGGGTCGCTGCTTTAAAATGACCTCTTCCCTCCTTTCTCTTATTGTGTATGACCCTCTCCCCGCCCCACACCCACTGTGTGCCTGGGCTGGAACTGTACTGGACACCTGGGCATATATTGGAAATACTTGTTGAATAAAGAAATAAATCCATGATTGAATTAAGAACTGAAAAGTTTGCAGTGGATTCATCATCAACAAAGTCATCAATCAACTGGGTCAAAAATCTCCAATGGAATCTGATTAGGGGGGTTTCTGGAGTGAATTTATATGGAGAAAAGACAGACACTAAATGGACTCTTCTTCCTGGAATCCTTGAGATAATTTTTATGATCTTGGGGAAGAGAGGACCTTTATTATTTTGACAGCAAAAGCAGAATACAAAGGAAAGAACTGAATATATAAAAGGTACCATTTTCTATAATTAAAAAGCCACCATGTGGTGGATACAAAAACCTACACAGGATAAAATTGCATAGAACTGTCTGTACACATGCACACACATGAGTACAAGTAAAATGGGAAATCTGAAAAAGTTCAGTGGATTGTATCAGTGGCTGGAATATAGTACTATAATTTTCCAATTTTAACCATTAGGGGAAGCTGGGGAAAGGGTACATATGACCTCTTTGTATTATCTCTTAAAATGCAGGTAGGGAATTCCCTGGTGGTCCAGTGGTTAGGACTTGGCGCTTTCATTGCTGAGGGTCTGGGTTCAGTCCCTCGTCGGGGAACTAATATCCCACGAGCCATGCAGCAAGGCCAAAAGAACCCCCAAAAAACAAAAAAATACACATAATAAGACAACACAGGTCTTCTGTGTCCCCATTGCACAGATGACAAAACCAAAACTCAGAGAGGGGAAAGGCATACCTGAGTCCCTCAGTGAATTAGCAACAACCTCAAGACCACTGTTCTACCCAGTGTCTTTCCTTCACGCTGCCTGGGTCAGGGTTTTCTCTAAAGGAGCTGGAAGTGACCAAACTCTGGCTGGCAGAGTGGGTTCAGCCTTCCACCCCACGTCCTACCCCACCCGCAGGATCTTGTTCTGGTTTTGTTGACAGCAAATTGCCATTAAAAGAGTATCGTCTACTCTGAACTCAACAAAAGCAATGTTGAGAAAGCCCAGGCCATCATTCTACAGTGAGGACCGTACAGCAGAACCTTCTAAGCTATGCATCATAAAATCTGTAAATGACTTTTAATTTTTTAAATTTATTTATTTTTGGCTGCGTTGGGTCTTCGTTTCTGTGCGAGGGCTTTCTCTAGTTGCGGCGAGCGGGGGCCGCTCTTCAACGCGGTGCGCGGGCCTCTCACTGTCGCGGCCTCTCTTTTTGCGGAGCACAGGCTCCAGACGCGCAGGCTCAATAGTTGTGGCTCACGGGCCCAGTTGCTCCGCGGCATGTGGGATCCTCCCAGACCAGGACTCGAACCTGTGTCCCCTGCATTGGCATGCAGATTCCCAACCACTGTGCCACCAGGGAAGCCCCATAAATGACTTTTTAAAAATATTTGTCTATTTTGTTCACTGCTCTATCCTTAGCACTGAGAAGAGGACCTGATATATAATAGATGTTCAATAAACACTTTATTGAATAAAAAACATAAAATATGAGTATCATCTTTTCTGGAAACTTTGGGGGTCCCAGCTCCCCCAAAACATTAAGCCCCTAATAAATGACTCTCTAATGGAGGGATTTCAGACACCATGATGGGAAAAGAGCTGTATTTCAGTGCCAGGAGGATTCCTGACAGCTGCTATTTTTATTCCACTTAAGCCACCCATGGTCACTGCACAGCTGCCGGCAAAGAAGAGCTACCTCAGTCCATTCTGTCCAGAACCCTTCAATTCCATACACGTTTATTGAGTGCCACCTCCACGCAGACAATGCAGGGAAGGGTAAACTTTACATGGTTCTCTCTGTTTGTAGGGTTAAATTCTTAGCCTGGCATTCAAGACCCTTTATAATTTGGGCACAATCTAAGCTCCTCCCCTGCCAGCTCTCCTTTTATTCCACGTCCAGACACCGCCCACCACATCAAGCAATGGAACCCATTTTACAGATACGCTGTGCAGTTTCACACCTCCATGTTACCCCTTGTCACCTGAGAGCCACTTACTTAAGCTTTAGCGCCTACTGCAAATGCCTATTCATCAATTCATCCATTTATTTGCTCATTTAATAAACATTTCCTAAGCAAGTCATGTGTTGATTGTTAGGGTCACTGAGAGGATCCTGAAAGGAGCACTGTTCTGAAGATATTAGCAGTCTGGGAGGGGAGGAGAATGTGTCCACATAGATTGCATTGCAGGGTACCAAGTGCTCAGAAGCCCTGGAGTGGGGCCATAGATCCAGCCCATAGGGTCAGGGGTGGCGTGTTGGACAAGACTTGGAGTTACTTTGGATGAAAGGACCTGCCAGAAGGCTTTCTCTGGCCACCCTGGCTGAAACAGGTGCCCACCTCACTTTCTCCTCCTTGCCAGCCTTTATCTTTAAGTGCCACCGGGTATTTATTTCCTTGCCCCTTGTTTATTGTCTGCCTCCCATACCAGAATCTTGCTTCATGAGCACAGCTTCTTGTTCCCTGCTGTTTTCAGTTTCTGGCACAGAGCTGGCGCTTGGTAAAGAGTTACTGAGTGACTGACTGCATGAATGAATGCGTTCAGCCCAGAGAGAGTGAGCACAAGATGCCTGGCCCTGTCTTTCGGGCTGAGGTGGCACAAAGGCAGCCTCCCTGCATCATCTCTGGACACGCACGAGAGGGTCAAGACATTTAGCAGAAGGAGGAACAAACATGGTGGGGAGCAGTTTTGGAGGTGACCCGAAGGCAAGAGCAATCAGGGCAAGCTTCCTGGAGGTGGATGGGCAGGAGAATGGGGGTAATCAGGACAAGCAGAACTGGAAACAGGTGAGCCCACGCTGTTCGAGGACCTGCTTTTCTTCCCTTCCTGAGCAGAGACATCTTCTCCCCAACCTCCCCTCGCCAGAGCAGCATGGTCCAGAGATGGATAATGTCCAGGGACTGTTGAGGTTTCCCACTCACTGTGAGATGCCAGGCAGAGTCTGTCCTGTCTGGGCTCGGGGCCAGTCCAGGAGTCTGCACTCACAGTCTAGACTGACAAGCTGAAGGCTTGAGCCCCACGAGCCGAGGCCCTGTGCCCCTATGAGGTCTTACATTCCCGCCGAGAGGCCAATTGCAGATCTGTGTGGTCCAGATTGTTTCCAAAGAGCAATTTTCTGCCCAGCTGGAGCTTGCTGAATGGAGCTTGTGCTCAGGGAGGGCCCGGTGGCTGCTGAGCTGCCGCCAGCGACAGAGCTGGCGTGGAGCTGGATGCACGTGGGCGGTTCTGGAGTGTTATCTGATGCATTTAGGTGACATGGAACACATACACATATGTGTTTATGCGCATGTCTCT
Organism: Delphinus delphis; assembly: GCF_949987515.2. Lineage (NCBI taxonomy): Eukaryota > Metazoa > Chordata > Mammalia > Artiodactyla > Delphinidae > Delphinus > Delphinus delphis. Next base: position 99,933,792 of record NC_082692.2, on the reverse strand, counting down.
GCACCACACGTGCACCTTGAGTGTGTATATGTATATATGTGCAGTCCTTGTCTGTATGGTGTGCATGTATGCATGTGTGTTTGTGCCCAGGTGTACCGGTCAGTGTGCGCATGTGTTGCACACCTATCTGTGGCCTAGTCTGGGACAGGGTCTAGTGATCATCCTAGGGTCCAGCTGGTCCCTGGTGAGCCCATCCAATGAAGGCACAAGGCTCTAGATCCAACGTTCTTCCTGTGAATAAGCCACCCTCGTTGCCTCCTTCAGCATTGACCTGTTTACTCGTTCATTCTCTGTTCTTTGCTAGCTAGTCTGGTAAGTTAACGTGTGTCAATGTAACAGAAGGAATTTCCTTGAGGACAGAGTGTGTTGATCTCCCAGAGAGCTTAGCACACAGTGGGTGCTGAGGAGATGAATATGGAGAGGGACAGCAGAAAGAGATTGTGTGTAGGAACCAACTCCTGGGTGCCCTGCACACGTTTTTTTCTCATTTAATGCACGCAGTCCTATGAGGTCAAAATTATTCTGCCTCTTTAAAGAAACCAAGGCTCGGAGTGGTGAAGTGGCTTGTTCAAAGTTACACAGCCAGGAAATAGAGGAACATGGATTTGAACTCAGGTTTGCGTTATTCCAAAGATTTTCCACTTTATCCCACCGGAAGGGAATCTACCCAGATGAAAATAGCTACAGTTAGGATGCTGACGAATACGGAGAATTTTTCTTCCTTTTACAAAATTTTATTTGATGTTTTGTTTACCTCTTCTCCTCACCACATTAAAGGGAGTATTATTTGATGTCTCAAGGCCCATAATACAGAGTGAGACTCTGACTTTTGAAATATCATGAAGCTTATCTTTGGATCCTCTCAGGCTGCTGATTCTGATGAGGACGGAAGCGCTTTGGGCGGGTTGGGGTGGGGATGGGTGATAAACCGCTTGCTGTCTGTGAGCCACCATCACTGGTGGATGAGACACCTCATCATCCATCAGGGCCGCCAGAGATAACAAGCCCCCACCCCTGCCATCACTTCTCTTATTACAGGAGAAAAATGAAAACCAACTGCAAATCACCTTGGCCATTTAGGTATGTTTATCTTGCTGTCAGCCACAAGCAGCCTCTATCCCAATGTTCCTGGCTAATTAGAGCTTGTCCTCAAAATACATGGAGTCTGAACCCTGAATATTGCAAGTCGGGGAGCAGGTATTAATCTGCTACTAACACTAGGCCATGAGTCAGGGTGACAACAGACGGAGGGAGAGGGCCGCAGCAGGTGCTGACGGAGACTTCCGGTTACTCTGGCCCAAGGAGATGCCCATTGCCCCTTCTAAGAGTCGTGTTCCTTTTCATTGCCCCATGAGAACTCACTTGTGAGCCTGGAGTGGACACCATTGCGCTTTGGCCTCCTGTATCCATCCTTTGACTTCCAGTAAGCAGAAGGAGCCATCTTTCCTCCTGGGGAGTTGCCTTATCCCCATCCAGTGTGGCCTTGATGGGATACAAGCCAAACCACCCCGTCTCAGTGCAAGGGGTAGGCATGTGGCCCAAGCTTGGCCTGTGGAACCCAGTCTCTCCTGGGACTTGGACTCCTGGGTGGAGAGATGGCAGAGTTGTTGGGGAGAGGGAGGCATTCATATCAGTAGCAGCGACAGTGCTGGGATAGGATGTTTGGAAAGTCTCTGCTGCCTGGACCCTCCAAGGCTCTCCTTTTTGCTTCAAGCCTTTAGCGTTCCTGCTGAGAAATAAATCCCCCTTTAGCTAGAGTTGGGGTCTGCTGTTTGCAATCCTGACTGATAAGGCCTCCTCCTCTGTACTAGGATCTCTCGAGATTCTGCTGTGATTTCAGGAAAGAGAGCTAGTAGGAGGGAAGAGGAATGCTGAGGATTGGGAAGGGTAAGGGGATACAGCTGGGTCAAATGAAGGTCGAGGACAGCAAGAAAACAAAAAATCCCATGCAGGGGCCCAAAGGTGTGCCAAAAATGTTCTCAGCATGATCATAAATAATTCTCACAAACTTGAAAGAAAGTCTTATTTCATTTGTATAGGCGGCTATTATATTCAAATGGTCAGCTCCGGTCCCCTTTTTTCTTATGACAGGACCCCAGGTTTACAGAGGAGAAGCACCCTCCTCTGCCCTCGGGCCTGTTGGTTTGGGTAGGGCTAGCATCACCTTGAGACCCACGTGACCAAGGCCTGGCCAATCAGGGTGTGAATCGCCCCAGGTTCAAGGACAGAGGTATGGCCAAGCTGGGCCAATGAGACTCCAACTTGAGACTTTTACTGAAACTAAAAGTAAGAGGTGTTCTTTTCAGGTTGGGGTTGTGGGACGTAAGCCCAGAACTGTTGGGGGCCATGCTTACCACCTGATGGAAAGATTGTGCTTGTGAATGTTGCCACCACAAAGGTAGTTGAACCAAGAACTTGGAAGTAAATTGGTGTCTCATGACACTGTTTGAACATATCACTGGAAGAGGTGATAAGTTCTTTTTCTGTTTTGGTCAGCCTGTGCTGTCCTTTCTGTCACTTGCAACCTAATGACAACAGATGAAAGTCAAAAAGTAAAGGGGGGCTTCCCTGGTGGCGCAGTGGTTGAGAGTCCGCCTGCCGATGCAGGGGACATGGGTTCGTGTCCCGGTCCGGGAAGATCCCACATGCCGCGGAGCGGCTGGGCCCGTGAGCCATGGCCACTAAGCCTGCGCGTCCGGAGCCTGTGCTCTGCAACGGGAGAGGTCACAACAGTGAGAGACCCATGTACCGCAAAAAAAAAAAAAAAAAAAAAGTAAAGGGATCCCAGGACAGGAAAGAGGGACCATGTTGCACTGGAGCAAATTCCCCGTCTTAGCCTTTGCCTCAGACTCTGGAGGCGTGCATTCAAGTACCAGCTCAGCCACTGATTCACTGGAGGGGAGGGGGGTTTAGGTACACTACTTAACATCTCTAGGGCTCAGTTTTCCTTCTGTAAAATGAAGATGAAAATAATGCTTGAGCACTCATAATAATAAAAAGATTTCAGCCAACTAATTGGTTACTACATGCTAGTCCTTCTGCAAATTGTTTTTCCCATGCATTATTATGTTAAATCCTCATAAAAACTGAATGATGTGGGACTTCCCTGGTGGTCCAGTGTGTAACACTCCGTGCTCCCAGTGCGGGGGGCCCAGATTCAATCCTTGGTTGGGGAACTAGATCCCGCATGCATGCTGCAACTGAGTCCGCATGCCACAACTAAGACCCAGTGCAGCCAAAATAAATAAGTACTAAAAAAAAAAAAAAAAAGACTCTGTGCTCCCAAGGTCAGTGTTGTGGGACTCAGCTTGGCCCTGTGGACAACATCTGACCGGGACTTTCAAAAGATGGGTCATTTCCAGTGGTCTCATTCGTATGTAGCCAAAGGGAGACCAGAAAATTTTAAGGATAATAAAGTTTTAGGTGATTGAGTGAATGAATGAATGGGTGAGTCAAGGAGTGAATAAATAAGTGAGTAAATCTGTGAATGAGTAAGTGAGTGAGATAGAAGTAAACTGGTTTCCTGCCTTATGGAGATCCTAGGGCAACTGGGAGATAAGACAAAAACAATATAAACGACTAGAGAACAATTACGTGCCAAGACACATAGCACCAATGATGTGTCTCATGGGAAGATGCCCCTATGGACTGGAGATGTTCAGTCAAATTTGAAGTGTGAGATGGGGCTGACTGGGGTGCTGAAGAATGGGTAATATTAGAAAAGCTTGAGAAAAGACGGTAAGGCACCAGGAGAGGTCACCTTGTGCAGGTGGGGAAGTGGAGCTGGCCAAGTGCAGGAGACTTGCTCCCTCCCTGCAGACCCACCGAGCCCTCAGCACTTCTGATGCCTCTATCAACACTTATCCAGGAGTAATTTGTGGGTGCAGATCTAGGACTTGGGTTCTGGGGGGAGAGATCACAACAAAGGGCTTCTCTTAACACTAGCCCACAGCTGGGGTGGAGAGGTGAGCCAGAGCGGTCCATAACAAGCATCCCGGGTCTGGTCATACCAAAGGCCGGGACTGCCCTCATCTCCAGGGCTATTCTGAGGACTGAGCTGGCTGCAGCAAATAGATTTTCCTTTATTGGTTTTGGGGCCAGAAAGTTATTCAGGACACTTTGAATGATGCTCAGATAAACAAGGGCTTCTGAGGAGGGGAGCAGGGCTGCACAAAGCACTCTGGAATATCATAGACCTGGTTTCCATTCCTCAGCCCACTACTACCTTGCTATGTGACTGGGGCAAGTAGCATCACCTCTCCAAACCTCAGGTTCCTCATCTGTACAACAAGGGTAGTAAAACATACCTCATGGAGGTGATGTGAGGAAATGTGGAATGTTCCCGGCACCATGTTTGCCTGAAACAGAGCAGGTATTTGGAAAATGATAGGATTTTTTTTGTTTTGTTTTTTTGTATTTTTACATCTTTATTGGAGTATAATTGCTTTACAATGGAGTGTTAGTTTCTGCTTTATAACAAAGTGAATCAGTTATACATACACATATGTTCCCATATCTCTTCCCTCTTGCGTCTCCCTCCCTCCCACCCTCCCTATCCCACCCCTCCAGGCGGTGGCAAAGCACCGAGCTGATCTCCCTGTGCTATGCGGCTGATAGTTTTTTATTTTCTGACTTTTCCCCAATGGGCACTTCTATTATCAGAAAAAAATATAGTTAATTTAAAAAAAATTTAAAACAACAGAAGTGTATCTGCTTATGGTCTGGGTAGAAAAAGTGTATAGGTCAGAGTTAGGCCAAGAAATAGATGGCATCTTCTAGTTGGATAGTTTGAGGATAATTCAATAAAAGGAATATTTATAAAAATATGGGCAAAGTGTACAAGGGATAGTGTTGCACCCAGGGAAGGTGGAGGACACCTGATAGCACCTCTGAGCCTAAAAGGGGAGAGTAGGCAGCAGTCATCAGAGCCCAGAGAAGGAAGGGGCTGGATGGAGAGGGTCTTGGCAGGAGTTGTAGCCTTCAGTTCAGGGACCCCACAGAGAGAAGCCAGGGGATTAGACACCACCGCCTCTTTCTTCTCCCAACCTCTGATCGTCTCTGGGACTCGCCATTGGCTGAACCCAAAAGTAAACCAGGGGCCAAGGAAGCCATTGTTGAAGGCTGGTTCCCCAAGCACGGAGCAGGGGGGGCAGTTGGGAGAGTGGATCCAGATGGTCAAATAGAGAGATCCAGTCAAGGGGTTTCAGAATGCCCTGCTGATAAGAAACTTGGAGACCCCTCCCCATAAACGTGCTCTCAAGCCCCCCTCTTCCAATTGCAATCACAGTCAATGTTCCTCAATGTGGAGAGAGGAATGCAATGATGAGAACATTCTGATGAAGGATAAGCTTGGTCTTTTCAGGGACGCAGCCTGAGAATGGAAATGAGACACGGCGCTCCCTGCTCTGCAGGAATGGGCAGGGCCGGATGTCGAGTGGGAACACTGAGGATGCACTTCACACCGAAGACGTCCCGTGATTGATGAGCCACTTGAGTCCAACAGGTAGGGAAATGAAAAGAAGTTGTAAGAAGAACATTTAATAAATTCTAGCTGGAGTCTAGAAGAAAGAGACGCCCTCCTCTTGCAATTATCACCAGTCATTTTTCAGTCCGTATCCAGAAAGTCACAAATCAGCTGTTAGGGTGATGGGGGCTTGGGTTTCAAGCACCCTTTGCAAAGTCTGACACTTCCACTGGGGTTGGGATGGAAGACTGAGTGCTGAGACTGGCCAGGTCACAGCCACCAGGTGGACAGAAGTCCATGGTGGACAGAGGTCAGGGTTGCCAGCTCCTAAGATGGGGTAGAGTGGACAAGGAGGTGGGGCGTGGGGAAGGTGGTGGAGTAAATGTCACACGCTCAGAACGCACAGATGAACACATGTGCAGACTAATACAGAGACTCAGACACACACAAGGACACAGAGACATGAAGACAGACACACAGGAACACTCAGTAGGGACACACATAGACATGCAGAGTCACAAACACCAAGAGGTCCAGACACCCACAAGTACACACCGAGGGACATAAACAAGGACACCAAAGACATACAGACACACACAGGGACACTCACAAGGACACAGAGAGACATGAGTCCCACACACAGGAACACACATCAAGGATACACATGGACACACAAAGTTGTACATTCAGAGAGACACACTGTGAGACTAACCGGGACAGTGATATCAAGAGGCAAAGTAAGGGGTTTAATGGGCAGGGCACCCAATTTCTGCAGGTTCCCTAAAACTAAAAGGAAGGGTGGTCCATTAACAACATAATGGACTATGTATTGGGTTGGCCAAAAAGTTTGTTCCAGTTTTTTTCCATAAGATCATAGCAAACCGTATTTTAAACAAAAGGGTGTCTAGTGGTCCAACAGGGACTCTCCCAGGAGAGGCACTTGTTGGATTACAGCCCATTAAGCAAGGGTCAAGCCCAAAGTGGGGTCATACTTACAATTCAATCAACCCCACCCCCCAATCCTCTGTCTCCAGGCCCAGAATTCAGAGTCTCTTGCGGTTGTGCCCCTCAACCGTACCCCACCCCATCTCCACCACTTCTCTTGGAGCTTCAGCTCCAATCCTGCAGTGTTCCCGCTTCCCCAGATGTGCCACGTCGTTCCCGCCACCAAGCCTTTAGCCGTGTCATCCTTTCCATTGAGAGTGCCTGCCTTCTCCCTCTGCCTCTGCAAGCCATACCCCCTCCCCCACACTTGAGCCCTCCTCATCCGGGAGGCCTTTCCTGACACCAGTGACCTCCCTCTTTCCTGTTCTACAAAGTTACGTTTTCCTTTCCTTCCTTCACACCTGAGGCTCAGACAGGTGAAGTGACTTGCCCAGGGTCACCTATCTCAACAGTGATAGAGCTGGGATTTGAACTCAGGTCTATTTGAATCCAAAGCCCAGTCTCTTTCTGCTATACTCTCTAAGGCCCTAGAGATCAGGGGTCACATTTCATGCACATTTAAATAGTTTCCAGCGCTTCATTATTCTAAGCAATGCTGCCACAAATATCTTCATGTTTTAGATTATGTCTTTAGCTTAATTCTCAGGAGTGACCATTAATTGGTCAAGGAGTGTCTCAGTCTGTTCAGGCTGCTATAGTAAAACACCACAGACTGGGTGGCTGATAAACAACAGAAATTTATTTCACACGGTTCTGGAGGCTGGAAGTCTCAGATCACGGTGGCAGCACGGTCGGGTGAGGGCCCTCTTCCAGACTGCAGACTTCTCATTGTGTCCTCACATGGTGCAAGGGGGCACGGAAGCTCTGTGTGGTCTCTTTTATGAAAGCACTAATCCCATTCACGAGGATTTGACTCTCATCACCTAATCACCTACCAAAGGCCCCACGTTCTAATACCATCACACTGGGCATTAGATTTCACCATATGCATTTAGTGGGGACACAAACATTCAGACCATAGCAAGGTATATGAACATTCATTCACCCAAGAGATATTTCTCATCACCTCCACTGCTACCACTCTGGTCCGTGTCATCGTTATTGCTCAGCTGGAGGTCTGCAGAGGCTTCTCACCTGGATACTCTACTCCCCACTTCCTCCTGCAGTATACTGAGAGTTGGTCCCAATTCTTCTCCCCTTCCTCCAGCCACACCTTTGCCAAGGCTTCATCATGGATGGAATGGATTTCCCTGCCCCTTAACTTTGGCCTTGGCCATTGACTTGCTTTGGCCAATGGAATAGAGCAGAAGTGGGTCAGTTCCAAGCCTGGGACCTGCCCTCTTGTGCCTCTGCCATCAACATGAGAACATCCCTCAACTGGTTTGTGGAGGCATGTGCAGCAGAGCCGCCCAACTGCAGGCCTGTGAGAATACATGATGATTGTTTTAAGCCATTGAGTTTGGAGGTGGTTTTTTATGCAGCATTATTGTGGCAATAGCTGACAGATACACCCTCCTCTAATCTATTCTCCACACACTGATGGAGTTAACTTTTTAATATTTCCTTTTATAATTTGTGCTTTGTGTGTTGTAACTTTTTACCATTAATCTGCCTACCCACACCAAGGCCTTGCCACCTTCTGCCCCAGGACCCCATGAATGAACCGCTGAAAGTATACAGGAAGCAGCGGTGGCTGATTAGGCCATAGTATGCTCAGATCTCTTCCAAGTTCATGAGGGTCGACCAAGGCCAAGGTGGCCCATACAGAGGAATTAGAAGAGGCCTGAAATCCTCACTGGAAGGGGAAGAGGATGAGCCAGTGCCAAGCACTTGCCAGCTCTCATTTCACCTTCCCAAATATCTCACCATGGACCTCACCATCCCCATTCACCTGGGCGGAAACAGAGGCTCAGGGAGGTGAAGTGACTTGCTCAGGTTGCAAGGTGAGGATGTGGCAGTAGTGGGATTGGAACTCTGGCTGGTCTGTTGTCAAAGTAGTTCCTGCTTTCCGTGCTTTGGCTGGCCTGACCCTGGGTCATCATATGGGACTTCTTCCCATGACCTCCTCCACCCTGCTTCTGGTTAGCCCACAGATATGGCTACTTGCAGGCTGTGTGGCCTCAGACAAGTGACGTCACCTCCCTGGGCTACTAGATTGCAAATCCTGTGAGGGCAGGGATTTCCTTTTGTTTATTGCTCTATCCCTTCCCCTGAAACAGAGCCTGGTACTTAATAGGTCCTCAAATAAACAAATAGGTTTATTTGTTTATCTGCAGACCACACTCCCATTCTCGGTCCCTGTCTGCCTATCTCGTCATCAGAACCACAGGATTTCTTCCTTTGATCTCTGGACAAGATGGTGCTTGAATTTGGAGGCTATTTTGATAGCCCTTGAGTGTAGGGAGCCTTGGGAGTCAGACGGGCCTGATTCTAGCCAACTGCACCACAGGAAAATTGACTAATCTGCTCCTCGGTTTCTCCTCCATCAAATTGACCTCATCATAGTGCCTATCACAGAGATTCAGTTGGGAATGGTTGACATATATATATATATATATATATATATATGCACAGCTGCTATGCACAGGTCTTGCTATCTGGACTAATGGTAAATGTTTAGGCTAAATGACCAGGGGGAGAGGTAAATGGCCAGAAGCCTCAAAATCCCCTAGAAGGTCTATGTCTCCATCCAAGCCCTGCCCTGGCACAGGGGGCCAGGATAAGCAGCCAGGTCTCTGGCTCTGGGCAGATGGGGTGAGGGGGATGGGTGAGAAAGAGATTTCTAGTTGTTTTATTCCTGCCCTGAATCAGGTACCTGCTGAGATGGAAAGGAGGGAGGCAGAGGTGGCAGGCCCTTCTAATGAGCAGAGAACTCATCCAGGCAGGTCTGGCTATCAATCGCCTGGCTCACAGCTCACTCCAGCACCAAGGGAAGCAGGAGGGGGAGTGTGTGTGTCCCCAGGAGCAGCATGACCTGAGAGTGGAGATGGAGGGTGGCAAGGGAGATGTACAGGACACCCAATCCCCTGTGGAGGTGAGAGCAGGGATGAGCACACATGGAGAGCCAGGTAAGTGCCAAGCACATCATGTCCTTCATAAAACTGAAGCTCAGAGAGGGAAAGTGACTTCCCCAAGGTCACACAGCTGGCATGAAGGATATGACTTCTGTGTCTAAAAGCCTGAACGCTAAATGTGCAAAAATTTTGACTCTCCAGATTGGCACTTCATTTCCATCGCAAGCTCTCTTCTGTTAAGAAGTGGAAGCTTAATCTTAGTCGTTTCAAAATCTCCCACCCCTACTACTCAATCCCAGGAGTCCCCATCTGTGCTGGTATTCTCTCTCTCTGTTTTTTAAAAAAGTATTTATTTATTTGGCTGTGCCACATCTCTGTTACGGCATGTGGGATCTTTTTAGTTGCTGCATGCGGAATCTAGTTCCCTGACCAGGTATCAAACCCGGGCCCCTTGCATTGGGAGCACAGAGTCTTAACCACTGGACCACCAGTGAAGTCCCTGCGCTGGTTTTCTATAGTTGCACAAGGAATCATCCCAAAACTTAGTGGCTTAAAACAATAACTGACAGAATAACAGAATAGTCTGTTATACTCTGGACAGTTCTGGGGACAGACTGGGCTCAGCTGGGTGGTTCCTGCTCAGGGTCTCTTGTGCTCTTACAGTCAGACAGTGGCTGGGGCTGGAGGTATCTTGAAGTTTCCCTCAGTTAGCAGCTGATGCTGGCTGTTGGTTGGGACCTCACCTGGGTCTGTGGCCCAGAAAACCTACACATGGCCTTTCCAAGCCCCTTGGGCTCCCTCACGGCAGAGTGGTCGGGTGCCAAGAGCAAGTGACCCAAAAGAACCGGGCCGAAGTTGTGCCACCTTTTATGATGGCCTTGGAAGTCACAAGCTATAGTCACACACCACACTCAAGGGGAGGGAAGCCAGGTCCCCCTCTCCATGGAAGGTGTTGACATCTTACAACATGAGCCTGGGGGATGGGCCAGCCTGTGGCCGTCTGGAAGAATCCTCCACACACTCTCTCCTTTGCGCCAGCCTTGTCCCCATGTGCTCTGTAGTCACGGTCTACATGGTCTGAGACCCCTGGGTCCTCACTGCAAGATCCCCTTGCCTGGGCCTCTTGGGCTACACCATGTCTCTTGGAATGTGGGCATCGCTTTGCTGCTTCTCACACCACACAGGGGCACCCAGGGACCTCACAAGGTCACCTCGGAACCCAAACCCCTCTCCCCGTTTCTTCCACTCCCTCCCCAGGCTGGAAAGACTGGGGCCTCAAGGCCTGTTGCAGTGACAGTCCAGAGAGGAATCAGAGGCCCGGCATACAGTAAGTGCTCAGTAAGTGTTAGCTTCTTCTCATAGGATCCCTGTAAGTTACCACGGGAGCACGGGGAGGGCAAGCTCCTCCTGCTGGGGGTGTGGGAATGGTTACAGCAAGTCTTAGAGAGGACCCTGGATTTTATTAGCTGGGGGAATGAGAGGAGGGGCTGACAAGGGACAGAGACGGGAAAAGGTGTGAGCGTGTGAGGGTGCACGTAGCAGAGCACGCAGGGCATCTTGTCACTCAGCCCAGGGGGGGCCCGAGCCTCAGGCTGGGGCTGCTTGGGAAGCCCCCAGCTGCCCAGCCATGGCGGTGTTTATTCACAAAGCCAGGAAGGAAGGAAGGCTAGAGAAGAGTCCACTTTTTCCATGGGTCCACTTTGAACTCCCCACACCCCAGTCCCCCCAGGTCGGGCGCTGCAGCTCTAGGACCTCGGTGAATGAAGCAGGTAGGCAGGCTCTGCTGAGCTGCCTTCCAGCTTCCAAGCCCCTTCCCTCTGGCAGGGTGCAGGTGGACCACACTCCCATTCTCGGTGCCTTCTTGGGGTGGCTGAGTCAATTAGAGGCTTTGCCAGGAGGTAGCGGAGTGTGTAATAACTCTCATTGTTTCATTAGGAGCAATGTGTTTAATTTAGATAACTGTACTGCTTGGCAAAGGAGAACTGCCAAAGGGGTGGGGGTGAGGGCTGGCAAGAGGCGAGTCTACTTGGCTTCCAGCGACCTTGCCCATCACCATCTCGTCCCACTGCCCAGTGCCTTCTGCAGACTGGGGCTCCTCAAACTCCATGAGATTCTGACTCGTAGGTCCAGGGTGGGGCCCCAGGTGATTCGGACGCAGGTGGCCCAGGAACATGCTTGGGAAGACCTGCTGAAGAGGGAGGTGAGGCTGAGGTCACAAAGGACCTTGAATGTTACTTAAAGAAGTCCACACAACTCTAGTCTACTTGTTCTGTACTGGCTGGATGTTGGGACAACACTTAATTTGAAAGGAGGAGTCTGGAACCAGAACTGACCAGCTCCAGCCCCATGTCTTACCAAAACACATGGTCACCAACACCTGCTAAGGGCCAGGCCTTGTTCTGAGGACCCCAAGGGAGACAGACATGGGAATAGGAACCTGAACTGTGACAGAGCTGCTCCGAGTGCTGCCACAGCCCCGGAAATGCAACGATTAACTCTGCTTCCCAGAGGCAGGGACTTTTGGGCTGGACCTTGAAGAATGAATAGGAGCTCACTAGGGGAAGCCAGCAGGAGGGTGAGGATGGGGTCAAGGGAGGCAGCTGGACTTCTTTTCCCATGGGGTCTGGTTTCTCCCAGTGTGGTGGCCCGCCTTGTGCCCCTCCCTCACAGAGCCTCATGGTGGCCTGGGTAGCCCTGGTTTCTGCAGGCTCCCTGGACTCACCGTCTCCATGCCTGCCACACACACCCCTAAAGGTGCTGCCTTGAGTCACCTGGCAGAGTGCGAACATCAGGGTGATAGCTTTCTTCATTGCCACAAAGTTAAGGGTTCCAGCTACCACAGAGCCCTGTGAATGGATTTCTTTTCTTTCTTGGGCTTTACAATTTTTTTTTTTTATCTCTGGGTCTATTATTCTCACATTTAATTAATGTTCCACTTGACTAATAAGATATAAAAAAAGCAGCTGGGATTGCCTGGGGGTTGGAGGCTGGGATAATTGCACATCTTGGGAAGGAGGCGGAGAGATTTCTGGGGGCTGGCGGCCTTGGTGGGGGGGTGGTTAGACGTGGACGAGGCTCAGCTTGAGAGATACGCAGCAGGTGAACGCACCCCACTCGGCACCGTCACCCTGGGTGCACCCTCTCGGGGGCTGCTTCCCTCCTCTTCAGAGTCCCACCACCTCCGTGGTCTCTTCATCCTGCCACCTCCCAGGACAGCTGGGGCAGTGGTTCTCAAAATCAAACAGGGGTCAGAGACTCCCAGGGTGTGTGCGTAAAATGCAGGCTCCCGGCCCCGCTCCAGGAAGCAGGTGAGTGCAAGCCCAGGAATCTGCATTTCAACACGGCCAATCCAAGTGCTTCTGATACAGGCTGAACTCAGACAAAGTCTGGGATATCATGATTTGGACAAAATGCTCCATTCTCCTCTTTTATAAAAGGAGAATAATCATAGCACCGTTATAAGAATCAGGATCGGGCCTGGCCCCTGTAAGCAAGCATTCAATAAACTTCAACTGCCAAGGTCATTGTCATTGGTTCTGCAGGGACTGTGTCTGTCTGGTCCCCTGCTGTCCCCAATGCCCAGCTCAGTGTTTGGCTCTGAAAAGGTGATCGATAGTGTCTGCAGGGGGGCTTCCCTGGTGGCGCAGTGGTTGAGAATCCGCCTGCCGATGATGCAGGCGACACGGGTTCATGCCCCAGTCCGGGAGGATCCCACATGCCGCAGAGCGGCTGGGCCCGTGAGCCATGGCCGCTGAGCCTGCACGTCTGGTGCCTGTGCTGCGCAGCGGGAGAGGCCACAACAGTGAGAGGCCTGGGGGTACAGAGTGGAGGGAGAGCAGCTGAAGCTCTTCCTTCACCCTCCTGTGCTGTTTGAATGTTTTAACATGTATACTTATGACTTTTCTGATTTTTAAAACTTGTTTAATTTCATATTAATTGGTTAAATGACTCAAATAACCTTCTTGAGGCTTTGGATAGAGAATGGCTTCTCTTCATAAGCCTTTTTGATTAAGAGCGGAGAGTGCAGAATCTGCTTCCATGCAGCCTGTGGGAGTTTCTTTAAGTGCAGGTTCCCAGGTCCCACCCTACGCCTTCTGAATCAGAATTTCTGGGGCTGACACCATCTTACCAATAAGCTCCCCCCATCACGGCGTTGCAGGTGGTCTGTGCCCACCCAGAGAAACGCTGGTGACACGCTCCTTGCGGCTGGAAGTAGGTACCTGACACCCTCAGGGCAGAGACTTGCGTCCCCTCCCTCTTCTGTATCTGCCCCAACCCCAGTCTCGGGAACTTGGTAAAGACTCATTGACGGATTAAAAGTGTACTGAGGCCCAGAGAGGGTCAGCGACCTCACCAGAGCCACACACAAGAGGGGGTGGTTAAAGCTGAGGCTTGGAGCCAGAACTGCCTCATTTAACAAGACAAAGCAGCTGTTTCCTGTACCAGCTGTGTGGTCATGGGCAAGTTCCTCCACCCGCCGCAGCCATTTATAAAAAGGGCTGTTCGTCCTTATCTCAGAGAGTCCGAGTGAAATCAAATAAAGCAGGTCCGCAAAGGTGCTTAGCACCACCCCTGGCTCCTGCTAACTCCCAGTACCTGGAAGCTGCCAGTGATGTCATACTTATCAACACCGTGTCACTGAGAGGCCACCCTGGAGCCGCTGGCTCCACTTATTATCTGAGTGAACTTGGACGTATCACTGCACTTCTCTGGGCCTCAGTTGCCCCATCTATAAAATGGGGACATACCTACCTCATAGGGCTGTTGTGAGGTGTTGTTCGTGAAGCATTTAGGATGATGCCTGGCACAGAGTGGGCCCACGTGAGCGTCAATCAGCAGCCTGGATGAGAGGCCTGCTGCGCCCAGGGATGGAGCTCGCCTGCTCGCCGCACTCCTCGGCCCATCCGTCTGGAAGTCCCGATAAAAGCTGTCTGCATAATGAATGTACCTCTCAGCCAAGCACGGCTGGGACCACGTGGCTCTGACGAATGAGGCCTTGGCGACAGCACCACCATCTATGCAATTAAGCAGCTCCGTGGTGCTGGGGAGGTGAGTGACAGACAACCAGGATCGATTTCCTGGTGGGACCAGAGCCCAGGCCGGCGGGGGCCTCTGCTGAGATGGGAGATAGCGTGCGGGGCCAGAACTAGGAGGAAAGACTGGGGCTGAAGCCCCCCCGGGCCAGGGTCCTGGAGGCCTGGGCTAGGAAGGCCCCCTCCCTCCAGAATGACCACGTAAGCGCCCATGTTTCATGATAATGTCGATGTGACACAGGAGCTGACATTTAATAAGCATTTAGAGAGCCTCATTTAATGTTCAACCATAGGTGCAGCGATGACTCATTTTATAGACAAGAATCCGAGGCCCAGTGGTTAAGACTCTGCACTTCCACTGCAGGGGGCACGGGTTTGACCTCCGGTTGCGGAACTAAGATCCTTCATGCCGAGCAGCATGGCCAAAAAAAAAAGAAAGAAACCCAAGGCCCAGAGAGGCAGATGTACTGACCCAAGGTCACTCAGCTGGGCTTCAAGCCCACATCTGTCTGTTCCCAAATATTTCTCTTAATGCTGCCTCCCATTTATTACTTGGGTAAGTGTCTTGCTGCTCCTCAGTTTCCCCACCTGCAAAATGGTCATAGAGGACTTGGATTGGATGGCCTTAAAAGGCTCATTCTGCAATTTTGTTGGTGGTGAATTAAATCTTCTGAGGTTTTTTTGAACCAGCCAGGCCACGAGCAGGGGCCAGCCTTTTGGCTGAGACTGAGCCCTGCTGGTTCTCAGACTCTGCTACACCCACCGTGGCCCCAGCGGTAATTACTAATAAGCTAACATTTCCAAAGCACTTACCGTGTGTCAGGCACTGTTCTGAGAATATGAATTATTTGAATCCTCACCTTTCCCTAACGTACACAGTCTACAACCCCTATTTTCTAAGTGAACAAAGGTGAGGCCCTCTGTTCTCTCCAAGGTGGCCAGAGTGGTCTCCTAAAGTGTCAGGCAGACCCTGTCACTCTTGCTGAAAGACGTCCAGTGGTCTCTGGTTGCTCTCCGAATAGCATGCAGACTCCATGACACTGTTCTGATCTGTGTGGCCATTCCTACCCGCTGGCATCTTCCTTTATTTGCTTGTGAGAGGTTACTATCTGTCTCTCTCACCAGGCTCTAGGACAAGGCTGGCTTGGCCGCAAACAGTGGGTTCTCTAACATGTGCTGACTGCTCTCTTGCGGGCTTTCTGTCTCTGAAAAGGCAACTCTCTCCTAACAGTTGCTCGGGCAAAAACTTCGGGGTCAGTCTTGACTCCTCTCTTTCTCTCTCATCCCACAACCAATCTAGCAGCAGATCCTATTGGCTCATCCTTCAAAATGTACTCAGAATCCCACCCTATCCCCCCTCCTCACCCTGGTCCAGCCATCATCTCCTCTCACCCCAGCAACTTCAACAGCCTCCCCATCGGTCTCCCTGCTTCCACCTTGGTCCCCTGTGAACTATCTCCTACCAGGTGGTTCTTTTTATTTTTTTAAATAAATTTATTTATTTATTTGGCTGCATTGGGTCTCTAGTTGCGGTGAGCGGGGGCTACTCTTCGTGGCCGTGCACAGGCTTCTCACTGCGGTGGCTCCTCTTGTTGCGGAGCATGGGCTCTAGGCGCACGGGCTTCCGTAGTTGTGGCTCGCGGGCTCTAGAGCGCGGGCTCTAGAGCGCAGGCTCAGTAATTGTGGCGCACGGGCTTAGTTGTTCTGTGGCAGGTGGGATCTTCCCGGACCAGGGCTTGAACCATGTCCCCTGCATTGGCAGGCGGATTCTTAACGACTGTGCCACCAGGGAAGTCCCCAGATGGTTCTTTTAAAAATTAAAGTCAGCTCATGTCCCTCTGCTTCTCAGAACCCTTCCATGGCTCCTTGCTTTAGGGAGAGTAAAAACCTAAGTTCTTACCGTGGCCCACAAGGCCCTGTACCTCCTGCCTCTGTCTCCTCCACTCCTCTGACCTCCCCTCCTACCGCTCTCCCCATCACTTAGAGCCTTGAGGACTTTTGTTGTTTCATTTTTGGGGGTGCCACACCGGGCGGCATGTGGATCTTAGTTCCCTGACCAGTGATGGAACCCATGCCCCTGCAGTGGAAACAAGGAGTCTTAACCACTGGACTGCCAGGGAAGTCCCTCTTGTTTCTTGAAAACACCAAACTCATTCCTGCCTTAGGGGCTTTGCGCTTGCTGTTCTCTCCGCCTGGAATACTCATCACCAGATCTCTGCTTGACTCACTCCTCATTGCCTTCAGATTTCTGCTTAAATATTCCTCCCCTGACCATCCTGTATGAAATATCACACACACATACACATGCACACACATGCACACACACAAACACACACACCAATCGACCTTCCGTTACTCTGCTTTATTTTTCTTCACAGCATTTAATCAGCAGTGGACATATGTATTTAGTTGTCTCTCTGTTTTTATCCATTTCTCCCACCACATTACAAACTGCAGGAAAGCAAGGCATGGACTTTATCTCTCTCTTTTTTTTTTTTTTTTGCAGTACGCGGGCCGCTCACTGTTGTGGCCTCTCCCGTTGCGGAGCACAGGCTCCAGACGCGCAGGCTCAGCAGCTCAGGCTCAGCAGCCAGGCTCACGGGCCCAGCCGCTCCGCGGCACGTGGGATCCTCCCAAACCGGGGCACGAACCCGCGTCTCCTGCATCGGCAGGCGGACTCTCAACCACTGCGCCACCAGGGAAGCCCGGACTTTATCTCTTTTGTCCATTGCTCTGCCCTCTCAGCTTCTGGCACAGTGCCTGGCACATGGTGGATTCCACTAACTAGTTATAACATGAGTGAGTTCAGGCTGCAGCTCTCTAGGTAAGGCACACTGGAGGTCTGTGCCAAGAAGGAAGCTGTAGACATGGCTTTGAAACAACCATGCTTTTAATAAACAAAAAACCCACAAATAAACAGACAACAAAAATGAATCTCATGCCCCACCCCTCCTTGCCCCACAATTTCTGATTTACCATCTCTCAGATGAGAACCTGGTACCCAGGACCCATTGTCCCATCTTCTGAGAAAGCCCTCTTGCTTTTCCTCTGGAGACTATCCCCTTCCTCGGTATAATTCCTGGAGGTAGAAGGATCCACCCCTCATGCCAGAGGTGGCCTCTGACTCAGACCATGTCAATCAGAGTTGTAGCAATTAGTTTCTGGATGGGCATATGACCGAGTCCAGGCCAATCAGAGTAAGCCCCAGGACATCTGGTGGAATTGTGAATCAAGTTTTCTCCTTGCTTTGTGGTTGCTAGAGTGTTCTAGGGGGCCTGCCTGGAGCTGCTGGTAGCCATCCTGCCACTCGGAGAAGGCAGGTTGCCTGAGAATGGAACCACCACAGGGAGAGGCAGAGCCAAGAGATAGGGGCAAATGCACAATGACATCATTAGATTCAGCTCCTGGAGGCAGCCATACCTGAAGTCTTCCTTCTCCTGGACTTTTTAGTTACATGAGAGCATAATTTTTTCTTTTTTTCTTAAGTCAGTTTGAGGTGGGTTTCTATCACTTGTATCCATAAATCATGACTAAAACAATGCTTGAAGTACTTCAGAATTTCTGACACTGTCATACTGTCTCCAGCCAGGCTACACTCCCTGTGCAAACTTATTCCTCCCACCATGCCTTTGCTCAAGCCATGCCTCCCTGCTACAGAGCCCTTCTTTACTATCCAAACCTTGACTGTCTTTCAAAGGGCCTGGCTCCAGTCTCCTTTTCCATTGATCACACTCACTACTAATTCTCCCGCTCTGGCCTCCCCTTGTTGCTGGACACTGGGTCAGGCACAGTCCCCGGCTCCTCCCTCCTCTTTCTCCTTTCAGCTTCCGGCCCCCCCACCCCCGCCGCTAACCCCCCAGCAGAGGAAAACTCCTGAGCCTGGAAGACGCAGGTCAACTTTGTAGCTCTGCTTCCCCCTGGTGGTAAGAATTAGAATTGCACTTTAACCTTGCAGCATTTCTTGCAGTCAGGCAGGCTCCCAGGAAGGGCAAAAGCCCAAGTAGCCTGGGGCTGCCACACGGGATGTCCTATATTTTTATTTGCTAAATCTGGCAACCTAACACCTCATCCCCACCCCACCTCAGGATCCTCTTCATAGAAGCGTAGATTCTTCAGACAGGCCTTTGGAGTTACATAGGCTGAGCCCCCGAGGCTGACAGGAGACCTCTGAAGGGGGTAGCCTCCACTTCACCCAGTCCACCACAGCCATGAGGGAAGGACTCATTTCTCAAAAGAGGCCCACGTCTTGCTTTTAGATGAAATGTCCCTATTTCTACAGGTAGACAACTAATTCAAAGTTCATAAATTACTATGCGGGTCAAGCAAAGCATGTCTGGGGGCAGATTCGTCAGGAAAACAACAGCCAGGTTTTGACCTCCAGAGCTAACTCTCACATTTTATAGACAAAGCTATTGACTCCCAGAGAGGGGAAGTGTGCTGCTCGGTCACAAGGCCAATAAGTGTCATCTTAGGGCCCAGCCCAGCGCTCGCCCTCTGTATAACCAAGCAGGACCCTATGGGATCTTCTTAGAGCACATCCTCCCACCCCATGTCCTCTGACTGCCTCTTGTCTATGGAAAAACTTTCGCTTCCTAGGCCTTCTCCGAGTTCCAAAGAGTAAAGTTAATGAGAGAAGTGAGAGAATGAAGAAAGAAAGGAAAACAGTCAAGCAAGAAAAAAATAATAATAGTTTAGCCATAAAACAAAGTTGAGGACATTCAGCTCCTCCTCAAGGGCTATAGGTAACATGCTGAGGCATATCCTTTGAGCTGTTTTGCAGATACTGAAACCCCCATCAGGTAGAAGAAGTTAACTGTCTGCTGCCCACACGCACCCCAGACCAGGTGGAACCAGAAGGTTGATGATGTTGACTTCCAATTACCTCATCATTAACCAATCAGAAGAATGTCAATGAGCTAATCACACACACTCCTCCCTCACCCTGGCTTTAAAAACCTTTCCCTGAAAGCCTTCAGGGAGTTTGGGCCTTTTGAGCATTTGCCGCCTGGGCTCTTTGCTTGTCACCCTGCTATAAATGCTGAGCTTTCTTTCGCCACAACTCAGTGTCAGTAGATTGGCTTTACTGCGTGACGGCGAGCAGACCCAAGTTTGGTTCTGTAACATCTGCTTGGCTCTCTTGAGCTTCTTCAGCTTCCATTTTCTCCAGAGCAGATCCTGCTGCAGCTGCACCACCCGCTCCTCCTGGGGAAGCGCAGGCCCTGGAAATGGGCTCCAGGACCTTGGGACAGAGAAGCCTTGAAGTCTCCAGGCCCTGAAGCCCTGCGGTGTGGCCTAGAAGCGGGCAGGGTACGAACTCCCTGCCCTGTGGAGGGAGGAGCCCCTGGAGAAGGTTCCAGTGTGGAGCCTCTGAAGCACAGGGACAGGTCTAAGAGCAGGACGGGGACCAAGCCTGGACAGGTGAGCAGAATCTCCAGCGACAACAAGCCTTGATTGTGCAGACAATGTAAAGTCGAAAAGGCTGACTATGCCACTTGTTGGTGAGAATGGGAAGCACCTGGAACCCTCCTGGGCTACTAGAGGGAGGGAAAATGCAAAGTCCAGCCGCTCTTCCTCTGCCATTTGACATGGAAGGTAAGCCTGCACTTGACCAGGCATTCTGCTCCAGGTAGATGTCCCCAGACACGAGGACTCAGGGCCACCGGGGGCTTGGACAGCAAGGTTTGTGACAGACTCTTCATAATTACCAAACCTGGAAACAGCCCACCATCTATCTACAAGTGACCATCCATCCAATCAGAGTAGCAAACCGCTGATTCATACAACAGCTGAATCTCAGAACCATTACACTGAGCAGAGGAGCCAGACATAAAGGACTACCTATCGCATGACCCCATTTGTGTGGAATTCCAGAAGTGGCCTAACTCATTTACAGCGATAAAGGTCAGAACAGTGCAACGGCCCTGGGAGAGAGTGCGCCTTGCTAGATAGGGGAGCGGTGAGGAGGCCAGTGTGGGGAGGGGGTCAGGAGGTGACCTTGGACCAGATCACATGGGACCTTCAGGCCACAGTGGGGACTTTGGCTTTTACTCTGAGGAAGGGGGGGACATGGGAGGTTCTGAGTGGAGGCTGGAGGTGACCCAACAGGGTTTCACAGGAGCCTTGTGGCTCCTACTTGGGGAGAGGCTGAAGGGAGGGCAAGGAGGGAAACCAGAGGGGAGTCTCTTTTCCCCTTGTCGCCCACTTTTTAAAATCATAGTAAAATATACATAATATAAAATTGACCATTTTAACCATTTTTTTTCTGGTTTTACTGAGATATAATTGACACTGTGAAAGTTTAAGGTGTACAGTATAATGACATAGGTGTATATAGCAAAATGCTCACCACAACAAGTTTAGTTAACATTTATCACCTCACAGAGTTACAAAAAAATATTTTTCCCTGTACAGAGAACTTTTAGGATTTGCTCTCTTAGCCCCTTTGAAGTACATGATACAGAAGTGTTAACTATATGGTCACCGTGCTGTGCATCACATCCTCAGGACTTATTTCTCTTATTACTGGAAGTTTATACCTTTTGAGAACCATCACCCATTTCACCCACCCCCCAATCCCTGCCTTTGGCAACTACCCACCGGTTCTTTGTTTCTATGAGTTTGGGGTTTTGTTTTTAGATTTCACATACAATCGAGATCCTGTGGTATTTGTCTTTCTCTGAGTTATTTCCCTTAGCACAATGCCCTCAAGGTCCATCCATGCTGTTGCAAATGACAGGATTTCCTCCTTTTTTTATGGCTGAATAATATTCATGGATACACATATATCACAACTTTTTTTTTGGCCACGCTGCACAGCTTGTGGGATCTTAGTTCCCCAACCAGGGATTGAACCCAGGACCCCGGCAGTGGAAGCACCAAGTCTTAACCACTGGACCGCCAGGGAATTCCCTATATCACAACTTCTTTACATTCATCAATGGACACTTAGGTTGTTTCCATGTCTTGGCTGTTGTGAATAATGCTGCAGTGAACATGGGGGTGCAGATATCTCTTCCAGATAGTGATTTCATTTGCTTTAGATATATACCCAGAAGTGGGATTGCTAGATCATATGGTTGTACTATTTTTAATTTTTTGAGGAACCTCCATACTGTTTTCTACAGTGGCTGCACCAATTTCCATTCTCACCAACAGTGCACCAAGGTTTCCATTTTGCACATCCTCCCCAGCATTTGTTACCTCTTGTCTTTTTTTTGTTGTTGTTTTGGTTTCTTTGTTTTTTTGTGTGTGGTACGTGGGTCTCTCACTGTTGTGGCCTCTCCCGTTGCGGAGCACAGGCTCTGGACGCGCAGGCTCAGTGGCCATGGCTCACGGGCCTAGCCACTCTGCGGCATGTGGGATCTTCCCGGACCGGGGCACGAACCCGTGTCCCCTGCATCGGCAAGCGGACTCTCAACCACTACGCCACCAGGGAAGCCCCTCTTGTCTTTTTGATAATCCATTTTAACCATTTTTAAATGTATGGTCAATGGCATTACGTACATTCACAGTGTTCTGGAGTCATCACCACGATATACTTCCAGAACTTTTCACCATCCCAAACAAAAACTCTGTACTCATTAACCAATAGCTCCCCATACCTCTCTCCACACCCCCAAGTCCCTGGTAACCTCTAATCTGCTTCCTGTCTCTATGAATTTGCCTATCCTAGATATTTCTTATTAGTGGAATCGTACGATCTTTGTCTTTTTGTACCTGGCTTATTTCACTCAGTATAATATTTTCAAGGCCCGTCCATGTTGTAGCATGTGTCAGTACTTCATTCCTTTTTAAGGCCGAATAATATTTCATTGTGTGTATATATCACATTTGTTTATCCAGTCATCTGCTGATGGACGTTTGGATTGTTTCTATCCTTGACTATTGTGAATAATCCTGCTATGAATACTGATCTAAGTATCTGTTTTTGATTCCCTGGTTTCAATTCTTTTATGTGTATACCCAGAAGTGAAATTTCTGGATCATATGGTAATTCTATATTTAATTATTTTGGAGGATAGAAGATAAATTTCAAATATCTTTTGTATTCCACAAAGAAATTCAGGTCTGTGTACATTATGGGTTATAAGAGAAAATTACTGAAGTAAAACACTATTGGATTGCATCTTCCCTTATTATGTACCCCACCTTTCTACTTTTGTAACTGTAAGATTGTTTCTAAGTCTGTGAGTCTGTTTCTGTTTTGTAAATGAGTTCATTTGTATCACTTTTTAGATTCTACCTGTACGTGATATCATATGGTATTTGTCTTTCTCTGTCTGACTTACTTCACTTAGTCTGATAATCTCTATGTCCATCCATGTTGCTGCAAATGGCATTATTTCTTTCTTTTGTATGGCTGAATAACATTCCATTGTGTATATATACCATACCTCCCTCCATTTTTGACATCTCTTCCAGGAAGTTGATATGTGCAAATACCTGTGCCCTTGTTTCCTAACCCAAATGCATAAAGTTCCATACCAGTAGGACAATATCATGAAATATTAGAGTGCCAGACAATTATATACTAGAAATGTTATGAAAATAAGAATTACCGTTCACTGAATACATGGCTATCAAAAACAAATATAAAATAATAAGAACAAGAATTTTTAAAAGTACTCTAATATGTCTCAAATTTTAATAAGATCCTCTGTACACGCATTTATTTGCTACTGAAAAGTGAAATAGCACATCAAAGTTTTTTATTGCAATTCAAATTTTTGAAAGCAGAGAATCTAGTTAATGCACCCTGCCCTAATTATGTTCTAGCCAAACCACCCAATGTTTTCTTTACATTCCCTCCACACAAATTAAGAATTTGCTTCAAATTCTTGGTGTTTGGTTTCATCTTACTTACTGATTTCAGTCTTCTAAAACAGGCAATAGTTGAGATCTATTGTGTTTCTTTGGGTCAAATCAAAAAGTGGAAGTACAGTATTTTGAAGTCATTCAAACGCAAACTACATAGATTCCTTATAAGTTACTGGTATCAAGGTAGAAAGAAGATGCAGGAAAAAAAATATCACAGAACTTATATTGTAGGTTATCAAAATATTGGTATACAGTCTGTTCTAGCATAGAGTAGCTTGCCCAGGCTGCTCCATAATGATCCTAAAATTGCTAGCAAGAAAAAACAGTACAAGAATAAGGATTTTGGCTAAATAGAGTCTGTGTCATCATTATTCTCCATACCAGAATTCTCAGAGATACCTCTATGATAAAGGCACTAATGACAGCTACTTCTGAATCTTTCCATTCTTGATTGTCAGGAAAAATTTGGGTTAATAATTAAAATAATGAAATGGATTAATTTTACCCCAAAGAGATATAACAATCCTCAAATCTAATGTTGGTTATTAGAATAGCCTTTGGGGGCTTCCCTGCTGGCGTGGTGGTTAAGAATCCGCCTGCCAACACAGGGGAGCATGGGTTCGAGCCCTGGTCCGGGAAGATCCCACAGGCCACGGAGCAACTAAGCCTGTCCGCCACAACTACTGAGCCTGCGCTCTAGAGCCAATGAGCCACAACTATTGAGCCCACATGCCACAACTACTGAAGCCCGCGTGCCTAGAGCCCGTGCTCTGCAACAAGAGAAGCCACCGCAATGAGAAGCCGGCACACTGCAACGAAGAGTAGCCCCCCGCTCGCTGCAACTAGAGAAAGCCCCTGCGCAGTAAAGACCCAACACAGCCAAAAGTAAATAAATTAAATTAATTAATTAAAAAAAAAGAGTAACCTTTGGAACACAGAACACCAGAAAAAAAAAAGATCAAAACCAAAACGTTTTGGTGAAAAAGAAGAGGCAGGATTGAAATGTATGGGTACCAAAGAATGCCAAATTGTGGGTCATTTTATAATGGTTAACAGCTGCTGATTGTCAGTCCATAGACATGTTCTTAGTATCAGTTCTCTAAATGCCTTAAATGTGACTCATTCAGCTACGGGACATTCTGTGCTCGGGTATTTGTTCCCTTACTACATGGCATTGTCACGAGCATCATGTTTGTGACAGGACATGACAAAGTACAAACATAGGGCTTCCCTGGTGGCGCAGTGGTTAAGAATCCACCTGCCAATGCAGGGGACACGGGTTCAAGCCCTGGTCCGGGAAGATCCCACATGCCGCGGAGCAACTAAGCCCATGCGCCACAACTACTGAGCCTGTGCTCTACAGCCCGCGAGCCACACAACTGAGCCCGCGTGCCACAACTACTGAAGCCCTCGCACCTAGAGCCCATGCTCTGCAACAAGATAAGCCACTGCAATGAGAAGCCCCTGCTCGCTGCAACTAGAGAAGGCCCGTGAGCAGCAACAAAGACCCAATTCAGCCAAAAATAAATAAATAAATAATAAATAAATTTTTAAAAAAAGTACAAACATAACACCGGGAGTGAACCTTAACGTTAACTATAGGCTTTAGGTGATGATGTGCCGATGTAGGTTCATCAGCTGTAACCATGTACCACTCTGGTGGGGGATGTTGTTAGTGGGGAAGCTGTGAATGTGTTGGGCCAGGGGGTACATGGCTATTTCACTTTTCTCCTCAATTTTGCTGTGAACCTAAAACTTCTCTTTAAGAAAAATAGACTATTTTTTTTTAATTGCAAACATGAACTGATTTCTCCAGAGTTCCTGGAGATTCAGGAAGTCCAAGCCAATTCCCCTTTCCTCGTCTCCAAAAAAGCAAACCAGATACCCACCCACATAAAATTTCTACTTACATCCACTTCCTTCTCCTGCAGTTCTCTGAAGTGGAGGAAGTTGGTTGAGGTAGTGGTATTTAATGATTGGATTTGTATCATCCTTTCCACACTTTCTCTCCAAGCACTTATCATTGTCCTTACCCCACTCTTCCTCCTGTAGACTGTGTCTCCACCAAACCCTCGTAAGTTCTTTTTTCTGTCTTGTCCGCCCTGCTGGGGTGGACATTGCAGTAGAAAAGAAGGGAATTTGGTACTAGGGTTGAGAGTAAAGTTACTAAGCTTCTTTATTAATACTCCTGAGATACGTTGTGAGGAATCTTCCCAGGAATCTTCTTCACTGGGCATCTGAGAAGACGCCAGGATCCAGGTTGGGTTCAGCTTCTGTGATGAGTGTATGGGAAGTCTAGTCACAGCTTGACTCCTCCTGGATCTTTGGGTTCCCCAGAAGGTGACGCTCAAGACCTTCAAATTGCTACGAAGTAGCCTGGAAAGAACTATAGAGCCCAGAAAGAGCGAGAAAAATCCAAACTCCAAGCAACTGTGGTGAGAGGAAGAACTAACCTTTTATATTTAATTTTTTGAGGAACTGCCGGACTGTTTTCCACAGTGCCTGCACCATTTTGCATTCCCACCAGCAGTGCATGAGGGTTCCAATTTCCCTACATCCTCGCCAACGCTTGTGTTTTTGGTTTTTATAATGGCCATCCCAGTTGGTGAGAAGTGGTATCTCATTGTGGTTTTGATTTGCATCTCCCTAACGACTTACGTTGTTGCGCATCTTTTTACGTGCTTGGTGGTCATTTGTGTATCTTCTTTGGAGAAACGTCTATGGAGGAGTCATTTCCAGTAGAGAGATGCTGTCAGCTCAGACCAGAGTAAGATCAGGGAAGGTAGATATTTTTTGAAGATGGAGCTGACAGGGTTTGCTGATGGACTACACGTGGGCATGGGAGAAAGGGAGGAGTCAAAGACTCTCCCGGGATCTCTCCAGTGGTTTGGCCAGAGCAATTAGTGAGATGGGGAAGGCTTCGGGGATGCCGACTTGAAGGGAGGGGGAGGAGTTTTGTTGGATTCTGAGGTCCCTGGAACCTGAGAATTGGTCTTAAGAGGAATTTAATGTTTCGAGAAAGTGGACAGAGGGAGAAGAGAAGTTTCCTATATTTTACCGTCAAGTTGCTTTTCAGAATTCTCCATGGTCATTGCTTCACTTTATCAGTTTCTCATCAGTTTCAGTCCCCCCCACCCTCACAATTCCATTCCTAGTTTGAAGACTGCAGGGTAGGGACTGTTCCAGAGACTGCAGATCCATCTGTAACCAGTAGGTGGCACTGCAGTGCCAGAAATAGCCAGACAGTGGCCTGTGGACCCAGGACCAAGAACTGGAGTTTTCAAATAATTGAAATGTGTAAAAGTACAATTCTAGAATCTTAGGATCAGCCAATTCGAAAATTAAGGAAATGCCACACCTGAGCTCTGCGAATGGGAGGTTCCAGTGGGTAACTGGTTTCAAGAGGTGTTTACCTCCATGGCATATACATGAGTTAATTCCTTGCCAGTCAGTGAGGTTATTCATTGAGCTCCTACTATGTGCCACAAGCTGTGTTAAGTGCTGTGGATTCAGCTGTGACCAGGACAGATTTAGTACCTGCCTCAGAGGAGTTTGGAGGTGGAAACATCAACAGACAAATAAAAGACTAAGATAATTGTAGATTGTGTGATCTAGGAAACAAACAGGATTATGTGATGGAGAAAATGGAGGGAGGGAACTAGGTGAGGAGGTGAAGTTCTGGGGGGAGGCCTGGCAGATGAGAACAGGCTGCGCCCCTCCAGACGGACCCCAGCAACCTTTTCCAGATCGAGAAGGGACTCTTGGTTGTCAAGGTCACACAGCTAACTACTACCAGGATTACAGGTCTGTCTGAACCTGAATGGGGCTTCCTAATGGGTATTTGGGAAGATTGGATAAGGTAATATACACAAAGCCCTCCGTACAGTGTCTGGCTCTAAAAAATGGAGCTACCCTATTATTCCTCAAATAGAAGCAGGCTTTTAAAAGCAACCTTCAGGGCTTCCCTGGTGGCGCAGTGGTTAAGAATCCGCCTGCCAATGCAGGGGACATGGGTTTGAAGCCCTGGTTGGGGAAGATCCCACATGCTGAGGAGCAACTAAGCCCGTGTGCCACAACTACTGAGCCTGTGCTCTAGAGCCTGCAAGCCATAACTACTGAGGCTGTGTGCCACAACTACTGAAGCCAGCGTGCCTAGAGCCCATGGTCCACAGCAAGAGAAGCCACCGCGATGAGAAGCCTGTGCACCACAACGGAGAGTAGCCCCCGCTCGCTGCAACTAGAGAAAGCCCACGCACAGCAACAAAGACCCAATGCAGCCAAAAATAAAATTAAATAAATAAATAAATTTAAAAGCAACCTCCAGATCACATCTGCCTTTCCTGCCTCAGAGCCTTTGCAATGAGGCTGATGGGAAAAGTATAACAGTGCCAATAAGACGTGCTTTACCTACATTACCCAGATAACAAACCTGGAGGCAAAAGTGACCTGTAAACTCCAGACTTCTTCAACTCGGAGGGGGCAGACGAGGCCACAGCCAGGAGACCAGTGCCTGGGAGACCTGCTGCCCCTCAGGAGTGTGAGTGAGGAGGGAGCAGGAGGCCAGGGGCCTTAGGGTCCAATACAGGGGCTGGCACTGGGCAGGTGAACTTCTGCCCAGTGTGACCTAAGACACTGCCTGAGGACAGCTGCCCTGCACATCCCAGGAGAGAAGCTTGGCTTTATCCCCAAGCTGTGGTTGACCACTTGCTTGCTTCTCCAGACCTGCAGGTACCCTCTGCACATACACTCATCTCACACACACACACACACACACACACACACACACTCATACATGCACACACTTGTTCACCCAAACATTTACATCCACATGTTCACACCCCCATACGATTCACCTGCTCAGACTCATGTGCCCAAACACATATACTTACACATGTGCTCATACCTTACACACTCAGACTTTATATCCATGTGTCCATTCACTCACCCATATATTTACATACCCTCAAACATATACACTCACAGTTATACACTCATACCTTTAAATGCACACTCAAGAATATAGTCACACAATTTTACACTCAAACATACTTAAATCTGCTCCCACACATACACACTCAAGCATTTACACACATTTCCACTCATATATACTCATACTCATTCACACACACACACACACACACACAATCATTCACACATGCTGATATATCTACACATTGATTCACACATTTAATTAACACACACTCATATACTTACCCATATACTCAAATGTTCTATACCTCACACACATTCGTATTCACAACACTTACACTCACACTTTCACACACCTATGCTGCATTTCCTAATATACATATATTCCACACAGCCATCCCTGCACACTCATATGCACATTCACATACACTTGCCGACATGTTTACTTACACGCAGAGTCATACAGTTATACACACTCGAGCACTCACACATGTTCATACTCCAACTCACATATTTATACACACACACTCAGATACACTCACACATTCACATAATTACAGATACACAAAAATTTACAAGGTCACATACTCACTCATATAAGGGAGATGTGCCCAATTGTCTAACCAGTCAGTAGCATCCAAAAGACATCTCCTTTGTGGTCCTTCCTGTGCCACCTGTGTCATGGAGTTAGTGTGCTGATCAAATGATGAGAAACTGCCCAAGAACAGGTTCTGGACTCTGCCAGACTCTGTACCCACTGCATCTCCCCTGGAAAGTGTTCCCCTCAGGGGTCAGCCCCCTCACTGCCCACCTCGGGGGACCTGAGAAAAGTCCTGGGTTGAAAAGTGATGGAGCAGGGCCCAGGCCCACTGGGAATAGCCACAGTTGTCATGGATCCCAGCCAACAGCCAGGCGTGTGGTCTGATAGGTGGGAAGGGACATAGGGAGTCTTGGGACCACATGCTATGAAATCATTTACTGCTCCCCCCCAACCCAAGTGTTACAACTTTGTACAAGTAAATAAACATTAGAGGGTTTATTTTAGGGGCCAGAGACCACAAATCTGATGGCGCACAGACCGTCTCAATCTGCAGGCTCTTTAACTTGGGATGCACATTTAACATTTTTTAATTTAAAAGTCTTTGTGGGAGGGGAGAGCCCTTCCAGAATAGCGGAGTAAGGACCTCTGAAAATCCAGTCCTCCATAAGAACAATGAGAATGCCGGCAAAAATAGTCAAAATTAACTTTTTCAGTACTCTGGAAATTAACCAAAGGCTTACAACAATCCCAGGAACATTTACTTTAAGAAGAACAAACTGAATCTCAGTAAGAACAGTGAGCTTTGTGGCTATTATCCTATTCCATTCTCCTCTCCCAGCTCTTCAGTAGCCTTGAAAACCAATAGCTTTACGGTCATAATAGCTAGGAAAACCAGCAACTTAGCAGCATCTGGAGGGGGAAGAAGGCTTTGGTGCTCCCTAAAATGCCCTATCTCCAGAGCATTGTCATTATTTGACCTGCTGGAAGTTAATTGGTAATCCCCACTCCCAGAGTTTGTCTTTATTTGACCGGACTTATCTCTGTCAGTGTGAACAGCCTTTTCCCTGGGGGACTTTTTTCACAAAAGAAAAAAAAGATCAGCAGCAATAATTTAACATTGACGCTGCCTGAGGCACTGATAACAGATGGAACAAACAAGAGCTGAACAAAAAAATTTAAAAGAAAAGCTGGGGAATGGGATATCCATAGAGGGCTTTGAAAAGCTCCAATAGATTTTTGGGGATCTAGATGGCCACGCACATGGGCTGGGCTGGGCACCTGCCCAGGAAATACCTGAGATGGCCCTAATCCCTCACCTCTGGCTGACCTTGAGGCTCTGCTGAAGCAGAAAGTGAAGGTTGCAAAACTGTCTGATGGAACATTAAAAGCATGTCTCAACACACACACAGCCTCTCATCGAAGGCTGGGAGACTTATTGGCTCAAAGAACTTAAAGAAATCTCTGTTCAATCATTAGCTGACCACTAAGCTAACCGGGAAGAGATTTTAGTGGCCACACATGGCGAAGAATACAGATTTTACAGAATTTGTTCAGGAAAGTCACCAAACAAACAAACAGCAGCAGCAACAGCAACAATGAATAGCAACAACAACAAACCCTGGGGAGGGGGCAAAATCTGATTTCTAGAACTGCCACACTTATTTAAAATGTAAACATTTCAGCAAAATTACAACACACACAAAGAAACAGGAAAGTATGACCCATACACAGGGAAAAAAGAAGCCAGTTGAAACTGTCTTTGAGGAACGCTGGACTGTGGACTTACTAGACAAAGACTATTATTTTTTTGTTAATTTTTATTGGAGTATAGCTGTTTTACATTGTTGTGCTCGTTTCAGGTGTACACCAAAGTGAATCAGTTATATGTATACATAGATCCATTCTTTTTTTTAGATTCTTTTCTCACATAGGCCATTCCAGAATATTGAGTAGATTTCCCTGTGCTATACAGCAGGTCCTTATTAGTTATCTATTTTATATATGGTAGTGTGCACAAAGACTTTAAATCAGCTATTTTAAATATATTCAAAGAACTAAAGGAAACCATGTCAAAAGAAGTGAAGGAAAGCATGAGAATAATGTTTCACCAAACAGAGAATA
Organism: Delphinus delphis; assembly: GCF_949987515.2. Taxonomy (NCBI): domain Eukaryota; kingdom Metazoa; phylum Chordata; class Mammalia; order Artiodactyla; family Delphinidae; genus Delphinus; species Delphinus delphis. Next base: position 99,902,928 of record NC_082692.2, on the reverse strand, counting down.
TAAATAAAGAGTTAGAAATGATAAAATAAGACAGGTAAAAAGAACTAAGTAGAGATTCTGAAATTGAGACGTATAATTACTGAAATGGAAAATCACTAGAGGGGCTCAACAGTAGATTTGAGCTTGGCAGAAGAAAGAATCAGTTAATGTGAAGATAGATCAACTGCAATTATCTAGAATGAGGAACAGAAAGAAAAAAGAATGAGGAAAAAGCAGCAGAGCCTTAGAGACCATCAAGGACACATCCCATCAAGGACACCAAAATACATTTAATGGTAATCCCAGAAGTAGAGGAAAGGGAAGTGAGAAAGGGGAAGAAAGAATATTTGAAAACATAATGTCAAATGCCCAAATTAGATGAAAAAACAGTAACCTACACGACACAGAAACTCAACAGACTCAAAGAGATAAACCCAAAGTAGGATAAACTCAGAGAGATCCACACGTAGATACATCATAATCAAAATGGTGAAAGACAAAGACAAAGAGAAAATCTTGAAAGCAGCAAGAGAGAAGAGTGACTCATTGCATACAAGTGGTCCTTAATAAGCTTAACAGATAATTTTTCATTCAGAAACTATAGAGAACAGAAGGCAATGGGATGACATGCTCAAAGTGCTGGAAGAAAAAGACTGTCAACAAAGAATTCTATACCTAGCAAAGCTGAAACCACTGGGTGGCATTTCACAGGGCTCTGAGGAGCTCTGGTTCTTTATGTCTCAGCTCAGAAAGAATTCAGTAAGAGGCAAAGTGACAGATAAGAAGTGATTTATTATAATAGGATGCTTGTGAGGCTTACAAGCAGGCAGGCAAACAAGCTTAGCACTGCCCTGAGTACTTAGTGGGTTACATTTTTAAAATCAAAGGAAAAGAGGGCAGTGGGAGAAGACCACCTTCTTCCTTGTTCTTCAAGTCTTCCATCATTAACTCTTCCTACGTGTCAGGCAGGGGAGTTTTTGACCCTATATGGCTCATCTGGGACGGTCATGGTGCTATGGAAAAATTATTTCAGGTCTCAGTGTAATGAGGGTCTTTCACATTTCCCTAAATTATTGTTTTTTGTGTGTGCAGAGAGAATTTCCTAAGGGTCATTAACTTGTTGATATCACTGGGCAGGATGTAGACCTTATTTTTCCACTATTGTTTTATTATCTTGAGGCATGACTCGTGCCTTCACTGCATGGCTTTGTTGCTAAGCAAGTGAGCTTGGTTTTATTGTTACGCAAGCCTGTCTGGCTCTGATGCTAAGCAACTTGCTCTGCTTCATGAGTCAAGCAAGCCCACATTGTTTCAGGATTTTCCTATTGCTGGTTTTTTTTTTTTTTTTTTAATCTATTGGCTGCATGACATGCGTGATCTTAGTTCCATGACAAGGGATCGAACCCACACCCCCTGCACTGGCGGTACAGAGTGTTAAACACTAGGCCACCAGGGAAGTCCCCTCCCATTGCTTTCTTGAGTGATCATTAACTTGCTGTGGTCTCCCAAAGCCCCCTAAAGTTCCCTCTCTATCTACAATCCCCCAGTAGGATTTCTGGGCTATTTGATTACCCTACTCTATCCCTTTCAAAAATGAATCAGATAGGGCTTTCTTGGTGGCACAGTGGTTAAGAATCCGCCTGCCAATGCAGGGGACATGGGTTCGAACCCTGGCCCGGGAAGATCCCACATGCTGTGGAGCAACTAAGCCCATGTGTCACAACTACTGAGCCTGAGCTCTAGAGCCTGCAAGCCACAACTACTGAGCTCACGTGCCACAACTACTGAAGCCTGTGTGCCTAGAGCCCGTGCTCCACAACAAGAGAAGCCATGACAATGAGAAGCCCACGTACTGCAACGAAGAGTACCCCCACTCATCACAACTAGAGAAAGCCTGCGTGCAGCAATGAAGACCCAACGCAGCCAAAAATAAATTAATTAATTAAGTAATTTTTTAAAAAAATGAAGTAGATACTTGTATGCCAATGTTCATTGCAGCATTATTCACAATAGCCAAAAGACGGAAACAACCCAAATGTCCATCAATAAGCAAAATGTGATATATATATACCATGGAATATTACTTAGCCATAAAAAGGTCTGGAGTACTGACACGTGTCACTACACAGATGAACCTTGAACTCATACTAACTGAATGAGCCAGGTACAAAAGGACAAATATTATAGGGTTCCAATTATGTAAGGTACCCAGAGAGGTCATATTCACAGAGTGGAAAGTAGATTACAGGTTCCCAGATGCGGGGAGGAGGGACTAATAGAAAGTTATTGCCTAATGCTTACGTAAAGCAGTCCTTGAGGCTGAAATCAAAGGGCACCCGAGAGTAACTCAAATCCACCTGAAGAAATAAAGAGCACCAGTAAAGGCAACTACATAGGTAAATATAGAAGATAGCATAAATGTAGTTTTTGGTTTGTAAGCTCTTTTTTTCTTTTGTCTAATTTAAGAAACAGTTGCATAAAACAATAATTATAAGACTGTGTTGATGAGTTTATAATACATGAAGCAATAATTTGTGTGACCATAGGAGAACAAAGAAGGGGAGGGAATAGAAATATATAGGCGTTCTGGGCACACAGCTCGGCAATCTCAGCCCATCCCAAAGCTCGGTTCCGGCCCTGGCTCCCTAGTCAATCATCTGACCTTTATTCATCTCCTCTGGGGGATCTAGTGGTGGCCAAGGCAGACCCAGTCATCCCTGCCTTTGCAGGCTCCACAGAAGGGATGAGAAGGAATGGTTCGGCATCTGTTCACAGGGGAGGGGCTGAATTCTGCTTGTGAGTTTTAGAAGAATTTTGTCAGGCTTTGGCATTAGGGAGAGAGTTCTAGGTATCAGGCCATCTTTCACATTTTCTGCACTGCACTTTCCCCCTTGCTTCTGTTTCCCCTTCCCTACTTTTGCTCTTCAAATTCTTTCTTCATCATGCAAAGTATTTTCTCTCACCTTCTTGACCTGGGAGCTAGGGGTGGGGGTGGGCTGGTAGGGCAGGGAAGTTGTAAAAGGGTAGGGTGGGAAGGGAAGGCACCAGAATCAGAGTGTGCAGAGCCCTCAACTTCTACCCCCAAGCCAACTCTCCTTCCTGCCCCTGTACAGAAACACATGGAGGTCTCCCTGCAAAAATTCAGTAGTATAAACTGTTCTCTATCTCTTTGCACATGTAATTGTGTGTGTAACAGGATGTTAAATTGCAACTTCCTACTCAGTCACCAAGATAAAATAGATAAGACATTCCAGACCAAGACGTAAATGTTCAGAGGAAATTAGCAAAAACCCATTATAAGACCTGCAAAGGTCTTCCCAGCTTTGAGGATCTAATGATGTAGTTATTGGAGGTTAAATAAATTTGTGAGGAGAACTTCTTTGGAGAGAATAGGACTTTGCCTTTGCTCTTCCTCAGCCCTGCCCCACCCACAGGGAGAGCACTCTAAAGGGCTGGAGAAAAAGAGCTTCAGAGAAGAGGCTGAGAGGGAAGCCTTGCCTTCCAGGTTGTCAGAAGAATGAGCAAATGTGAGGATTTCCCCTACATGAGATGTGGGCCCCTCAGGAGAGCTGACCTGATCATGCCCCAGAGGACATCTAAGGAATGATGTCATGTTAACAGAGATTCCATGTTGTTTATGTCCAGGTTGTGGGGAGGGAAGAATAAAAACAGGAGCCGAGAGTCACCAGCAGGAGGTAAATGTGTTGCCCAAATCAAAAAGGTAAAATGAAATGTTCTCAAGGGTCTCTAGAATCTACGAAAGCATCCCCTGAGAGGGATCAGCTTTACACACAGGTCAGGACAAAACCATCCCGTGTAGCAGCATCAGGCCGGTAAGGACTTTTCCGCTCCCCAACATCTCCTCCCTTCCTTCCTCCTTGCCTCTCCACCCCTGTCCCATGGCAGGGGTTAGAAACCACCTGAGCAAGATAGAGGAGGCTTTAAGGTGGGAAAAGAGAAAGAAGGATCCATCCACATGCTAGTAGGGGGAGGGGCCATCTGTAACTTTTCAAAAAGTTGGAAGCTTTGACTATTCCCCATACCGGACATTCTAACTTCTGCACTAAGGCTGTGTTTACAAACCTAAAATGAATAGAGTTTTGTTTGTTTGCTTGCTTAATCTGGTGTATTTGTCGGGGCTCTCCAGGGAAGCCAAATCCCTCTCTCTCTCTCTCTCTCTGCCTATCTATCAATTAATCAATCTATCTATCTATCTACGGTGGGGGGGGAAGAGAGAGAGAGAGAGAGAGAGAGAGAGAAATTCATTATAAGGAATTAGAGTCCAAGGCTGTCTGCTGGAGAATTCTCTCTCTCTCTCTCTCTCTCTCTCTCTCTTTTTGGGGGGGATTCTCTTTTGCTCAGGGAAGGCTTGTCTTTGTGTTCTATTTAGGTCTTCAACTGATTGGGTGAGGCCCACTCACATTCTGGAGAGCAATCTGTTTCCTCAGGGTCCACTGATTTTAATGCTAATCTCATCCAAATGTTAATCTCATCTGGGTGTCTCACAGAAGCACCCAGAATAGCGTTTGACCAAATATCTGAGCACCCAGTGGCTCAGCCAAATTGACATATAAAATGAACCATCACACCTGGGAATGATCAGAAAACCTCCGGGAGTGTCCACATTTTCACTCAGGGACAGGGGTAGAGCTTCCTCCACTGAATGCCTTTTACAAAGGTAATGGGAAGCAAAATAAATATTTGTGATTCTACCTCATGAGTAGATTGCTCAGTCGTTACAGCTGTTACCTGTATTTTGTCAGGGAGTGGAGGGGAAAAGCTGTTCTTAATAGGGGCCCATTTCTTTGGTGGCACTAGAGTTACCCTTTGGGCAAAGATTGCTCTTTTAGTTGGAAAAGCACTTCCAAGGGCCCTTCTATTATCTAAGATAAAGTGAGATCCCTCTTCTAGAAGGAAGTAACCTTGGCCCCAGAGTTCTGCCAGAGCAAGGAGGCGGCAACTTTGAAGAGACTGTTGGGTTTTTTTCTTGGTTTACTGCTCTGGCTGGGGCCTGGCCTAGGAAGTGAGGATTCCTAGACTCTGGGAAGAGAACAAGGGATTCTGATGGCGTGGCCGCTCACTAAAATCAGAGGCAAAGGGCTGAGGAGAGAAGCAGCCAGCAGGGGCCCCCAGGGCAGGGCTCTCCAGGGCAGGAGCTGGCCAGGGCAGATATCTACTGACTGGGTTTCAGCTTTCCTTTCACTCCCTTGGGCTTTCAGCAAGATTGTGTAAGGACTCCAGGCTGGACTCCCGCTCCTCAGAGGAATTTGGAGAGGAGCAGTGTGGGAAGGTCCCAGAACAACCTGCCCGGCAGCCCAGAGCAGCAGGTCAGAGGCAGCTGATGGACAGGGTGAACAAGCAATTCATCTGTTCACGATGACTCTGGGACCACAGGCTCCCACTGCGAGTGAGTGACCCTAGGGGTCATGGTGGGGGGCTGGAGGGTTCTCGGGGCTACTTCAGAGGTGGGGCGCCTGGTGTCCTGCAGCCTGGAGCAAATCAGACTTTGGAGAAGTGTTGTAGCGTGGATGTTCACAGGGTTCTCTGCAGCCAGGCTGCCTGACTCCGCAGGTTAGTCCATCTCCCTCTGATTTCAATTTGCTAGTCTGTCAAAGTGAGGCTGTGTGAGGATTAAATGAGTGGGTAGTGGGAAGCGCAGAGTGTAAAGCCTGGGATGTATGTGTTTGTGAAGTAAATAAATGGTGTTGAGTGAGGGCGAGATTGGGGAGTGTGGGCAGGTTACAGAGGCTCCTGTAAGTCCCACTGGAGACCCACCCAAGGCCCTAAGCTAAGGAGAGTGAAGGCAGGTGCATGGGTTTTGAGGGCAGATAGGAGGACATTCCTGGTCTCCAGAGAGGTATCTGCAGGAGTGAGGGGCTCTCCCCATGCCCCTGAAACCCCTCGTGTGTCCCAGTCTTGCTCGTACTGCTGAGAGTAGAGGGAGGAAAAAAAAAAAAAAAAGGTGTTTAGCTTTTTCTCAAACTCTTTCCTTCCCTTTGGTGGCATTGTCAGGTCAGGCAGAGGTCATTCCATTTTTGTTTTTCTCTAATATGCTTCCAGCCCAGTGACAGGGGCACAGAGGCCTAAAAATACTGTGAGCCGCCAGGTTGGATCACATCAGTCTCTGGCCGCCAGGCTGCCCGGCCTCTGCTCGGCGTTCCGTGTGGGCTTCACTCACTGGCATCTCTGGGGCACCCACTCCCCACTCTGACACTGGGGAGTGGGATTTGGAGAGACAGAGCCTGAGATCTGGGGCTCAGGGGTGGGGGTCTCCTTAAGAGGGGCTGAGGCCCAGCCGATGGCCTCAGGATCCAGGGATGGACAGTGTCTCCAAGGTCATCTTGGCCAGCCTTCCCCTTTGTAGAGCTGGAAACGATGAGTCCCCAAAAGGGGAGGCTTTGTGGCTTTCTGAGCTGCCTGCACTGCCTTCCCCCCCGCCACCCCACCCTGCCTTTTCCCAACTTTATTCAAAGCTGTTATCTCCCACAAAAGCTTCTAAGGATCCCGAGAAGAAAAGTCCACGGGCTGGGCTGCACTGCGAGTTCAAAGTCCTGGCTCCAGTCTCCCAGGAGAGGTGGGCCCTCACTTGTCACCTGCTTCTGGGCCTCAGTTCCTTCAGGTGTAGGAGTGAGGGGTGAGGCCCTGTGGGATTCTGCAAAGATGTGAGGGAAGTTGGCAGGAAAGCTGGGGTGGGGGGTCCCTGGGAACCATCCCCACTTCACCTGAAGCTCTTCTTCTTTCACCTATTTTCTGTCCTAGGAATCATAAGGTTTCATCTGAAAAAGGGTTCTGCTACTAAAATAGAGAGGTTTCAAGGGTGTGAAGGTTTTTTCTGGCTCCCGTGGTCTGTGGTTAGCTTCAGCTGCCGTCACACCCAAGTTACACCCCTCAACCCATCTGCCCTAAACACCTTGCAGCTCCCCCAGCCTGTCTCATCCTAGACTTTTGCACATAACCCCTGCTATCCTCCACCTCTTCACGAGGTCACTTGGCAAACCTCAGCCCATCCTTTAAGTCACAACTCAGGCACCATCTCTTCCTGGAAGCCTTCCAGTCCTGTCCCAGACCTGCCTAAAGGCCTCCTTGGGGCTGCCACAAATTACAAGGTAACTCCTATCACAGCACTTATAGTACCTTTGTAATTGCCTCTACATTTGTTTATCTATCATCAGGGAATACCTGAGTTTAAATTCCAGTTCTGCCACTTCCCAGCTGTGTGACCCTGAGCAAGTGACCTAACCTCTCTGTGCTTCAGTTTCTGCATCTCTAAAATAGTATCAGCAACACAAAATGCTTGCTATGTGCCAGTCCCTGTCTTATGTGCTTTATTTAATCCATGCAACGTCCCTATAAGATTGGTATGAAAACCTTTTATTTTAAACAAATGAGAAAACTGGGAATTCCCTGGTGGTCCAGTGGTTAGGACTTGGCACTTTCACTGCCGGGGCCCTGGCGGGGTTCTATTCCTGGTCAGGGAACTAAGATCCTGCAAGCCATGCAACATGGTCAAAAAAAAAAAAGAGAGAAAGAAAACTGAGGCCCGAGTTCACACAGCTTGTAAGTGGCAGGGTCAGTGTTCAAAATCATGCAGCCCAACTGCAGAGGGATTCTACTGCCTCTCAGAAGCTACATCAGCAGATGTTGTGAGGGTGATATGAGTAAATAAATAAAGCTGGGGCTTCCCTGGTGGCGCAGTGGTTGAGAGTCTGCCTGCCGATGCAGGGGACACGGGTTCATGCCCCGGTCCGGGAAGATCCCACAGGCCGCGGAGCGGCTGGGCCCGTGAGCCATGGCCGCTGAGCCTGCGCGTCCGGAGCCTGTGCTCCGCAACGGAAGAGACCACAACAGTGAGAGGCCCGCGTACAGCAAAAAAAAACAAAAACAAAAACAAAAACAAAAAAATAAATAAAGCTGTTTGGCACCTAGTAGGTACTCAATAAGTGCTTAGTATTTATGTTTTCCAGTGTCCCCTTCTCTGTCAATTTACACTTGGGGATTTAAACTTGGGGATTTAAAATAGGAACCGGACATATTTTTACAGTTATTTTTCTTACTGTGCTCGCCTGTTTACTGTCATAGAATCATTACATGTCAGTGCTGGATAGGACATATGAAATAATGGGAATAATCATAATAGCTAGCACTTTTCGAATACTTACTATGTGTCACTGTGCTAATGTATTTTTTTAAATAGATTTTATTTTTTGACACAGTTTTAGGTTCACAGCAAAATTAAGCAGAAGTTACAGAGATTTCCCACATATTCCCTGCCCACCCCCAACCTCCACCGTATCAACATCCCCCACCAGAGTGGTACATTTGTTACAACCGATAAACCTGTATTGACACATCATTATCACCCAAAGTCCATAGTTCATGTTAGGGTTCACTCTTGGGGTTGTACAATCTATGCATTTTGACAAATGTATAATGACGTGTATCTACCATTATAGTGTAATATAAAGTATTTTCACTACCCTAAAGATCCTCTGTGCCCTGCAGATTCAGCTCCTTCTCCCCCTTCCCCCAGCAACCACTGATCCTTTTACTGTCTCCATGGTTTTGCCTTTTTCAGAACGTCATATGGTTGGAATCATACAATGTATAGCCTTTTCAGGTTGGCTTCTTTCACTTAGTAATAAGCATTTAAGGTTCCTCCATGTCTTTTCAAGGCTTGACAGTTCATTCGTTTCGAACACTGAAAAATATTCCATTGTCTTGACGTACTACAGTTTATTTACCCATTCACTTACTGAAGGACATCTTAGTCGCTTCCAAGGTTTGGCAGTTAAGAGTAAAGCTGCTATAAATATCTGTATGCAGTTTGTTTCATGAACGTAAATTTTCATGTCCTTTGGGTAAATACCAAGGAGCACAATTATTGGATTGTTTGGTAAGAGTATGTTTAGGTTTGTAAAAAACCACCAAACTTCTTCCAAAGTGGCTGTATCGTTTTGCATGCCCACCAGCGATAAAAAGGGAGCTCTTGCTGCTTCACATCCTCAAGAGTGGTACTGTCAGTGTTACAGATTCTGGCCATTCTAATAGGTGTGTAGTGGTATCTCATTGTTTTAATTTGCATTTCCCTAATGACAGATGATGTGGAACATCTTTTCATATGCTTATTTGCCACCTGTATATTTTCTTTGATGAGGTGTCTGTTTGGATCTTCTGCTCATTTTTTAATCAGTTGTTCATTTTCTTATTGTTGAGTTGTAAGAGTTCTTTGTATATTTTGGGTATGTCTTTTGCAAATATTTTCTCCCAGTCTGTGGCTTGTTTTCTCACTTTCCTGACTGTGTCTTTCACAGATCAGAAGTTTTTAATTTTAATGAAGTTCCGTTTATCAATTATTTCTTTCATGGTGCTATGGTCTGAAGGTTTGTGTCCCCTCAAAATTTATATGTTGAAATCCTAACCCCTAAAGATGATGATATTAGGAGGTGGGGCCTGTAAGAGGTTTTTAAATCCCTCAGGAGTGGGATTAGTACCTCATAAAAGAGGCTCCAGGGAGATTTCTCAGCCCCTTCTACCATGTGAGGATACAAGATGTCTGAAACTCAGAAGATGGTTCTCACCTAACAATGCCAACACTACAACCTTGGACTTCCAGCTTCCAGATCTGGGAGAAATAAATTTCTGCTGTTTACAAGCTAACCAGTCTGTGGTACATTGTTATAGCAGGCTGAATGGACTAAGACATATAGGTCATGCTTTTGTGTTGTATCTAAAAACTTATCACAATACCCAGGGTTGTCTAGATTTTCTCCTATGTTATCTTCTAGGAGTTTCAAGTTTTGTCTTTTATACTTAGGGCTATGATACATTTTGAGTTCATTTCTGTGAAGGCTATAAAGTCTGTATTTAGATTCATTTTTCGCATATGAATGTCCAGTTGTCCCAGAACCATTTGTTGAAAAGATTGCTTTTCTCCATTGCATTGAATTTGCTCTTTTGTCAAAGAAAAGTTGATTATATTTATATGGATCTATTTCTGGGTTCTGTATTCTGTTCCATTCATCTATTTGTCCATTCTTTCACCAATACCACTCCATCTTAATTACTGTAGCTTTATAGTGAGGCTTAAAGTCAGATAGTGTCTGTTCTCTAAGCTCTTCTTCAATATTGTGTTGACTCTTCTGGGTTTTTGTCTCTCTGTATAAACTTTAAAATTTATTTATTTATTTTTGGCTGCATTGGGTCTTCGTTGCTGTGCGTGCGCTTTCTCTAGTTGCATCAAGCAGGGGTTACTCTTCGTTGCAGCGTGCGGGCCTCTCATTGCTGTGGCTTCTCTTGCTGTGGAGCCTGGGCTCTAGGCACGCGGGCTTCAGTAGCTGTGGCACACAGGCTCAGTAGTTGTGACTCGCAGGCTCTAGAGCACAGGCTCAGTAGTTGTGGCGCACGGGCTTAGTTGCTCTGCGGCAAGTGGGATCTTCCTGGACCAGGGATTGAACCCGTGTCCCCTGCATTGGCAGGAGGATTCTTAACCACTACGCCACCAGGGAGGTCCCTTTCTGTGCTTTAATGTGAATACTTTCTGCTGCATGTCTTTTAGTTCACTAATCCTCTGTTCTTCTGTTTCTAACCTGCTATAAATCCCATCAAATGAATTCTTTTTTAACAATAACTTCATTAGGGTATACTATATATGCAATAACCACTGTGCCACCAGGGAGGTCCCACTACTCTCTTTTTGAGAAACAGCCTTTGGCTTGCTACAGAGCCTTAACAGAGACTGAACTCTTAACCATGAGCCATCAAGTTACCATGTGACTGGAGCTGCCCATCACGAATGACCTGGGTGTTGTCTGATCCACAAGCTATAAAGTTGTGCATGCCCAGCTGTGCTCCATTTTCAGTGAAGTGGCATGTATGAGACTGGGCTTGAATGAGCACACATAAGGCACAAGTAAGTTGTGTGAAGAAGTGGCCCACATGCCCACGGCCACTGCTCCTGCTGCACTGTCTTCTCTCTCTCAGCCCACACCTACAGTCTCATGGGGCATCCTCTATGACCAGCAGACTGGGGAAGAGAAAATTCAGTCGTGGTTTACAGCCTGGTTTACACAGGTCCCGTACAATATGCAGGCTCGGTGAAAACAGACTGCTGCAGCGCTGCAGCCCCTTTCTGGATACTCTTGAAGAATAACAGTGAAGGAATAGCCTACCTTTTGGCAAAACCTCAAGCAGTGCACCTGGTTGCTCATTTTGCCTGGAAGGAGAAATGGCCAGAAGCTCTGCTAGTCTAGAGGTCTTAGTTCCAAAGGGAAAAATGTTTCCATTAGGAGACACAAAAATGTTTGTTAAATTGGAAGTTGAGGTTGTCATTTGGTCTTTTGGGGAATCTCATGCTTCTCAATCAACAGGCAAAGATTTGATTGCTGCTGCACAACGGAGATGTATTAATAATACAGTTAACTTTATAGCACAGTACTAAGTTACAGGATGTCAAAAGCAGAAAGGGAATATCACCCAAGAAGTTTGCATCCTCTTTTGTTTTTTAATTTATTTTATTTATTTACTTTTGGCTGTGTTGGGTCTTCGTTGCTGCGTGCAGGCTTTCTCTAGTTGCAGCAAGAGCAGGTGCTGCTCTTCATTGCGTTGTGCGGGCTTCTCATTGCAGTGGCATCTCTTGCTGCAGAGCATGGGCTCTAGCTGTGCAGGCTTCAGTAGTTGTGGCATGAGAGCTCAGTAGTTGTGGCTTGTGGGCTCTAGAGCACAGGCTCAGTAGTTGTGGCACACGGGCTTAGTTGCTCCATGGCATGTGGGACCTTCCCGGACCAGGGCTCGAACCTGTGTCCCCTGCGTTGGCAGGCGGAGTTTTAACCACTGCACCACCAGGAAAGTGCTGCATCCTCTTTTGTGGAAAGTGTTATATGTGTTTTGGTTGTATGGAGGTTAATTGTGTCATGTTAGGTGGAAGTATGACTTTGTTATTATCTTTATTTGGAGCTTAAGTATAGTTAAGGATATGTGTAGGAATGTGGTTGCTGGGTCATCAATCTTTTTAATTCTAGCTACTGTAATGAGGGTGTAGAGGCATCTCCTTGTGGTTTTAGTTTGCAAATCCCTGGATGACAAAAGATACTGAACGTCTTTTTGTTGCTTACTGGCCACTTAAAGAAAATATTTATTTATTTAGGCTGCGCCGGGTCTTAGTTGCAGCATGCGGGATCTTCACTGCGGCACGTGGGCTTCTTAGTTGCGGCATGTGGACTCTTACTTGCGGCATGCATGTTGGATCTAGTTCCCCGACCAGGATCAAACCCAGGTCCCCTGCATTGGGAGCTTGGAGTCTTACCCACTGGACCACCAGGGAAGTCCCTTACTTGCCATTTTTATATCTTCTTCAGTGAAGTGTTTATTAAAATCTTTTGCCCATTGTTTTTTGGGTTGTCTTACTATTCACTTATAAGAGTTCTTTATATATTCTGGATTCAAGTTTTTTGTCAAATATATTGTACTCCAAATCCCCCCTGCCATCTATGGCTTGCCTTTTCATTTTCTTTATGGTGTCTTTCAAAGAACAAAAGTTTAAAATTTTGATTAAGTTCAACTTATGAATCATTTCTTTTATGGTTCATGCTTTCTGTGTCCTAAGAAATCTTTGCCTATGTCATAATCACAAAGACTTTTTTCTGTATGTTTTTATCTAGAAATTTACTTAATAGTTTTAGCTTTTACATTTATCATCCATTCTGAGTTACTTTCCTCAACGGCCTTCTTCAAGAGCTCCTGAGATCTACAGATACATCCCCACCAACCTCAAATCTAACAGTCAACCTTGCCACCTCCTTGGCCTCAATCTTAATCAATCTATCAAGTCCTGTCCATTAACTCCCTAAAAAGGACTCTTCTCTACCACCAGTCTACCTTGCTTTGACTGTTAAGGCAGCCTCCTAACTGGTCCCCTGCCCCGACTCACACTCCACTCCACATTCAGTGGCCCATTCCGGCCACGCCAAGCTCTCATCCCCTGGACATAATTAAGTCCCTCCAAGTCAGCCTTCAGATTCCAGCTGGAAAATCCCTGCCTGAATCAATCTCCTTCCTTCCTCCCCCTAATACAGGCTCTCTTAGCACCATGCACCTCTCAGAAGAGATTTTACTATTTGCAAATTTTAATTTTTTTGTGATCCTCCCTTTAACGTTTTCCTTCTCCACGGGTTCTAACTTCATGACTCTTTATCCCCACGTTGTACTTCCAGTAACTCATACAGGGCCTAGCACACGGAAGGAGCCTCAATACATAAGCGATGAACGAATAAATGAATTAGGAAAATGCAGTAATAAAGGGGTAGGCTGATAGCTGCTTGTGTTCCCTTGAGTGGTAAAAGCGGACGTGAAATAGTAATAAGCCCCTGCCAGCAGCGGCCGAAAACCTGCTGGATCCGAGGAGGAAAGAAGGCCTTACGATTGAAGGTAAGCAGAACAGGTGAGGGACCCGGAGCATTGGTCAGAAATCCGCTCACACCTGAGCTGCCGTGGCCCTTCGCTCTCAGAAATCGGGGCCAGGCCAGAGGAACTCAGTTCCCAGAGCTTCAGGCGGTGAACAGCTAACCTGCCGCGAAACAGCCCAGGCCCCCGGCACCGCGTGGGTGGGCGGGGCCACGTCTTTCGGGGCCGTGCCCCCCCTGCAGCGTGCGCGCGCCCGCCGCCGCCTCGCGCGTGCGCCGCCTGCCGGGGGCGGAGGTTGTGGGTGGTGGCGGCGGGCGCGCGCGCTCTCGCCTCCTCGCGCCGGTTCGCGCTCCCGTGCTGGGACTGAGGAGGCTGTGGCGACTGCGGCGGCTGCGGAGGCGGCGGCTGAGGCGGCTGAGGCGGCGCGGGGGGAGGGCCGGGAGGGGGGTGGTTGGGGGGGGATGGACCGGGCTCGGCGGCCGCAGCGGCAGGAGCCGGTGCTTGAGCGCGAGCGACGGCGCTGGCGGAGACGCCGGCTGCTCCTCCCCTCCCCGCCGGTGAGTGAGTGCCCCCGCCTCCGACGCTGGCGGCGGCCGCGGCCCCTCAACGGCCCCTGTGGCCCGGGAGGGGAGAGTTGTGAGGGGAGCGTGGCCGGGCGGCGCCGCCGACGCGGCCCGGGCCTCCCGCTCGCGGCCTGGGGCGGGTGGGACCCTTGGTCGCCACCGTTCGGGGCTGAAGCCCTGGGCCTAGGGCTCGACCCCCAGCATCCCTCCGGGCCTCTTTCCTCTCCTGGCCCGTTCCGCTGTCATTTTGACCCTGGGGTTTTTCTCCCCTCCCCTTCGCCTCGCCCCCTTCCCAGCACCCCATCCAGGGCCGCGGGGAGGGAGGGACGTGTGAGGAGGTGGGCCGAGGCCCGAAGGACTGTCTGGAAGCTGGCTCTAGGGGGTCGGGGATCCTACGAGCCCTCGCTTGCCCTGGCGTCCCTAGAAGTTGGCCACTGGGGCTTAGCCGTTGCCACCTGAAAGCAGTTTTGCACCTTTTGTTTTGATTTTGAACTTGTCGTTTGAGGGGAGGAGGGAGCCGGCAGTTCTGGGAACGGGGGGAATTGGTGGTGCGCGGTGGCATGCGAGTCTGGGCTGGGTCCCAGGTGCCTTTTATTAACCCTTTTAGGAAGGGAAGAGGGGCTCAGTGAGTTGCACCTTCTCTAAAGGGCCAGAGATCCATTTATAGCTTGCAGACCCCAGCTTTTTCAGCTTAAGCAAAGGTATGTGTAGTGTTTGTCCAGGGGTTGGTTTGGTTCATCGCTAACATTGATGGTGAACATCCCCCAGGTGAATCTGCAGTAGTTTCTTGAAGCAGCCCACTTAAACTGTTGGCTGATTTCCCCTCTCTTCTTTGGTGACACTTTACACATTAGTCTTGGTAGATCTTAGCCAGTGCTTTTGCAGGCTGCCTTTTCATCCTGACTTGTCATAGAGGAAAGGAAGATGAACACACACTTGTCTTAATCCAAAATGGTTGCTGTTAAGTCTGACATACTTATCAGAGGTACCTGTACCATAAGCATCTCTATGAAAGGTCTGAATTCCTAAATTAAAAAGCAGGTAGCTGCTTTAGAATAAAGCAAAACTTTGATTTGTTTATGCCGTCTGACCAGTATCTTACATTTGGAAGTTATTGACTAAACCAAATCCTTGTCTTTGAAGTACCTGTGTATAGAAATTGTTGCAAAGCCTGGAAGGAGAGAACCTTATGAAAATGTTAATGTGTTAATGACAAGATTCCTCCAGGAGGTAGATACATTTTTTTCTCCACTTGTATTGGAAGAGTGAGACTCGGATTATGAGTAGGTGGTAGTTTTACTAGTGTGTAACAAATGATGCTTATGGGTGGGATTTTAATGCAACAATACCTTGTTCTCTACCGACAGAGTTGACTTGTATTTTTTTTTGAAATCACACACCCACTCTCTGGCTAGTATAGAAAGATTATAAAGCTGCTTCTGGTCTGTGGGTGGTAACCTTTTAATTTCTGAAGAGTTTTCAGCTGCTTACAGAATAGATTGATGATCAGCAGCATAGGAAGGATTCAGATATTAAAAATTCATTAGCACGTGATCTAGATCTATTAAAATTATGAGTACTTATTAAGCTTTGGCATGGTGTGGCTGCTGTGTACCAGGTATAGGAAATGAGATTTCTCAGAGTATTTGCATCTTACGATAAACAGAAGCACAGTCAGCTGACAGTGTTGTGACACCTTACAGTAGTTGAGAGAATCTTTTATGAGTACAAAAAACCTGTACAATTTAATGAAGAAACCCAATAACCTGGACTAATTGATGACCACCATTACTTTAAACTCTTTGCTCCCCTCTACTGGAATATTTCCCCTTTTCTTTTGCCTGTCATATATGTACAAAACCTATAATGGCTGAAGGCTTAAGTTTGAACTCCTCAGAGTGGTATTTATGGATCACTCATTAATTTATCAGTCAAGTATTTGTTGAGCCCTTATTTTGTTCCAGGATTTTTTTCTAGGTAAGTACTGAGCAACAGTGGGGGGCAGAGTCCCTGCCCTCATGGAGCTTTATTCTGTGTGTGTGAGAATGAGGATAGCAAATAAGCAAATAGAGATAATTTCAGGTAATGCTACAAATTAGTGATTAGCAAACTTTTTCTGTAAAAGACCAGAAACTAAATATTTTAGGCTTTATGGGCCATACAGTCTCTGTTGCAGCTGCTCAACTGTCTTGTTTTAGTGCAAAAGCAGCCACAGGCAGTACAGTACATGAACGAGTGTGTCTGTGTTCTCATTAAACTTTGGACGTTGAAATTTTAATTTCATACAATTTTCCCGTGTCACAAAACGTTTGAATTCTGCTTTTTGATTTTTTTCAACCATTTAAAAATGTAAAAACCATTCGTAGCTCATAGGCCATACAAAAACATGGGGCAAGCTGGATTTGGCCTGTGATCTGGCCCTTTAAAGAAAAAGTTTGCTGACTCCTAATGTGAACCATGAAGAAAATAAAACAAGCTGATGTGACAAGTGAGTGACTGGTGGGGGTGGTGGGGAGGCCTCAAAGAGGAGAAGATGTTTGAGCTGTGGCCTAAGAGATGAAAGAGCTTTCCTGGCAGATGAAATAGCAAATACAGGCAACTACTGATGGAAATGAGCTTCTGTGTTTCCCCAGCATTGGGCTTTTCCACATACCATGTCATTCTTGCCTTGGTGTCTTTCTTCATTTTCTTGTTCTCAGCTAGATTGCCCACCTGTCAGGTTTTAAAAGTCTTCCCATTATAGAATCTAAGATTTGGAAGAGATTTTAGCTTCTTACCCAATTGCTCTCTTCTCATATGTTCTCAGTGATTTTTCAGCCTCTGTTTGAACACCCTTGATGACAGAAAATTCATTACTTTGAGGTAGCCCGTGCCATTTTTAGATAGCTCTGATTGTTGTTAGAATGTTCTTCTTCATGTTGCAGTAGGAGTCAGCCTCTCTACCTCCTTTCCCTGATGCTGCCTTACAGTGCCCATGGAATAAGCCTGAGATGGGGCTGCACCTCATCCACAGGATTTGGCTCTAAAGTCAGTGCTTGAGACAAAAATTACATAAGATGAAAACTGTATTTGAAAATCCCTTAAATTGTTTAAAAAGCGTAGTGTGCATGTTTTTGCATTTATAATTATTTAGTTCTTAAGCATTTTACAGACCGAGAGCCACTAAGCTTGACTGAAGGAAGGAGCAAGAGGGAGAAAATTATGTAGATATGTAGGCCTTCAAAAAAATTTTGCCTTTTAAGAGCTATCAAATGCTTATCAGAGAGTGGGGGATGGTGGAGAATTTTAATGTGTTCCTGCTTTCTTGCAGGATTAATTTTACTGTATTTGTACATTGAGGCTGTTAATGTATAAATACAAAACATTAATAAATGTTTATCGATATGTTATGAATATTAAATGAGATAATATGTATGGAAGCACCTGGCGCATGGTAAGTGGTCAATAAATGTTTGCAGGATTTGAATCTAAGTTTCTGCTTCATTGGGCTCACATGCACACTGTCCTCTGAAAGTTGTAGAGAAGAACTTGGCCACCTGCTTCCTGTCTTTCCAAATTGGCATTTCCTGTTGTGGCTCTGTAGAGCAGCTGTCACTCTCTTTGTCCTTGAGTGTTGGTCACATTTTACCAGAGGTCAGCTAGTAAGTTAAATGGGCATATGATGTAACTCTGTTAGTTCTGTTACATGACCCTTGAAGTATTTGGACACTGCTCTTATGCCTCTTATTTAAGTCTTCACTTTTCAGGGCTAAATACTTTCATTTCTTTTAGTTTTTCCTTGCTTCTTCACCCTTCTGTTTCTTGTAAGTGTACCAATTTATCATCGTTCTTTTTTACTTTGGTACCCTGAAGTACATTTTAAGGTACAAACTTAAGTTTTACCTCCTTGATGAAGTTTTCCCTTACACTTGTAGACCTTCTCCATATTCCTAAATACTTTTATCTGTATTTCTCAATTTAATATTTTCTTACTTTTGTATTTTATACTTCTTTCATGAGCATGTATCTTACCTCACAATGAGACAAGCTTCTTGAGGGCCAAGACCATGTATAAATGTTTACAACTTTATAAAAATAAACTTTAAAAATAAATGTTTTAGGGGCTTCCCTGGTGGCGCAGTGGTTGAGAGTCCGCCTGCTGATGCAGGGGACACGGGTTCGTCCCCCGGTCCGGGAGGATCCCACATGCCGCGGAGCGGCTGGGCCCGTGAGCCATGGCCGCTGAGCCTGCGCGTCCGGAGCCTGTGCTCCCCAACGGGAGAGGCCACAACAGTGAGAGGCCCGCGTACCGCAAAAAAAATTAAAAAATAATAAATGTTTTATTTAGAGCAGTGTTAGATTTAGTGAATTATTGTAGAGCTAGTACAGAGAGTTCCTGTCTATCCCACACCCGGTTTCCCACACCCAATTATTAACATCTTACATTAATGTGTTACATATGTCACAATTAATCAATATTGATGCATTGTTACTAAGTCTATACTTTATTCAGAGTTCCACAGTTTTTTCTTTAATGTCCTTTTTTGTGTTCCAGGATCCCATTCAGCATGCCACATTACATTTAATAGTCATGTCTCCTTAGCTTCTCTTGGTTGAGGCAATATATCAGACTTTCCTTGTTTTTAATGACCTTGGCAATTTTGAAGATAACTGATCAGGTATTTTTGTAGAATGTCTTTCAATTGGACATTTGTCTGATGTTTTTCTAATGGTTAGACTGATGTAATATGATTTTGGAAGGAAGACCACAGAGGTAAAGTGCCATTCTCATCACATATCAAGAGTACATATGACTTATCAGTGTTACTGTTAACCTTCATCACTTAACTTGTGCTAGTGTTTGTTTTCTCCACTGTAAAGCTACCCTTTTGTGCCTCCCTTTCTATACTATACTCTGGAAGAAAGTCACTATGCATAGCCCACACTTGGTGAGTGATGAGTTATGCTCTACCTCCTTAAAGGTAGAGTATCTACATAAATATCATTGCTCAAATTGTCCAGCTTTGGCCACTGGGAGCCCTTTCAGTTGGCTCCTGTATCCCTCCCCTTTGTGTGTGAATACTTTCTTTTTGGCAACATAAAATGCTTCAGGCTCATCTTTTATATGTCATTCCTCAGTCGTACAGTCATTTTTCTAAGGAGCTCTAGTTCCTTGTGTTGGAAAATGGTATTTGAAACCAAGATTTGGGTGCTAGATGTGCTGGTTGCTACCAGAGTGTTGTTGCTTCTAGGCAGTCTGAGTGACAGAGCAAGGAGATGGGTGTATATATTAAGCTGTGTATATACACATATCTATAAATATTTCTGTATGTAGCCATTTGTCTATTAAGCTAAACATGAATTCATACTGATATTTCCAACGCTAATTCCTTACCACATGGATCATTGTAACCTCTTCCACTCCACCAGTGAGAAACCTGGCTCCCACCCTCTGGCATCCATTTACTTAATTCTTCAGTTCCAGTATTCATGTGAAGTGGTTTGAGAATTGTTAATCTGTCCCCCTGTGGGAAAACACTTTATCAACTAGAGTACAGTGCTTATGGATAGTTCCTTTTGCCTTTAGACTGATAGACTCCACTTATTTCCATCATTACTTAGGGGTCAGCACTTTATTCCTCCACCCCCAAATGAGGTTGTTTCATATGTGTAATAGATTTAGATTGTTTTATTGCATTCTACATTCCATGCTGAGATCTCTTTATCTCTCAAATGATTGTTTCAAAATTTGCACACATTAAGGTTTATTCTTTGTGCTTTAAAGTTCTATGGGTTTTGACAAACTTCTAATATCTTATATTCAGCATTACAGTGTCATATAGATTAGTTTCAGTGCTCTAAAAAACTTGTGCCTCACCTATTTAACTCCCCCCTCACCAGCCCCTGACAACCAGTGATCCGTGTACTGTCTCTATTCTTTTCTAGAATGTCAGTATATTAAATTTTTAAAAAGTGTTTTTGAAAGATTTTTATGAACACAGCATTTGGTTAAGTAGTGAGAGATACAGGTACTAAATAACTAACACTTAGAAAATACTTCTTTTTTCCTACTGAGGTGAAATTCACATAACATAAAATTCATCATTTTCACCATTTAAAATGTGTGGTTCAGAGGCTTTTAGTACATTCACAATGTTGTGCAGCCACCACCACCACCACCACTACCACTGTCTAGATCCAGAATATTTTCATCATCCCAAAATGAAACCTCGTATCCGTTAAGCAGTTCCTTTCCTCATCCTCTGTCAATCACTAGTCTGATTTTTGTCCCTATTGGTTTGTCTGTTCTGTACATTTCATTTAAATGAAATCATATAACAAATGGCCTTTTGTTTCTGGCTTCTTTTACTTAATTTTTTAAAAATTTATTTATCTTTACTATTTATTTTTTGTTGGCTGCGTTGGGTCTTCGTTCCTGTGCACGGGCTCCTCATGGCGGTGGCTTCTCTTGCTGCAGAGCGTGGGCTCTAGACGCGCGGGCTCTAGAGCGCAGGCTTAGTAGTTGTGGTGCACGGGCTTAGTTGCACCGCGGCATGTGGGATCTTCCCGGACCGGGGATCAAACCCATGTCCCCTGCATTGGCAGACGGATTCTTAACCACTGCACCAACAGGGAAGCCCTCTTTTACTTAATGTTTTTAAGGTTCATCTATGTTGTAGCATGTTTCAGTACTTAATGTCTTTCTTATGGCTGAATAATAATTCATTGTATGGATAGATCACATTTTGTTGAATCATTCATCAATGATGGACATTTGCATTGTTTTCACTTTTTGGCAATTATGAATAATGCTGTTATGAACATTCGTGTATAAGTTTTTGTTTGAACATACGTTTTAAATTCTCTTGGGTTTATAACTAATAATATTTCTTTTGATAAATTTTATTTTTATATTAGGAGGACAGTTACCTGTTGGCTTACTTGGAGTAAAGTGCTGAAAGAAGGCTACTTTCTCTTGGCATGATATTCATTATGAAATCACATAATTTTCCTTTTGTCTTTACAGAGTAAAGAATGTTGGTCCAGATAGGGTAACAGCAGTAGCTTTCCCCTAGAATTCTGTTAGAGGAATATCCTGAATTATGCTGTGTACCATTTAGTCTTTCTGAGAGTGAGATTCACTCACTGTGAAGTTGGATTATAAGATCTGCCTGTGGTCTCAAGGAATCTGAGTGTATGAATTGTGTTTAACATTTTGTATTCAGAGGGATAGTAGGCAAGATTCCCATTCTGTAGTCTGTTTGGCATCAGTGATTTTACAGAGGTTTTATTCTTACTAACCACATTCCCTCTGAGGTTTGGACTATAATAGAGTGGCATTAAATATTAGTGTTTTCTTTTTCCTATTTCAGCACCCAACCCTGAAGCTTTGTTTTGCTGTTACTGCTTTGACACCTTTGCTTTGATAAATTCATTTTCCTCAAGAAGACTTGGCAAATGTTTTCTTCTTTTGCCAATTTGGGGTAACCTGACCAATTTATTAAAAGCTAATATTGTTTTTCAGACTTCTTGGAAGCAAGGAACATTCTTTGCTGTCTTTGTAGCTTCTAAGTGACTCTGGGGTTCCCTGGAGATGATGGAAAATAGATAAATTATATATTAACTGCCATCATACTTTATTCCAGGGAAATGTCTGTAGGCAGGCCCTTTAAAAGGGTTTGTGTAATAGAACACTGGACTGGAACCAAGAATATTTTAATTTCACTTCTCTAAGAGACTCACTATTACTGGACAAATAACTTGTACCTTGGGGTTTCTTTTTTTTTTAATTTTTTTTTTTTTTTTTGCGGTATGCGGGCCTCTCACTGTCGTGGCCTCTCCCGTTGCGGAGCACAGGCTCCGGACGCGCAGGCTCAGCGGCCATGGCTCACGGGCCCAGCCGCTCCGCGGCATGTGGGATCTTCCCTGACCGGGGCACGAACCCGTGTCCCCTGCATCGGCAGGCGGACTCTCAACCACTGCGACACCAGGGAAGCCCGGGGTTTCTTTTTATAAAAAAGATAATATTGACTCTGTAATTTACAGAAATGTGTGATGGGAAATGAGTTCGGTTAATCAAGGTACTTTATTTTGGAAGACAGGCATTTTGGAAGATACGTGTATTATGATATGTGTATCTTGTTAGTGTTAACCCTAACCCTTTATTTTAATAATGTAGGTGAATCTGCTATCTCATTGTAATTAAAGCCTTTGTCAAGTACTGTATGTGTATTCTATTTACCATTTCCAGTGCTCTTCATTTTTCTTTGTAGTTATAGATTTCTACCTGGTACATTTTCCTTCTGAAAGATGGACTTCTTTTAACATTTCTTGTGGTGCAGATTTGCTGGCAATGAATCCTTTCATGGATTTTTGTATGTCTGAAGAAGTCTTTAATTTGCCTTGATTTATAGAGGCTGTTTTCGCTGGATATAGAATTCTTGGCTGGCAGTCTTTTTGTTTGTTTGTTTTTTGTTTCAGTACTTTAGAGATGTTGCTTCACTGTCTTCTGGCCTGCATTCTTTCCAATAAGAAGTTGGCTGTCATTCTTGTCTTTATCCCTGTGTACATAATGTGCGATTGTTTTCTTCTGGCTACCTTTCATTTTTCTTTAAATTTTTAAAAATTCTGGTATAACATAAAATTACCATAACATAAAATTTACCATGTTAATTATCTTAAGTACTGTTCAGTGGTATTAAGTACATTTATATCATTTTGTGAACATTACAGCCATCTATCTCCAGAACGCTTTTCATCTTGCAGAACTGAAATGCTATACCTATTAAACAATAACTCCCCATTCCCCCCTCCCTCCAGCCCCTGGCAACTGCCAATCTACTTTCTGTCATTATGATTTTGAGTACTCTTAGTACTTCATATAAGTGGAATCATATAGTATTTGTCCTTTTGTGACTGGCTTGTTTCATTTAGCATAATGTTGTCAAAGTTCATGCATGTTGTACCATATGTTGGAATTTCCTTCCTTTTTTAAGACCAAATAATATTCCATTGTAGGTATACACCACATTTGGCTTATCCATTCATCTGTTGTTTTCACTTGGGTTGTTTTGTTTGTTTTGTTTTCACTTGGGTTGTTCTTTGTTTTGTTTTCACTTGGCTTGTTTTTATGTTTTAGCTATTGTGCTTCATGCTGCTGTGAACAGAGATGTACAGATACCTATTTCAGATCTTGGTTTTAATTCTCTTGAGTTTATACCCAGAAGTGGAATTGCTGGATCATATGGTAATGCTGTGTTTAAATTTTGAAGAATTGCCATACTGTTTTCCATAGCGGCTGTGGAAAGGTGGAATGTTTTATGTTCCCACCAACAGTGCATAAGGGTCCCAGTTTCTCCACATCCTTGCCAACATTGTTATTTTCTGTTTTTGTTTGTTTGTTTGGTTTGTTTTGGGATAGTAGCCATCCTAATGAGTATGAGGTGGTATCTCATTGTGGTTTTGATTTGTGTTTTCTTTTTTTTTTTTTTTTTTTTTTTGCGGTATGCAGGCCTCTCCCGTTGCGGAGCACAGGCTCTGGACGCGCAGGCCCAGCGGCCATGGCTCACGGGCCTCGCCGCTCCACGGCATGTGGGACCTTCCCAGACCTGGGCACGAACCCGTGTCCCCTGCATCGGCAGGCGGACTTTCAACCACTGCGCCACCAGGGAACCCCTGATTTGTGTTTTCTTGATAAGTTATGTTGAGCATCATTCATGTGCTAATTGGCCATTCATATATTTTTGGATAAATGTCTTTTTCAAGTCGTTTGCCCATTTTGAATTGGATTTTTTTTTATGATCATTGATTTGTAGGCGTTCTTTCTATATTCTGGATATTAATTACTTATCAGATATATGATTTTCAAATGTTTTCTCCCATTTTGTATTCCTCTACCTGCTTTTAAGATTTTTTCCTCTGTATCTCTGATTTTAAGCATTTTGACTTTGGTTATTCCTTGTTGGAATTTTCATTTTCTTCATGTTTCTTGTACTTGGTGTTTATTGAGCTTCTTGGCTCTGTGGGTATATGGTCTTCATCAAATTTGGCAAATTTTTGTATATTATTTTCTCAAACTTCCTCCACTCCCATACACACCCAAGCTTCTAATTATACGTATATTATTAGGTTCCTTGAGTTTGTCCCATAGGTCACTGATGCTCTGCTCTTTTTCTTCTTGTATTCCAGGTTTCATTTTGGATAGTTGCTGTTATGTCTTTACATTCACTAATCCTTTCTAATGCATTGTCCCTATCTTCTGTTAATGTACAGTTGACCCTTGAGCAGTGCAGGAGTTAATCCACATATAATTTATAGTTGGCCCTCTGTATCTAAGGTTCCTGTGCATCCTCGGATTTGACCAGCCATGAACTGCGTAGTATTGTAATATTTACCATCAAAAAATATCCATGTATGAGTGGACCTGTACAGTTGAAATCCATGTTGGTCAAGGGTCAATTGTATTTCATTTCCGCCTTCTATATATTCTATAATTTGTAGTGTGATAGAAATGTGGTGATATGGCAGGTATTAGGAAACACTACCTTAATTTGCCACCAAAATATAACAAATTCTGTAAGATACCTAACAGGGGTACACAAAATCACCCTATGTGTTAAATTAACTTTGATGTCCCTCAGTTTCCACATTAACTTTGCTTTTCTGTGAGACCTAAATATGTATTTTTTGCATGATTATTCTGTATTTTTTGCTGACATAGACATCTGCATTGGTAGTTCTACAGTATTTGTTTTATAAGGCACTAGAGTGCTTTGGTGTTTTTGGCAATATTATTTGCCTATGTTTGGTTGTATGATATGACCATCATCTTGCAATAAAAAACATGAAATAGATTTCTATATTTTCTTTACTGCTTATTTATTATTAATCAGAGAGCTGGATTGCTGCTGTCATTGATAACCCCAGTCTGACTGGGCTAGGTCACTTGTGTTACCTCCATGTGATCTGATGTTCACTATATCAACCTGAAAAATGTTGCAGAGTAACAACTGGTAATTGTTTGCTAGCCAGACGTTTGCATTCAGTAGTATTTTTTTCTCTTCTAGCTCCTCTGTTCCAACAGGTATTACTCTCTTGAGAGTAATAGACTCTTAAGACTCTCTTCTAGCTCCTCTGTTCCAGCAGGTATTACTCTCTTTACTCGACAGCACTTTATTAAGATGCTGACAGTTGGTGAACAGCTGCTCTTGAGCATAAGATTTAGAAGACAGTCTCCATCTTCCCAGATTAAATTTCTTTTTATATGGATCTTCTACTTCTCTTTTTATTTATTTATTTATTTATTTATTTATTTTTTGTGGTACACGGGCCTGTCACTGTTGTGGCCTCTCCCGTTGTGGAGCACAGGCTCCGGAGGCACAGGCTCACTGGCCTAGCCGGTCCGCGGCATGTGGGATCTTCCCGGACCAGGGCACGAACCCGTGTCCCCTGCATTGGCAGGTGGACTCTCAACCACTGCGCCAGCAGGGAAGCCTTCTCTGTCTTTTTTAAAAATAAATTTTTGGGAAACATTGGATTACAACTGTTGATCCTCATCTATGCAAAGAAAAGAAAGCCATTGTGCTGGGATTTTGAGGAGGTATGTCTTTTTTCTTCTGTTGCAAAATTGCATCACTTAGGCACTCAGCAGTATGACATCATATTATAACGCTGACTCTTTCCTCAGTAGAACTCAGTTCTCATTTATTCCATCTTACTTTCTCCTATTCTTCCTTTTTTCTAGCAGTCATCATAGCTCAGTAATAACTTTATTTTTGTTTGGCTGCGCCGCGAGGCATGCGGGATCTTATTTCCTTGGGATTGAACCTTTGCCCCCTGCAGTGGAAGTACAGAGTCTTACACACTGGACCACCAGGGAAGTCCCAGGAATAACTTTCTTGATGTGCAATATAACAAGCTCATTTCTTTTTTTTTTTGCGGTACGCGGCCCTCTCACTGTTGTGACCTCTCCCGTTGCGGAGCACAGGCTCCGGATGAGCAGGCTCAGCGGCCATGGCTCACGGGCCCAGCCGCTCCGCGGCACGTGGGATCTTCCCGGACTGGGGCATGAACCCGTGTCCCCTGCATCAGCAGGCGGACTCTCAACCACTGCGCCACCAGGGAAGCCCCTCATTTCTTATATTCTTGGTGAATGTCATTGGACTCTGGGTTAACCTTATAAAGTAACAGGAAGAAGCAGTCCGAATCCTTATTCCTCAACTTGAGGTTGTGACTTTAATGAGTTTGTTTGCTTCCATTCTGCATAGGCACTGGGTGGTTTGGGAAAGCTCACTGTCTTCAGCATAATATATGGCTATATGATTTTATAGTCTCGTTCAGTATCATTTGCAAGAGGAGGTGTGATATTGTAGAGTTTTGATCTAAATATTGAGAGACTTCAGTCCCAGTTTTGACATTATTATGGCCATACTTTGAGAGTTAAAGAGTGTTTGTTTTCTCATCTCTAAAATGTGTTATCGATGCTTGCTTTACACAAACCTTATTGGATTGTTGAGAATCAGATGAAAAAATTTGGAAGACTGTTTTATCAATATAAAGGATTGTTATTGCATTGAAAGAGCTGTAGGCATATCTGTTTTATTTTCACTCAAAGACTCAGGTTTTATTTCTGCAAACTTTTTGATGGTACAGCCCAGTTATGAATCAGATTTTTTTTTAATTTCTTTTTTTTTACATCTTTATTGGAGTATAATTGCTTTACAATGGTGTGTTTCTTCTTTATAACAAAGTGAATCAGTTATACATATGTTCCCATATCTCTTCCCTCTTGTGTCTCCCTCCCTCCCACCCTCCCGATCCCACCCCTCTAGGTGGTCACAAAGCACCGAGCTGATCTCCCTGTGCTATGCGGCTGCTTCCCACTAGCTATCTACCTTACGTTTGGTAGTGTATATATGTCCATGCCTCTCTCTCGCTTTGTCGCAGCTTACCCTTCCCCCTCCCCATATCCTCAAGTCCATTCTCTAGTAGGTCTGTGTCTTTATTCCTGTTTTACCCCTAGGTTCTTCATGACATATTTTTTTTCCTAAATTCCATATATATGTGTTAACATACGGTATTTGTTTTTCTCTTTCTGACTTACTTCACTCTGTATAACAGACTCTAGGTCCATCCACCTCATTACAAATAGCTCAATTTCGTTTCTTTTTATGGCTGAGTAATATTCCATGTATATATGTGCCACAACTTCTTTATCCATTCATCCGATAATGGACACTTAGGTTGTATGAATCAGATTTTTAAATCTCCATTTTTAATCATGGTTGGACATTAGTGTTTATAGTGCCTAATTATATAGTAGGTGCTCATTATATTATAAAAAGTGGATCTATGTAGTGTAATGCTGAGAAAATGTTGGTTTGTATGGTAAGGAACCATTTTACAAGATCTTTTGGGTAGTGTTTTGAAGAGAGACCTCATTTGTTTATTTTATGTCTTAAAAATATTTATTGAGTGCTTACTGTGTTCTAGGCACTGGGGAAGAAAACTGACAAAAATCTCTGCCTTTATAGAGCTTATTTTATATGTTATATGGGGAGATAGAATAAACAAAATAAATAAGTAAAAATGTAGTTTTTTTAACCTATGATGACAAGTTCTGATGAGAAAAGTAAAAATGGGAAAGAGGAATAGGGCTTATTGAGGGGAGGGATTTAGTGGTCACAGACAACCTTACAGAGAAGGTCACATTTGAGTCAAGTCTTGAAAGAGGTGAGAGAGAAATGCAGAAATATGAGAAGAGCATTCCAGGCATAGCAAATGGCAAGTGTAAAGGTCCTGAGACACAAGCTTGCATGAGGAATGGCAAGGGTTGGGGAGGGTAGGTTCTTATCTTATGGTGCCTTATGGAAGTGCTTTTCAAACTTTAATGTGCACATAAATTACCTAGGGTGTTCTTTTTAAACTTCAGATTCTGATTTTTTAGGTCTGAGGTGGGGCCCATTTCTAAGCTTCCAGTTGTTGCTGGTCCTGTTGGTCCTTCTAAGACTTTAGCTTTTTTTTTTTTTAATAACTTTATTTATTTATTTATTTATGGCTGCGTTGGGTCTTCATTGCTGCGCACAGGCTTTCTCTAGTTGCGGCGAGTGGGGGCTGCTTTTCTTTGCGGTGCATGGGCTTCTCATTGCAGTGGCTTCTCTTGTTGCAGAGCACAGGCTCTAGGCGCGTGGGCTTCAGTAATTGTGGCTTGCAGACTCTAGAGCGCAGGCTCAGTAGTTGTGGCACACGGGCTTAGTTGCTCCACGGCATGTGGGATCTTCCCGGAACAGGGGTCAAACCTGTGTCCCCTGCATTGGCAGGTGGATTCTTAACCACTGCACCACCAGGGGAGCTCAAGACTTTAGCTTTATGTTGAGTGAAGTAAGCCTTTGGAGGATTTTGGGCGGTGGTATGACATGATCTGACTTCCATTTTGACATTGTCACTACTCTGGCCCGTTTTTTTTTTAAGTAAAGTGTATTTTTTCTTTAAATTTTATTTATTCATTTTTGGCTGTGTTAGGTCTTCGTTGCCATGCGCTGGCTTTCTCTAGTTGGCGGCGAGTGGGGGCTGCTCTTTGTTGCAGTGCGCGGGCTTCTCATTGCGGTGGCTTCTTTCGTTGTGGAGCACAGGCTCTAGGTGCGCGGGCTCAGTAGTTGTGGTGCACAGGCTTAGTTGCTCCGCGGCACGTGGGATCTTCCCGGACCAGGGATCGAACCCATGTTCCCTGCATTAGCAGGCAGATTCTGAAACACTGTGCCACCAGGGAAGCCCCTGACCCGCTTTTTAAATTCTTTTTTTTCTTGCATAATGTAAGTCTAAAAGCAATTTTAATTTTTTTATTTCAAACATTTTTTGAATAGAAATACTCAAATGTTGCAACAATTTAGGAATGAAAAAAAATGTCCCTTTAATCTCTGATGGCCAACCCCCAGTTCTTCTCCTTAGAAGCGACCATTTATTTTTTTACCAGTTTTTTGTATATCCTTCCAGAGATATTTTACATGCATGTTTGTATATGTATTTATTTATATCTCACCTTTTAAAAATTCACATGGAGCCCTACTATTCCAACAGTTCCATTTTTGTGTGCAGAGCTTTTTTCTCATAAAATATATCACTACTTAAAAACTTGTCACTTTTTTTAACAGCTGCATAGTGTTCCATGTCATGTATTTACTATAATTTTATTTCTTTCGGTTTCCCATGTGCCCAACATTAAGACAACCAGGACTAGTCTGAGACCACTAGCAAGTCTTGGCCCCAAATCTGCTACTTCATTTCCACAAGTATTTAAGCTCCATTAGTTTCCATGGATAGACATGAAGTGTATCATTTAGGATACATTCAGTTGTAAAAGTAACGGAATATCTAACACTGACTTAAACAGTAAAAAGTTTAAATTGTCTGATATAAACAGAAGTAAGGAGATAGGTGGCTCAGGGCTAGTTCAATAGTTTGGTAATACTTAGGACCAACATTTTTCCAGTCATTAACTCAGCTAATCCTCAGTAGGTTGGCTTTTCCATTTTCCCGTGTAGCCTCATGGTTGTTGGATGGCCACCTCAGCTCTAAGCAGTACAACTAGCTGCAGTTAAAGAAAGGGAATGGAGGACAAAATATTTTTCTCCTGGGAAGACTGTCATTTTATTTTATTTATTAATTTTTTATACTTATTTATTTATTTTTGGCTGTGTTGGGTCTTTGTTGCTGCACTCAGGCTTTCTCTAGGTGCGGCAAGAAGGGGCTACTCTTTGTTGTGGTGTGCAGGCTTCTCATTGCAGTGGCATCTCTTGTTGCAGAGCACGGGCTCTAGGTGTGCGGGCTTCAGTAGTTGCAGCACGCAGCCTCAGTAGTTGTGGGTCGCGGGCTCTAGAGCGCAGGCTCAGTAGTTGTGGTGCACGGGCTTAGTTGCTCTGCGGCATGTGGGATCCTCCCGGACCAGGGCTCAAACCCGTGTCCCCTGCGTTGGCAGGCGGATTCTTAACCACTGCACCACCAGGGGAGTCCAAGACTGTCATTTTAAATGGGAAGGAAATAATTCCCAGAAGTCTCTTAAACAGTGTTTCATGAATTTTAGTGTGTGTAAGACTTACCTAGGGAGCTTGTTAAAATATGAATTCCTGGGATCCACTGACAGAGATTCTGAAATCTATAGGTTTAGAGTGGGGCCTGAGAATTTGTATTTCTAATGAGGTCCCATGTGATGCTGATGCTGTGGATCAGCAAACCACAGTTTGAGTAGCACTGCTGTGTACGCCATCTTCTTACATTTCAGTGAGGGTCATGTTGCTGCCCCTGACCTCCAGCGTGTTTTGGAAAGTGATTATCTGGCAAAGAGAATGTGATAGCCATAGTTGGCTTCAGCCAATTAGGAGTCATCTTTTGGGGTTGGGCAAATAACCACCCTGAACAAAATTTGAGTTCTGATTAAGGAGGTAGAAGGGAAAAATGGATGTTGGGTGGACCACTAACAGTGTCTAGCACTTTTTCTATTACAAATAATGCTGTGCTGAATATCCATGTTCCATAGAAAAGATAGGTGTAATTAAATTTTTAATAGATATTTCCACATTGTACTCTAAAGAGTTGGAATCAGTTTACATTCCCATCAGCAATCTATAAGAGTGCTTGTTTCCCCACACTGCTTACAAATTAGATGTGTTATCAATATCAGACATTTTGATCTTACCACTCAGGTAAAAAATGGTATCACATTATATTGATAGATTTAATTTACATTGCCCTTTTTGAGGGGAGAGGTTGAAGATCTTTTCATCTATATAATAATCATTTGTATTTCCTTTTCTGTGAACTGGCTGTTCATGT
This sequence comes from Delphinus delphis, assembly GCF_949987515.2. Classification (NCBI taxonomy): domain Eukaryota; kingdom Metazoa; phylum Chordata; class Mammalia; order Artiodactyla; family Delphinidae; genus Delphinus; species Delphinus delphis. The sequence goes on along the minus strand of NC_082692.2, from coordinate 99,872,182 downwards.
TAGACTTCGGTTCTTTTTTCTTTTTTAAAAAATATTTATTTATTTATTTATTTATTTTGGCTGTGCTGGGTCTTAGTTGCGGCAAGCGGGATCTTAGTTGCAGCATGCGATCTCTTTAGTTGCGGCATGCATGTGGGATCTACTTCCCCAGCCAGGGATCAAACCCAGACCTCCTGCATTGAGAGCGCGGAGTCTTATGCCCTGGGCCACCAGGGAAGTCCCGGTTCTTTTTTCATTGATTAATTGATTTTTTTTCCCTTATGAATTTGTAGGAGCCATTTTTGGTAATGAAATCAGCCTATTACTATGTATTGCAAATATCTTTTCCTGGTTTGTCTTTTAAACTTAATTTGCTTATTAATTTTGTTACAAAGCACAGTGATTACACAGGATTGTAAGTTCTGCTTTTGCCAACCTATATGGATTTGGATTTGAATATAGTGCTATAACATGCATGCTTACCAAAAATTTTGTAAATGATGCTAAAACTCTGAGGGTATCTAATATGTTGCATCAAAGAAAATCAAGTTGATCTAAGCAAGATGCAGTATGAAAGTGGCAAGATAGGTGTGATAGAAATCGAAGGTCCTACTCTTTAACAGAAATGATCTGGTCCCAAATAGTTTGTTTTTCATTTGAAAGCCACCATAATCTATAAAGTAGTTGTATGATGTAGCTGTGAAAAGAGGCTAACATTGATGAACATTTATAGATGTAGTGTTAGATTAAAAGAAGTAATAGTCCCTTTGTTCTTGTACTGTCAGATTATGTCTTGAGTATTGTGTCCACCTATGGATTCTACACTTCAGTGGGACAATGATAATCTAAATTGTCCAGATTAAAGTGAACAGAATACTACTGAGAGCTGTAGCTACCTTTATCTAGTGAAGAACAGTGGAAGAGTCAGGAGCTATTTTGCTGTAGAAGATAACACTTGGAAACTTAACTATCTAGATATATTTGTAGAGTTTTAAGCAAGAGGGAACAGACTTCTCTTCTGTATTGCTCCAGAGGACAGACATCAGGTAGAAGCTACATCAGTGGAGGTGAATTTCATCCTGCTGTGGGGAAGACCTTTCAAACATAAGATCTGTCCAACAATGGAATAGCTAAATTATGAGGTCTCTGTCATTAGACATATTCAGATGTAGGCTGGATGCTTGTCTTCTGGAGATAATATGAGAGGAGTTCCTGCAAGAGTTTGGACTGCATGGTTTTTCTCATCCCTCAGAGCTCTTAAGATTTTCTAATTTCAAATGGTCTCTTTCCTTAGTGCTAATATCGGTAATGATGAGAAAGTAATAAAAAGTCTTACTGACTTAGTTCCCTAATAAGGGGAAGAAAAGAAAAAATGAAATGTTTGCCAACCAGCAAGAGAGTACAGTTTAAAAAGGCAGTTTTTTAAAAAGTGTGTAAAGTAGAATACTAGATCTGTACATGGAATTTCATTTTTACTTTATAATTATTTTTTCAACAGAGCATCTCTTAAGACTAGTCTTTCAAGGGCATAATTTGGGACATGTTATCCTCAAGGATTGTTAGAGAGTTTATAATTTTACTCTGCATAATAAAAAGTAAAGGCTGCTATAGTGTAGAAGAAGGCAGGGATGTGTGTGTTAAAACTAGATTTCGTCCCCATCTCTGCCACTTGCTGTGTACAGTGTGAAATTTAACGATGAGATTTAATTTTCTTATCTGCTTTTGGGGCCCATGTCTACCTTTCAGAATTGCATACACTGGAAATAATTTATCCTAAGTTTAATGCCTGGTACAAAGCACATAGATGGCATAAAATTACTGCTAATTATTATTAGTAGCAACTATTCTGACAACATTCCTTAAATTTGTGGGTTTTCTGTTCATGTGTGTGCAGCAAGGTAAGCTGGGAGATTATATCAACAAATCCAGTTGTATGTTCAAGCTTTAAAAATATAGACTAGGAATTAACTACTTTTGTGTGGGTTTTTCCATACCACAACCATTTGTTCAATTCTGTGACACCAACTGAGTGTCCAGCTATTCAATTCTGACCCTGTCTACCTGGAGTTAGTGTCAGATCCATAAGTTAAAAGTCTCAGTTCCATAAGACTGCCCCCAATGTAGACACTAGTTGTAAGCCCTGGGCCACCTGTACTCCTTTCTGACTTTGCTGCAAATTCTAGGGTTCCCATGACCCCCTCCTCAGGTTCAATAATTTGCTGGGATGACTCACAAAACTCAGAAAAACCACTTCACTTACATTTACAGGTTTATTATAAAGGATACAACTCAGAAACAGCCAAATATAAGAGATGTATAGGGCCGGTATGGGGAGCTTCCGTGCCCTCTGAAGGTGCATCACCCTCCCAGTTCCTTGATGTGTTCACCCATCCACAAGCTCCCTGAACCCCATTGTTTAGGGGGTCTTGTGGAGTTTCCATCACCTGGGAATGATTGATTAAATCATTGGCATTGGTGGCTAACTCAGTGTCCAGTCTCTCCCTTCCACAGATTGGGGTCAGGGTCTGAAAGTTCCAAACCTGTAATCACAGGGATAGTTCCTGTGGCAACCGGCTTCTATCTGGAAGCTATCTAGGGTTCCCACCAAGAGTCGTCTTGTTAGCATAAACTCAGGTATGGTTGAAAGAGACTTGTTTTGAATAACAAAAGACACTGCTGTAACTCAGGAAATTCCAAGAGTTTCAGGAGCTCTGTGTCAGGAACTGGAGACAAAGACCAAATATGTATTTCTTATCATAGTACGATTTCAATCGTAGTACGATTACGTAAAACTAGATTTTGTTTTTAGAGTAGAAGGCTGAGTTTCAGAACATCAGTATTGAATTACCTCTAGGTCACTGATATGTTTCTTTATTGGGCCATGGAGCCACCGTTTTGATTCTTGGTAATATAAATAACGTTTTGAGATCCTTAGATGAAAGGTGCCATTGAAACAGCTAAATGTCATTTTCCGGAGGGTCTTTATCAAATTCCAGTATCAGTTCTTTTTCTGCCTAGACTTTTGTCCTCAGATGGCTGTACTCTAATCCTGTGACAGAGTTAATTCTTTAGTGTGAGAAAAACAGATCATTTTTCTGACAGGAATAAGGCTCATTTTTCTTAGACTGTTGGGTCATGAAATTTGGGTAGAGATGTCTTTTGATGGTTTTAATCTTTTTAGTGGTAAACAGCATGTGAACTTTCCTAGCCAGGAAGGAAGGGTAAATTGTTTGAGTTCCAAATTCGTTCCTACTTTAAAGGTTTTTTTCCCCTCTGTCTGCTTATTTTAATATGCTTGGCCTTGTCCTTATAGAGAAATTTACTTAGAGAGAATGTAACCCTTAAATGTTTTTGAACGTCTCCAGGAGGTATCTTGATATACAGTAGTGGGCAGTGGTCTAACACAGTGCCTAGCAGAGTTCGCCACAGGTATTAGGCACTCAATATACACCTGTTGCTCTTCCAGGAGTTAGAAGCCTCAGTTCTACCTTTGCTACCAACTACCTGTGTAAACTAAGTAGAATATCATTTTTTATCTTTAAAATCATTAGAATCCTTTCTAGCTCTGATTCTGCGACTCAGTTTATTCTTAACCTTATTTTTAAAAATTTAGTTTCAGTATGGCCTTGAAGTCAGTTTCTTGAAAACAAGCAAACACAGAATTACCAGATAGGCTGAACTGGGAAGTGTTGTGAAATTACACACCCTCTGTGGTTTCACGTATTTGCTTGGCCACATGTTCTTTCTTTAGTAGAGTTACCTTAGATTTTCTACTCATACTCAGTTGGGACTAGGTATTTATCAATAACTAGATTTTTTTTAGCACCTATCCAAAGAGGATGGAATGGGAGCTTCGTAAAATGACTGATCATTTTTCCAGTCATATAGAACCCTAAATGGTGCTGTGTGCAGTGTAGTTCGGGTTCAGATGAATACTATTTAAGCTTTTTTATTATTTTTTTATTTTTTAAATTGTTTTCTTAAGGTAGGTTTAGAAAAATCTAGCCAGTTGACCAAACTTTTTAAAGAATTGTAGACATTTTCCCCATGTTTAAATATGTCATGTTTTGGACAATGGATATAAGTGTACTGAAGAAGTGTAGTATTATGATTGTCAGATTTCTAGTTTGATTTTATTGAGAGTTTGCTTAATTCCTTTTTTTTATATATAGCAAGTTCTTATTAGTCATCAGTTTTATACACATCAGTGTATACATGTCAATCCCAATCGCCCAATTCATCCCACCCCCACCCCCACCCCCGTGCCGCTTTCCCCACTGGGTGTCCATACGTTTGTTCTCTACATCTGTGTCTCAATTTCTGCCCTGCAAACTGGTTCACCTGTACCATTTTTCTAGGTTCCACACATATGCGTTAATATACAATATTTGTTTTTCTCTTTCTATCTTACTTCACTCAGTATGACAGTCTCTAGATCCATCCACATCTCCACAAATGACCCAGTTGCATTCCTTTTTATGGCTGTGTAATATTCCATTGTATATCTTTACCACATCTTCTTTATCCATTCGTCTGTTGATGGGCATTTAGGTTGCTTCCATGACCTGGCTATTGTAAATAGTGCTGCAGTGAACATTGGGGTGCATGTGTCTTTTAGAATTATGGTTTTCTCTGGGTATATGCCCAGTAGTGGGATTGCTGGATCATATGGTAATTCTATTTTTAGTTTTTTAAGGAACCTCCATACTGTTCTCCATAGTGGCTGTATCAATTTACATTCCTACCAACAGTGCAAGAGGGTTCCCTTTTGTCCACACCCTCTCAAGCATTTGTCATTTGTAGATTTTCTGATGATGCCCATTCTGAGTGGTGTGAGGTGATACCTCATTGTAGTTTTGATTTGCATTTCTCTAATAATTAGTGATGTTGAGCAGCTTTTCTTGTGCTTCTTGGCCATCTGTATGTCTTCTTTGGAGAAATGTCTGTTTAGGTCTTCTGCCCATTTTTGGATTGGGTTGTTTGTTTTTTTAATATTGAGCTGTGTGAGCTGTTTATATATTTTGGAGATTAATCCTTTGTCCGTTGATTCATTTACAAATATTTTCTCCCATTCTGAAAGTTGTCTTTTCGTCTTGTTTATAGTTTCCTTTGCTGTGCAAAAGCTTTGAAGTTTCATTAGGTCCCATTTGTTTATTTTTGTTTTATTTTCCATTACTCTAGGAGGTGGATCAAAAAAGATCTTGCTGTGATTTATGTCAGAGTGTTCTTCCAGTGTTTTCCTCTAAGAGTTTTATAGTGTCCGGTCTTACATTTAGGTCTCTAATCCATTTTGAGTTTATTTTTGTGTATGGTGTTAGGGCATGTTCTAATTTCATTCTTTTACATGTAGCTGTCCAGTTTTCCCAGCACCACTTATTGAAGAGACTGTCTTTTCTCCATTGTATATCCTTGCCTCCTTTGTCAGAGATTAGTTGACCATAGGTGCGTGGGCTTATCTCTGGGCTTTCTATCTTGTTCCATTGATCTATGTTTCTGTTTTTGTGCCAGTACCATATTGTCTTGATTACCGTAGGTTTATACTATAGTCTGAAGTCAGGGAGTCTGATTCCTCCAGCTCCGTTTATTTCCCTCAAGACAGCTTTGGCTATTCAGGGTCTCTTGTGTCTCCATACAAATTTTAAGATTTTTTGTTCTAGTTCCGTAAAAAATGCCATTGGTGATTTGCTAGGGATTGCATTGAATCTGTAGATTGCTTTGGGTAGTATAGTCATTTTCACAATATTGATTCTTCCAATCCAAGAACGTGGTATATCTCTCCATCTGTTGGTATCATCTTTAATTTCTTTCATCAGTGTCTTATAGTTTTCTGCATAGAGGTCTTTTGTCTCCCTAGGTAGGTTTATCCCTAGGTATTTTATTCTTTTTGTTGCAGTGGTAATTGGGAGTGTTTCCTTAATTTCTCTTACAGATTTTTCATCATTAGTGTATAGGAATGCAAGAAATTTCTGTGCATTAATTTTGTATCCTGCAACTTTACCAAATTCATTGATTAGCTCTAGTAGTTTTCAGGGACATCTTTAGGATTATCTATGTATAGTATCATGTCATCTGCAAACAGTGACAGTTTTACTTCTTCTTTTCCAATTTGTATTCCTCTTATTTCTTCTTCTTCTCTGATTGCCGTGGCTAGGACTTCCAAAACTATGTTGAATAATAGTGGCGAGAGTGGACATCCTTGTCTTGTTCCTGATCTTAGAGGAAATGCTTTCAGTTTTTCACCATTGAGAATGATGTTTGCTGTGGGTTTGTCATATATTGCTTTTATTATGTTGAGGTAGGTTCCTTCTATGCCCACTTCCTGGAGAGTTTTTATCATAAATGGGTGTTGAATTTTGTCAAAAGCTTTTTCTGCATCTATTGAGATGATCATATGCTTTTTCTTTTTCAGTTTGTTAATATGGTGTATCACATTGATTGATTTGCATATATTGAAGAATCCTTGCATCCCTGGGATAAATCCCACTTGGTCATGGTGTATGATCCTTTTAATGTGTTGTTGGATTCTGTTTGCTAGTATTTTGTTGAGGATTTTTGCATCTGTATTCATCAGTGATATTGGTCTGTAATTTTCTTTTTTTTGTAGTATCTTTCCCTGGTTTTGGTATCAGGGTGATGGTGGCCTCATATAATGAGTTTGGGAGTGTTCCTTCCTCTGCAATTTTTTGGAAGAGTTTGAGAAGGATGGCTGTTAGCCCTTCTCTAAATGTTTGATACTGGGAAGCCATCTGGTCCTGACTTTTGTTTGTTGGAAAATTTTTAATCACAGTTTCAATTTTATTACTTGTGATTGGTCTGTTCATATTTCGTATTTCTTCCTGGTTCAGTCTTGGAATGTTATACCCTCCTAAGAATTTGTCCATTTCTTCCAGGTTGTCCATTTTATTGGCATAGAGTTGCTGTAGTAGTCTCTTAGGATGCTTTTTATTTCTGCTGTGTGTTGTAACTTCTCCTTTTTCGTTTCTAGTTTTATTGATTTGAGTCCTCTCCCTCTTTTTCTTGATGAGTCTGGCTAATGGTTTATCAATTTTGTTTATCTTCTCAAAGAACCAGCTTTTAGTTTTATTGATCTTTGCTATTGTTTTCTTTGTTTCTATTTCATTTATTTCTGCTCTGATCTTTATGATTTCTTTCCTTCTGCTAACTTTGGGTTTTGTTCTTTCTCTAGTTCCTTTAGGTGTAAGTTTAGATTGTTCATTTGAGATTTTTCTTGTTTCTTGAGGTAGGCTTGTATAGCTGTAAGCTTCCCTCTTAGAAGTACTTTTGCTGCATCCCATAGGTTTTGGATCATCGTGTTTTCATTGTCATTTGTCTCTAGGTATTTTTTGATTTCCTCTTTGATTTCTTCAGTGATCTCTTGGTTATGTAGTAACGTGTTGTTTAGCCACCATGTGTTTGTGTTTTTTACGGTTTTTTTCCCTGTGATTCATTTCTAATCTCATAGCGTTGTGGTCAGAAAAGATGCTTGATATGATTTCAATTTTCTTAAATTTACTGAGGCTTGATTTGTGACCCAAGATGTGATCGATCCTGGAGAATGTTCCGTGTGCACTTGAGAAGAAAGTGTAATCTGCTGTTTTTGGATGGAATGTCCTATAAATATCAATTAAATCTATCTGTTCTGTTGTGAGCTTCTGTTTCCTTATTTATTTTCATTTTGGATGATCTGTCCATTGGTGTAAGTAAGGTGTTAAAGCCTCCCACTTATTATTGTGTTACTGTCGATTTCCTCTTTTGTAGCTGTTAGCAGTTGCCTTATGTATTGAGGTGCTCCTATGTTGGGTGCATATATATTTATAATTGTTATCTCTTCTTCTTGGATTGATCCCCTGATTACTATGTAGTGTCCTTCCTTGTCTCTTGTAACATTCTTTATTTTAAAGTCTATTTTATCTGATATGAGTATTGCTACTCCAGCTTTCTTTTGATTTCCATTTGCATGAAATATCTTTTTCCATCCCCTCACTTTCAGTCTGTATGTGTCCCTAGGTCTGAAGTGGGTCTCTTGTAGACAGCATATAGATGGGTCTTGTTTTTTGTGTGTGTGTGTGTGTGTGTGTGGTACGCGGGCCTCTCACTGTTGTGGCGTCTCCCGTTGCGGAGCACACGCTCCAGACGCGCGGCCATGGCTCACGGGCCCAGCCGCTCTGCGGCATGTAGGATCTTCCCGGACTGGGGCCTGAACCCGTGTCCCCTGCATCGGCAGGTGGACTCTCAACCACTGCGCCACCAGGGAAGCCCCAGGTCTTGTTTTTGTATCCATTCAGCAAGCCTGTGTCTTTTGGTTGGAGCATTTAATCCAATCACGTTTAGGGTAATTATCGATATGTATGTTCCTATGACCATTTTCTTAATTGTTTTGGGTTTGTTTTTGTAGGTCCTTTTCTTCTCTTGTGTTTCCCACTTAGAGGAGTTCCTTTAGCATTTGTTGTACAGCTGGTTTGGTGGTGCTGAATTCTCTTAGCTTTTGCTTGTCTGTAAAGCTTTTGATTTCTCCATCGAATCTGAATGAGATCCTTGCTGGGTAGAGTAATCTTGGTTGTAGATTCTTCCCTTTCATCACTTTAAGTGTATCATGCCACTCGCTTCTGGCATGTAGAGTTTCTGCTGAGAAATCAGCTGTTAAGCATATGGGAGTTCCCTTGTATGTTATTTGTCGTTTTTCCCTTGCTGTTTTTAATAATTTTTCTTTGTCTTTAATTTTTGCCAGTATGATTACTGTGTGTCTCGGCATGTTTCTCCTTGGGTTTATGCTGTATGGGACTCTCTGTGATACTGGCCTCGGGTGGCTATATCCTTTCCCATATTAGGGAAGTTTTCGACTATAATCTCTTCACATATTTTCTCTGGTCCTTTCTCTCTCTTCTCCTTCTGGGACCCCTAGAATGCGAATGTTGTGTTTAATGTTGTCCCAGAGGTCTCTTAGGCTGTCTTAATTTCTTTTCATTCTTTTTTCTTTATTCTGTTCCACAGCAGTGAATTCCACCATTCTGTCTTCCAGGCCACCTCTCCATTCTTCTGCCTCAATTATTCTGCTATTGATTCCTTCTAGTGTTCTTTTCATTTCAGTGATTGAATTGTTCATCTCTGTTTGTTCTTTAATTCTTCTAAGTCTTTGTTGAACATTTCTTGCATCTTCTCGATCTTTGCCTCCATTCTTTTTCTGAGGTCCTGGATCATCTTCACTATCATTATTCTGAATTCTTTTTCTGGGAGGTTGCCTATCTCCACTTCATTTATTTGTTTTTCTGTGGTTTATCTTGTTCCTTCATCTGGTACATAAACCTCTGCCTTTTCATCTTGTCTATCTTTCTGTGAATGTGGTTTTTGTTCACAGGCTGCAGGATTGTAGTTCTTCTTGCTTCTGCTGTCTGCCCTCTGCTGCTTAATTTCTTTATGTACCTAGAGAATTTGCATTGCTCTTTCAAGTATTCTGAAATAAGAATTGCCTTTTTCTCTTTTATTTTGCAGAAATAACTGTTTCTTTTACTGTGGTTTGGTAATTAGGCTTTTCTTTCTTGTGGTCCTAAAATGAGATGATGGACTTGGCCATTTAAAAAGTAAACTAGAAGGCGGAGGGAAGAAAGAAATAGGTGAGGGAGATTAAGAGGTACAAAGTTCCAGTTGCAAAACAAATGAGTCTTGGGTGTGAAATGTACAGCATGGGGAGTATAGTTAATAACTGTGTAATATCTTTTTATGGTGATGTATTGTAACTAGATTTATTATGGTGATCATTTTGAAATGTATAGAAATATTGAATCACTGTTGTGTAACAGGAACTAACATAGTATTAAGGGTCAATTATACTTCAAAAACAGACAAACAGGGACTTCCTTGGTGGTTCCCTGGGTAACACTCCCTGCTCCCAATGCAGCGGGCCCGGGTTCAATCCCTGGTCGGACAAGTAGATCCCGCATGCATGCTGTAACTAAGAAGTCCGCATGCGGCAACTAAAATATTCCACAGGCCACAACTAACTAAGACCCGGCGCAGGGCAAAAATAAATTAAAAAACAAAAAACAAACCAAAAAAACCCAGACAAACAAGCTCATAAAAAAAGAGATCAGATTTGTTGTTACTAGAGGTGGGGGGATGGGGTGGGTCAAGGGGGGATTGGATAAAGGCAGTCGAAAGGTACAAACTTCCAGTTACAAAATACCAGGGATGTAATGTACAACATGATAAATATAATTAACACTGCTCTGTGTTATATATGAAAGTTGTGAAGAGAATAAATCCTAAGGGTTCTCATCACAAGAAAAACATTTTTTTTCTTCTAGTTCTTTAATTTTGTACCTATATGAGATGATGGATTTTTATTAAACTTATTGTAATAATCACTTCATGATGTATGTAAATCAAATTATTATGCATATTATGCATTATTTTTCAAATCCATGAACACTGTATATATTTACATTTGTTTGTGTTGTTCTCATTTTCTTTTATCAGTGTCTTAAGTTTCCTGAGCACAGGTCTTTACCTCCTTATTCCTAGGTATTTTATTCATTTTGATGTGATTGTAAATGGGATTATCTCCTTCATTTCTTTTCTGATAGTTGTTAGTGTATAGAAATGCAGCAGATTTCTGTATGTTAATTTTGTATCCTTCAACTTTCCTGAATTAATTGATGAGCTCTAGTAGGTTTTTAGTAGTGTCTTTAGGACTTTCTTTGTATAATAACATGTCTTCTGCAAACAATGAATAGTTTTACTTCTTCGTTTCCAATTCAGATTAGCCTTATGTTGTGTGTTTCTGCATTTAGAGTATAGCCTAACCTACTTGTTGACCTTTTGAGCTTAGAGTAAGGTCAGTTTAAAATATGAAGGATGGATTTTGAGAGGTAGAGTTGGAACAAAGGAAATGAGAAGGTTTTGATTTTGTTTTCAATTCATAGGTAGAATGAATTGGAGGGGGAAGAGACTCGCATAGGTGAGGATAGTTGGAAGTATCATGTTGTAATCCCAGAATAAGTTGGAAAAAAGTATCAAAAAAACCCTTTTCCTGCCCTATCATGTGAATAAACATCTGTAAAGACATGGTCTATTGATAAAGGATGCTCTCTCAAAACACTTGTTTTTTCAAAAGTATTTCAAGTTTCAAACTGAAACTTTAAAAAGTCAGTAGTATGTGGAAAATTATTGTATCATGACAGTTTGCCAGTGAATAATGTTGAATAAAACTAGTATATAAATTTTGTATGTTTATGGTAAATAATACCATGTGTATTGAATTTCTTAGGTTTCCTGTATCTGTGAACCCAGAATTCTGTCTGTAGCAAATAGTGAAAATATGAAATATAGCTGTGGGCCTTTGTATCCTATTAGGAAGCAAATGAGAGATGAAGACTCTATAAAGTATATTTATTCATAATCTGCGTTTAAAAATCGGTGAGGCAAAAAGATCAGGTTAGGGCATCAGGGCACCCAGAAGAGTGGTGTATTCCGTTTTGATCTGCATGTTCTACTCTGTCATCGACAAAGAGCATGAGGGTCCATAAACTATGGTGTGTGGTAGCTCTGATCTCTGATATAAACTTCTAGGAGTGACTTCCAAATCTGTATCTTCAGGGTAGATTCCCCACTGGTTCCTGAAACTTAATGTCTTCCAAGTTCATTGGCATTTTGCCATGATCTCTTTGCTTTTCTCTATACCTATACCTCCTGTAGATTTACTTATCTTGATTAATGGCTCATCATTCTCTTAGCCAAGTAGTCCAAAAAACTTAGGGTTATCTTTGATTTCTTCCTGTTGCTGGCCTTTATGTTGATCAACAAACGTATATTTTACTTCTGAAATGTGTCTTCTTCTTTGAGCCTTCAGGATATTCATTTGTTCACTCATTCACTCTTTTGTTTATTTTGACACATTTATTGAGCACCTCATATGTGCTAGGCAGTGTGCAAGGTACTAGTAATATAGTGATAAATAAGACAGATCAATTTCCTGCCCTTTTAGAGCTTATAGTCCAAGCTTTCATCATTTCCCCTGCACCCTCTTTGAGTTTCTTTGATAGCCATTCTTATTTTTTCTGATTATAAGTATAATACATTCTTATTTTAAGAAGTGCAAGAGTTGTTGAAATGTATAAACACCAAAAGGGGGAGACTCCCTATATTTTCATCTACCAGAGATACCAGTGATAAAAATTTGGTACCATTTCTCCAGATTAGAAAAAACAATGTAACCAAAACTTTCTAATGCGTCTCTTTGCCTTTACTCCCTTTCTTGTCTGTCTGTATTATAAATGCTACCAAAGATATCTTGTTAAAAAACAGTTGATTGTTACTTTGTTCAAAAACCCCTCAGTGTTTTTCTCTCATCCACAGAATGAAGTCTGAACACCTTAATGTAGTGATTACCACCCATTAGGTTTCTACCATCTCACTTTCTTGTTTCTCTAGAAACTTTCCCAGAAGTAGCCCTTCTTAAAAGTGTAAATAAAAGATCTCAAGTGTGCTGCATTAGTGTCCCCCATGTGACAAATAATACTCCAAATAGGGGAGACAGGTTGATACAAGTACACTAATAGTTTATTCAGTTTTCTTTTGTGTGCTTGCCCTCTCCCACTCACCTTGTTTACAGGAAAATTAAAAAAATTACAGGAGTATTCTTAAAAATTAAAGCAGAAAAGTGTAAAGAAGTTGAAACAATCTGAAATTCCATCTCACGTGGATGATTACCATTAAAAGTTTTGTAAATATTTTTCCATACATGTGTCTTTGAAAATGTATCTACACATATAGATGTATGAATATGAAGTAATTTTACACAAATAGGATAATATTATAATGCTGTTTTTCTTTTGCCTCAGACATAGGTTTTGGAGATTTTTGTGTCAATAGAGACCAGTGTTCAAGATGGTATATTTCTTTTTTGGCTGCACTGCACAGCTTGGGGGATCTTAGTTCCCTGACCAGGGATTGAACCCCAGGCCCTTGGCAGTGAAAGGGCGGAATCCTAACCACTGGACGGCCAGGCAATTCCCAAAATGGTATATTTCAAGAATGATGAGGGGCTTCCCTGGTGGCGCAGTGGTTGAGAGTCCGCCTGCCAATGCAGAGGACACGAGTTCGTGCCCCGGTCCGGGAGGATCCCACGTGCCGCAGAGCGGCTGGGCCCGTGGGCCATGGCCGTTGAGCCTGCGCGTCTGGAGCCTGTGCTCCGTAGCGGGAGAGGCCACAACAGTGAGAGGCCCGCGTAACCCCCCCAAAAAAAATAAATAAAAAGAATGATGAGAAGCCTGCTTGCTTGAGAGAGTAAGAAGCTGGTCTGACTTCCCTGACCTTCTAGATTAGAGTAGATGTTGCTCCTCTGGGCTTCCACAGCACCCTGGTTGTCCCATCATGGCCCTTACTGCATTCCGTTGTTTGTCTACTTAAACCAAAGTCCCCCGTATCTGTCTCTGTATTCCTTGAGCCCAGAACAGTGCCTGACACCTAGTGGACATTTCGGTGTTTGCTGAATGGATGAATGACCGTATGAATGTCTTAGATGAAGTAAGGTGGTTTGCCATGAAAAGAACTTGCCGCATGTATTCTTTAAAACCACTTATCTCTGTTTGCTTTGATTATTCATTTACCAAGTAACGTTTTGGTATTAATTCAGTTTACCAGTTAATTACCAGGGATTTTACTGCTGAGAAAAGAAGGTACTGACTGTAAACTGGTTGACAGTTATAATTCTGATTATAAATTAAAATAATAGTGCTGTGGGACAGATGAGTGTGAGACTTTGGATAATATGAACCATTTTTTCTCCAGAGTATAATTATTCCTTTAGATAAGGTGGTATCCAGGTTCTGTCTGAGCAGCGATATAGGTGTGGTGTGGTGAATAGAAGGCGGGATTCAACTTTTTTTTTTATACATTTTTTATTGTAGTAAAATATACAGAATGTAAAATGTACTATCTAAACCATTTTTTTTTTTTTTTTTTTTTTTGCGGTATGCGGGCCTCTCACTGTTGAGGCCTCTCCCGTTGCGGAGCACAGGCTCCAGACGCGCAGGCTCAGCGGCCATGGCTCATGGGCCCAGCTGCTCCACGGCATGTGGGATCTTCCCGGACTGGGGCATGAACCCATGTCCCCTGCATCGGCAGGCAGACTCTCAACCACTGCGCCACCAGGGAAGCCCTAAACCATTTTTAAGTGTACAATTCATTGGCATTAAGTACGTTCACAATGTTGTGCAACCATCGTTATAACAGATATAATTTTGTATAATGTGCATAGCATATATTTCAAACCCACAGTTATACAAATTTCTTAAGCAATGCAGACATTTGTATAAATTGTGTAAAAATCATAAATTAGGGGCAGTGTACACATGCAATTATAGTCAGTCTGATGCCTTAATTCAATTTTTTCACAACTTCCTCAGTTTTACTGTAAAGTTGTCTGTAGCTCAAAATTTCCTGTAATCTTTTCAATAAAATTAGTAATATCACTTATAGAACATGAATTTCAGAACATGCTTTTCCACATTTATTTAACTGATAGGGTTTTTCTCATGATGAATTCTTTGCTGCTGCTTCAGTAAAGGCTAATTTTAAGTTTTCCCACATTTAACAAAGCTCCCTTGTTTTTATGACTTCTTTGATGGAGATTGAGATGTATCTTCCAGTTAAAAGATTTCCCACATGTGTTGCATTTATTTTGTTGCTCTGCTGTGAGTTGAGTAATGTTTAAGGAAATGTGATCTCTTGATGAAGGCTTTGCCACATTCAGTGCACCCGTGTGGTTTCTCGCCTGTATGAATTCTCTGATGCATGATCAACACTGATGATTCTGCAAAGGCTTTGCCACATTCTCTGCATTGGTATGGTTTCTCGTCTGTATGAATTCTGGAGTGTTTATAAAGGGATGAGCTATACTTGAAGCTTTTCCCACACTCCCTACATTCAAATGAGTTCTAAGGTGTGTGCGATTTCACATGCTGAGTAAAGGAGGAGTTCCAGGTGAATGATTTCCCACATTGACCACATTCATAAGCCTTCTCTCCAGTGTGGAGTCTTTGATGGACCACGGGTTGTGCTTTATGCGTAAAAGCTTTCCTACAATCACTGCACACAAAGGGTTTCTCACCACTATGAATTTTTTGATGAGCTGCAAGGTGTCCCTTACTGTTAAAGGCTTTCCCACAGTCACTGCGTTCAAAGGTGTTTTCTTTTTCTTGTATGCTTTTTTTATGTCTAATGAGATGAGACTTCTTTTTGGAAGGCTTTCCCACATTCACTGCACCCAAAGGTTTTTTTCCTTCTGTGCTTTTTTTCATGTCTAATAAGACACAACTTGTTTCTGAAGGCTTTTCCACATTCCTTGTATTCATGAGTTTTCTCTGATATAACTTTTATTCTAACTAAGAAAGTATGTTAGGTTGCAAACACTTTCCATTTGATTCACACTTACGTTGTTTTTGTCTTGAAGAAATAAAATTTATACTCAGTTTACAATTTTGGACTGTCTTGTTGGTCAGTGTTTTCTTGAAGGTGAACATACCTTGGTTTAAAAATTTGTCTTTGCTTCCTTCTCCTTCCTGTCCCTCTAGCTCATCATCAAGTAAGTAGATAACTTCCACTGAGATGAGGTTTCTAAAGTTCTCCAGCATCACATTCCAATACAGCTTCCTCTGAGGACATCGCAGCAGCTGCCACTCCTCCAGGGTGAAGTCCACAGCCACATCCTGGAATGTCACTGATCCCATCCTGTGGCCCTAGGTTGGCTTTTTGTAGATTTTAACCAGGGCCGCTGGAAACTGAAACAGGCAGGAATATACAAGAGGGACCCTCAGGTTCAATTACACAGCCTTCAATTTTGCTTTCTTCACATGAACTGAGAAGCTGATCTCTGCTCTCCACCTGTCCCTCAAGCCCTTCTGGCTCACCTGCCGCTCACTACTGAAACACCCAGGATTCAATTTTGACTCTGCCACTTATTAGCTCTGAGATATTAGGCAAGTCCCTTAACCATTTTAAGATTTACTTTCTTTATTCATTAAGTGAATAACTGGCTGCTCAGATCTAGCCCAACTCTAAAACTCTGTGACTATGAAATAAGAGCCATACTTTACCTTGGTCCATTGAAGCCTAAACTGTATACACTTCTTACTATCTCACTCAAGACATGTAAATGGCCTAAAGTAAAGGCCGGGGAGTATAGTGCCTCAGACCCTTAGAAAAACTACAGAATGAAGCAAGAGGTAGCACTGTGATAGTGTTTAGAGGAAGTATGAAGCTGAAACTTCTTTTGCATTCTTTGCATTATTTCATAACCAGTTCTAGATTAAAATAATTATGTTGTTTGTGAATAATAATATGTCACTTGGGGATAGAGAGGATGTTGATTTGGTTCCTCAGTTTTCTAGCCTTATTCTGGGTAACTTGGTGAACTAGGATTGATTGTGTCCTCTTTCTTTCTCTGACTTTTTTTTTTACTCTCAGTAGAAGGCTCTCGAGATTCAGTCTCATTGTCTGTGACACACATAGGTTAGATCAGTGATAGAAAAGAGTTGGGAGACTTGTTTTCCTTCTTCATTTTGAGTTAACAAAGCAAATTGCTTTACTTCTCCATGCTTGATTCTTTTTACTAATAGAAGACGAAATGTGACTGTTCTTACATTATGTGCTTTGGGATAATGAGGTAATTCTTTGGAACCTTTTTAAAAATTTCATTTAAAAAAACTTGATGGGGCTTCCCTGGTGGCGCAGTGGTTGGGAGTCCGCCTGCCGGTGCCGGGGATGCGGGTTCATGCCACAGTCCGCAAGGATCCCGCATGCCGCGGAGCGGCTGGGCCCGTGAGCCATGGCCGCTGGGCTTGCGCGTCCGGAGCCTGTGCTCCGCGGCGGGAGAGGCTGCGGCAGTGAGAGCCCTGCGTACCGCAAAAACAAAAAACAAAAACCAAAAAAGCTTGATGTACAATTTCTAGTAAATGCATAAATCTAAGATGTATATATAGCTTAATGAATTTTTACATATGTATGCTGCTGTATGTGTATAATTATAACTACCAGTCAGACCAAGGCGTAGAACATTTTCCTCCCCCTAGAATTCCTTTATGCCCCTTTCCAGTCAGTACCCTCTTTTTGAACACTTTGAGTGCTTTATTATTCATATTAGGAAGCCAGTGAAGGGGCTTCCCTGGTGGCACAGTAGTTGAGAGTCCACCTGCTGATGCAGGGGACACGGGTTCGTGCCCCAGTCCGGGAAGATCCCACGTGCCGCGGAGCGGCTGGGCCCGTGAGCCATGGCCGCAGAGCCTGTGCGTCCGGAGCCTGTGCTCCGCAACGGGAGAGGCCACAACATTGAGAGGCCCTGTGTACTGCAAAAAAAGAAAAAGAAAGCCAGTGAAGGCAAATCTTTTATGTTTCATCAGTAATTTGAATCTTGAAACCTGTAATAAAGTCTGATCTGTAGATCGTAAGGTCTTTAGCCTTTTAGAAATAGATAAGGCATAATTGTGTAAAAATGCTTTTCTAATAAAATTTTAATCCAGGCTACAGAGGGAGTAGTTTTTTTTTAAGATTTTTTTTTTTTTTGACGTGGACCATTTTTAAAGTCTTCATTGAATTTGTTACAATATTGCTTCTGTTTTATGTTTTGGGGTTTTGGCTGTGAGGCATGTGGGATCTTAGTTCCCTGACCAGGGATAGAACTCACAGCCCCTGCAGGGGAAGGGGGAGTCGCAACCACTGAACTGCCAGGGATGTTCCCAGAGGGAGTAGTTTTACACTGATAAAGGGGCAGTGTTATTTACCAGCATTTTCTTTTCTGTGTAGACATTTTCCTGAAAATTTTTGGGTTGTCTGAAAGTCAGTTTATTTGGAAAGTTGTAAGTAAGTGGGAAAAGGAAAGTTGTTTGGGCAGATGAATGAAGAAGTTGTTCAAGGTCTGTGAGTTCCAGTCTTCCTTCTACGTGTGCCATTGTGTAACCCTGTGAACAAGGCCTAACCTTATTTTTTACATCTAATATTTTGTCATGAATTATTTTATCCACTGTTTTTAATGACTTTGAATTATTGAAACACCATTGAGAACTGTTTGCTTACCGTCAAAACAGGCAATTCCCCTAAGCAACCATATCTATACACAGGCTTTACTCAGTCACTGAAATAGCCTGGGGTTTTTAGGCCAAGGAAGCTATCCAAGAATTTTGTGAATAAGGCTGAGTATTGACTTTGCCAGAATTCATGGGGACGTTGTCTTCTTGTTTTGTATGGTGGAAGAGGGTTTTTCATCCAAACATTGCCCCAATGTTTTTTCCTTTTCCTACTGAGGTTTTTTTTTTTTATGTCTAGAGATTTAAACTTCTTTAAAAATTTATTTTTTTTAATTTTTATTTTATTTTGGAGTATAGTGGTTTACACAGTGGTTTACACTGTTTCAGGTGTACAGCAAGGAGATTCTGTTATACACACAGACACACACACACACACACATCTAGTTTCCAGATTCTTTTCCTATATAGGTTATTACAGAGTATTGAGTAGAGTTCCCTGTGCTATACAGTAGGTCCTCGTTGATTGTTTTGTATATGATAACGTGTATATGTTAATCCCAACCTCCTAATTTATCCCTCCCCCCTTCCTTTCCCCTTTAGTAACTATAAGTTTCTTTTCTAAGTCTGTGAATCTGTTTCTGTTTTGTAAATAAGTTCATTTGTATCATTTTTTTTAGATTCCACATATAAGTGATATCATTTGATATTTGTCTTTCTCTGTCTGACTTCACTTAGTATGATCATGTCTGGGTCCATCCACGTTGCTGCACATGGCATAATTTCATTCTTTTTTATGGCTGAGTAATATTCCATTGTATATATATACACATCTCTTTTAAAATAAAATTTATTATTTATTTTTGGCTGTGTTGGGTCTTTGTTGCTGCCTGTGGGCTTTCTCTAGTTGTGGTGAGCGGGGACTGCTCTTTGTTGCGATGCGTGGGCTTCTCCTTGCCGTGGCTTCTCGTTGCAGAACACGGGATCTAGGCGCGCGGGCTTCAGTAATTGTGTCTCGTGGGCTCTAGAGCACAGGCTCAGTAGTTGTGGTGCACGGGCTTAGTTGCTACGCGGCATGTGGGATCTTCCCGGATCAGGGATCGAACCCGTGTCCCCTGAATTGGCAGGTGGATTCTTAACCACTGCACCACTAGGGAAGTCCCTGTACCATATCCTCTTTATCCATTCCTCTGTTGATGGACATTTAGGTTGCTTCCATGTCTTGGCTCTTGTAATTAGTGCTGCAGTGAACACTGGGGTGCATGTATCTTTTCGAATTATGGTTTTCTCCAGTTATATGCCCAGGAGTGGGATTGCTGGATCTTATGGTAGCTCTATTTTTAGTTTTTTAAGGAACCTCCATACTGTTCTCCATGGTGGCTGTACCAGTTTCCCACAACAGTGTAGGAGGGTTCCCTTTTCTCCACACCCTCTCCAGCATTTACTGTTTGTAGATTTTTGATGATGGCCACTCTGACCAGTGTGAGGTGATACCTCATTGTAGTTTTGATTTGTGTTTCCCCAATAATTAGTGATATTGAGCATCTTTTCGTGTGCTTTTTAGCCATCTGTATGTCTTCTTTGGAGAAATGTCTACTTAGATCTTCTGCCCATTTTTTGGTTGGGCTGTTGTTTTTTTGATATTGAGCTGCATGAGCTGTTGTATATTTTGGAGATTAATCTGTTGTCAGTCTCATCTTTTGCAAATATTTTCTCCCATTCCGAGGGTTGTCTTTTTGTTTTGGGTGTTGTTTCCTTTGCTGTGCAAAAGCTTTTAAGTTTAATTAGGTCCCACTTGTTTATTTTTGTTTTCATTTTCATTACTCTAGGAGGTGAATCCAAAAAGATATTGCTGAGATTTATGTCAAAGAGTGTTCTTCCTATGTTTTCCTCTCAGAGTTTTATAGTATCCGGTCTTACATTTAGGTCTTTAGTCCATTTTGAGTTTATTTTTGTGTATGGTGTTAGTGTTCTAATTTCTTTCTTTTACATGTGGCCGGTTTTCCCACCATTTATGGAAGAAACTGTCTCTTCTCCCTTGTATATTCTTACCTCCTTTGTCATAGATTAATTGACCATAGTTGTATGGGTAAACTTGTTTAAATGTTATTTTTTGGTAGACTTTTATTTTCAGTAATTTGTTTTGAGATAAGTTGAGTAGGAGGTTCAGATTCCAAGACAAACGGGGATTTATCTTTGCTTTGGGACTTGACAGCGAGATATTAAAAAAATAATAATTTTGTTTTGAAAATTGTAATCAAACTTAGATTTAGATTGCTTTATTTTAGAGTATTCAATGGAGTTTGATTTTTTGATGGTTTCCTCATGTAAATAGGAAGCCAGCAGAAGAAGGCCTGTGATGAATAAACTTCATTATCTCTGCTAAAGGGACCTTGTTAAAGGAAATTAGATGCAGTAAAGATCATGATGTTGGGAGCTTGACCTAGTATTGAACGTTTTGTGATTTCAGGCACCTGAACTTTGACCTAGGCAATGTGGACCATGTTTGATGGTTCTTGAGCATGGTTCATGCATTTGATCATTCATGCAACATATTTTTATTGAAGTAACCAGGCATTGAGGATATAATGTGGAGGAAACCCTGATGTGATACCATCCCCCATGGAACCTGTGGGCTGGTGGAGGAAATAAATATTAATATTAAATTAAATGTAAAATTATAACTGCAGCAGTGGTATAAGTGATATTAGTGAAACTTGACCAGGTTAGAAAATGCATCCTCAAGAAATGGTACTTCTGCTATGATTTGATGGAAGAGTAGGTATTGACTTGGCAAAGAGAGGAAGGATGGTTGTCCAGGCAGAAGGAACAGCAGGTGCAAAGGCCCTGTGGTAGAAGGGAAAATGGTGAAATGAGGCTAGTGTGGCCTGAGAAGTGACAGCTAGAGGGAGAATGAAATGGTTTGAGGTGGAGAGATAGGCCTGCTCTTGCAGGTTTTTATTAAAGATTTTGTTAAGTTTTTGCCTTTATTCTAAGAGGAACAAGGAACCGTTAGAGGGCTTTAAGCAAGAAGGGACAAAGTCAGACTTGTTTTTTTCTTTTTTTTCTTTTTGGCTGTGCCACATGGCTTGTGGGATCTCAGTTCCCCAACCAGGGATTGAACCTGGAGCCACCGCAGTGAAAGCCTGGAATCCTAATGACTAGGCAACCACGGAACTCCCCAGACTTGCTTTTTTTTTTTTTTTTTTTTTGCGGTATGCGGGCCTCTCACTGCTGTGGCCTCTCCCGTTGCGGAGCACAGGCTCCGGACGCGCAGGCTCAGCGGCCATGGCTCACGGGCCCAGCCGCTCCGCGGCATGTGGGATCTTCCCGGACCGGGGCACGAACCCGTGTCCCCTGCATCGGCAGGCGGACTCTCAACCACTGCGCCACCAGGGAAGCCTGTACTGCAGTTTTAACCAAAGAGTAGGCATTGGATAATATTTCCTGAATGAATGACTAGATCAGTAATTTTAATGCTTTCCAGAAATAGTGTTCTGCTGCTCATGTTTCTCATGTTGGCAAATAATTAAGGCTGCATTATTAATTGATATTTGCACTTAATAATAGTGTACTCTCCCTACCCAACAACCCCTTCCCCTTCCATAAGCCATGACCTGATTGCTCAGAAGCATGTTACCTAATGGAATCAACATAGAAAATTAAAAATAGCTATCTGCATGGTATTATTTAGCTTTGAGTTATTTTGTTCTCTATTTATGCTAGCTGGTTTATAATTTGATGAAAGTAGCATATTTGAGTATTTTCTTATTCTTTTGATCATTAAAAAAACTAAAATATATTGAATTCATTTTTTTTTAAAATTTATTTTATTATTCTTTTGATCATTAAAAAAACTATATTGAATTTTCATTGTTGTCTTTTTTTTTTTTTTTTTTTTTTTGGCGGTACGCGGGCCTCTCACTGTTGTGGCCTCTCCCGTTGCGGAGCACAGGCTCCGGACGCGCAGGCTCAGCGGCCATGGCTCACGCGCCCAGCCGCTCCGCGGCATGTGGGATCCTCCCAGACCGGGGCACGAATCCGTGTCCCCTGCACCGGCAGGCGGACTCGCAACCACTGCGCCACCAGGGAAGCCCCATTGTTGTCTTTTTTTTTAAATTTATTTTATTTAATTTATTTTTGGCTACGTTGGGTCTTTGTTGCTGAGCACAGGCTTTCTCTAGTTGGGTGAGCGGGGGCTACTCTTCATTGCCTTGCGCGGGCTTCTCATTGCGGTGGCTTCTCTTGTTGTGGAGCACGGGCTCTAGGTGCGCGGGCACAGTAGTTGTGGTGCACGGGCTTATTTGCTCCGCGGCACGTGGGATCTTCCCAGACAAGGGCTCGAACCTGTGTACCCTGCATTGGCAGGCAGACTCTTAGCCACTGCGCCATTAGGAAAGTCCCCTCGTTGTTGTCTTTTATAACTAAGTTGCCTTCATTTCTGTTGAGCAGATGCTTGCTGGAAGGGATTTAAATGACAAGCCTTTTCTGTTTACCCTGCTGGAAGTTTGATCCACTCAGCTGACAGCTTTATTTTTCTTTCCTCAAAAGCCAGAACTAGGCCTACAGGAAGGAAAGGAACGTATTTCGGAGCCAAAGGCTGATGTTGCATAGGCCTGTGGGGGTGCATATTTCAGAAGCTGTGCAGTTGGTTGGCCTGGATCTGTCAAAACAGGTTTGGTTGGTTCTGGCTGTGCCATGGTTTATTTATATGCTTCTGAGTAGTGATCTTGGGAATGAATACATTATGAGTACAGTTTGGAAAGTTGTTGTATCGATTGCTGAGGGAAGTAAAAAAAACCCACCCGAGGAACCCCACTGTTGAACAGGTCTTGGGTTCACTGGTTTAATTTTCTGTGAGTGCCGTCCAGTGATTAAACCTTTGCCTCATCTCAGCAGCAACTGCCAGTTTTTTGGACGCAAGTTAGTTCATGGAAGAGACTTTGTGTGATAGGAAGACAAAACGTGAAATTAAATATATCTTAGCTCTGGCCTAAGTAGATATTGTTAAACATGAGTGAGTTGGATATAACATAAGCTTTCTCTTCTGGTTTCAGGAAAGCATAGTGGAAAAAACCGTAGGATTCTTTTCTAATTTCTGTTGATCCAGCTAGGATATTATGTCTTGCATTTTTAAGGCATTCAAACATTTGTTTAATTGAATTGTGGGAAAAGGATAGACAGAAGAACAGGACATTCAGTGTTTGAACAGTGTTAAGTAGAAGAACATGAATTGATGAGGTAATTGTATCCTTCTACATTTTTGACTATCAGGATTTAGATTTGGTTACAGATTATGCAATTATATTTACAAAAGAAATGCAGACATTTCAGTAAAGTACTAACAGTTTTCAGATGAGACCTAATCTGAGTGTTAATTAGAAAAGAATTTACAATTTTGCATTAAATGTAATCCTTCTTAAATCTTACTATTAAATTTATGATCACGATGAGGTACATTTCTTTAAAAAATAATTTTTATTGAATTTTTTATAGCTGGTTTACAATGTTGTATTAGTTTCAAGTGTACAGCAAGGTGATTCAGTTTTATATATATATATATATATATATATATTTTTTTTTTTTTCCGATTCTTTTGCCATATAGGTTATTACAGAGTACTGAGTAGGGTTCCGTGTGCTACACAGTAGATCCTTATTAGTTATCTGTTTTACATATAGTAGTATGTATATCTCAATTCCAGTCTCCCAATTTATCCCTCTCCCCCTTACCCCTTGGTAACTATAAGTTTGTTTTCTACATCTGTAACTCTATTTCTGTTTTGCAGATAAGTTCATTTGTACCCTTTTTTTAGATTCCACATATAAGTGGTATCATATGATATTTATCTTTCTCTGACTTCACTCAGTATGGCAATCTCTAGGTCCATCCATGTTGCTGCATATGGCATTATTTCATTCTGTTCTTATGCCTGAGTAATATTCCATTGTGTATATATACCATGTCTTCTTTTATCCATTCCTCTGTTGATGGACATTTAGGTTGCTTCCATGTCTTGGCTATTGTAAATAGTACTGCAGTGAACATTGGGGTGCATGTATCTTTTCGAATTATGGTTTTCTCCGGATATATGCCCAGGAGTGGGATTGCTGGATCATATGGTAGCTCTATTTTTAGTTTTTTAAGGAACCTCCATACTGTTCTCCATGGTGGCTGTACCAGTTTACATTCCCACAGCAGTGTAGGAGGGTTCCCTTTTCTCCACACCCTCTCCAGCATTTACTGTTTGTAGATTTTTTGATGATGGCCATTCTGACCAGTGTGAGGTGATACCTCATTGTAGTTTTGATTTGTGTTTCCCTAATAATTACTGATGTTGAACATCTTTTCATGTGCTTTTTAGCCATCTGAATGTCTTCTTTGGAGAAATTTTTTGTTTTTTAATTTATTTGTTTATTTTTGGCTGCGTTGGGTCTTTGTTGCTGCGCGTCGGCTTCCTCTATTTGTGGCGGGCGGGGGCTACTCGTTGTGGTGCGCGGGCTTCTCACTGAGGTGTCTTGTTGCGGAGCACGGGCTCTAGGCACACGGGCTTCAGTCGTTGTGGCTCGTGGGCTCTAGAGCGCAGGTTCAGTAGTTGTGGCGCACGGGATTAGCTGCTCCACGGCATGTGGGATCTTCCCAGACCAGGGCTCAAACCCATGTCCCCTGCATTGGCAGGTGGATTCTTGACCACTACGCCACCAGGGAAGCCCTGGAGAAATATTTATTTAGATCTTTTGCCCATTTTTTGATTGGGTTTTTTTGTTGTTGATATTGAGCTGCATGAGCTGTTTGTATATTATGGAGATTGATCCCTTGTTGATCGCTTCATTTGCAAATATTTTCTCCCATTCTGTGGGTTGTCTTTTCGTTTTGTTTATCGTTTCCTTTGCTGTGCAAAAACTTTTAAGTTTAATCAGGTCCCATTTGTTTACTTCTGTTTTTATTTTCATTACTGTAGGAGGTGGATCCAAAAAGATATTGCTGTGATTTATGTCAAAGAGTGTTTTCCTCTAAGAGTTTTATAGTATCCAGTCTTACATTTAGGTCTTTAATTCATTTTGAGTTTATTTTTGTTTATGGTGTTAGGGAGTGTTCTAATTTTATTTGTTTACATGTAGCTGTCCAGTTTTCCCAGCACCACTTATTGAAGAGACTGTCTTTTCTCCATTGTATATTTTTGCCTCCTTTGTCATAGATTAGGTGACCATAGGTGCATGGGTTTATCTCTGGACTTTCTATCATGTTTCATTGATCTGTATTTCTGTTTTTGTGCCAGTACCACACTGTTTTGATTTCAGTAGCTTTGTGGTATAGTCTGAAGTCGGGGAGCCTGATTCCTCTAGCTTCATTTTTCTTTCTCAAGATTGCTTGGGGACACAGACATAGAGAATGGACTTGAGGACACAGAGAGGAGGAAGGGTAAGCTGGGACGAAGTGAGAGAGTGACATTGACATATATACACTACCAAATGTAAAATAGCTAGTGGGAAGCAGCCACATAGCACAGGGAGATCAGCTTGGTGCTTTGTGACCACCTAGAGGGGTGGGATAGGGAGGGTGGGAGGGAGATGTAAGAGGGAGGGGATATGGAGATATATGTATACATATCGCTGGTTCACTTTGTTATACAGCAGAAACTAACACAACAGTGTAAAGCAATTATACTCCAATAAAGATGTTAAAATTTAAAAAAAGGATTGCTTTGGCTATTTGTGGTCTTTTGTGTTTCCATACAAATTGTAAAATTTTTTGTTCTAATTCTGTGAAAAATGCTAGTGGTAATTTAATAGGTATTGCATTGAATCTGTAGATTGCTTTGGGTAGTTTAGTCACTTTGACATTATTGATTATTCCAATCTAAGAACATGGTATATCTCTCCATCTCTTTGTGTCATCTTTGATGTCTTTCATCAGTGTCTTATAGTTTTCTGTGTACAGGTCTTTTGTCTCCTTTGGTAGGTTTATTCCTGGGTATTTTATTCTTTTTGATGCTGTGGTAAATGGGATTGTTTCCTTGATTTCTCTTTCTGATCTTTCGTTGTTAGTGTATAGGAATGCAAGAGATTGCTGTGTATTAATTTTGTATCCTGCAGCTTTACCAAATTTATTGTTGCGCTCTAGTAGTTTTCTCGTAGCATCTATAGAATTTTCTATGTACGGTATCATGTCATCTGCAAATAGTGACAGTTTTACTTCTTTTCCAATTTGGATTCTTTTTATTATTATTTTTTTCTTCTCTGATTACTGTGGTTAGGACTTCCAAAACTATGTTGAGTAAAAGTGGCGAGAGTGGACATCTTTGTCTTGTTCCTGATCTTAGAGGAAATGCTTTCAGTTTTTCACTGTTGAGAAAGACATTTGCTGTGGGTTTGTCATATATGGCCTTTATTATATTGAGGTAGGTTCCCTCTGTGCCCACTTTCTGGAGATTTTTATCATAAATGGGTGTTGATTTTGTCAAAAGCTTTTTCTGCATCTATTGAGATGATCATGTGGTTTTTATTCTTCAATTTGTTGAAGTGGTGTATCACACTGATTGATTTGCAGATATTGAAAAATCCTTGCATCCCTGGGATAAATCCCACTTGATCATGGTGTATGATCCTTTTAATGTGTTGTTGGATTCGATTTGCTAGTATTCTGTTGAGGATTTTTGTGTCTATGTTCATCATTGATATTGGCCTGCAATTTCCTTTTTTTGTGATATCTTTGTCTGGTTTTGGTATCAGGGTGATGGTGGCCTCATAGAATGAGCTTGGGAGTGTTCCTTCCTCTGCGATTTTTTGTAAGAGTTTCAGAAGGGTAGGTGTTAACTCTTCTCTAAATGTTTGATAGCATATGCCTGTGAAGCCATCTGGTCCCGGACTTTTGTTTGTTGGAAGAGTTTAATCACAGTTTCAATTTCAGTACTTGTAATTGGTCTGTTCATATTTTCTACTTATTCCTGGTTCAGTCTTGGAAGGTTGTGCCTTTCTAAGAATTTGTCCATTTCTGCTCAGTTGTCCATTTTATTGGTGTATATTTGCTTGTAGTAGTCTCTTATGATCCTTTGTATTTCTGTGGTGTCCATTGTAACTTCTCCTTTTTCATTTCTAATTTTATTGATTTGAGTCCTCTCCCTTTTTTTCTGGATGAGTCTGGCTAAAGGTTTATCAATGTTGTTTATCTTCTCAAAGAACCAGCTTTTAGTTTCATTGATCTTTGCTATTGTTTTCTTCGTCTCTATTTCATTTATTTCTGCTCTGATCTTCATGATTTCTTTCCTTCTGCTAACTTAGGGTTTTTTTTTGTGTGTGTATACACATTTAGTTTTATTGTAACAAAGCAACTTGTACACTTTTAACGTTTAACACTGAGCATCATCTTTCCTTTCCAGAGAAACAAAAAGAAAACTTTTAAAATAAACAGGAACAAAATTACAATAGAGAATGTCAATTGCATATAAGATCCTACAGGTTCTGCTGATTCTCCCATTGAGTGGCAGGGCTCAAGTCATCATTAGGAGAGAATTTTATTTTAAAAGTGTCATCTTAAACTGCAGGGATGTCCATTAAACATCACAATTAAACATGCCAGAGGAGAAGCCATGTTGTCAAAATGCCCACTTAACCCACCCAAACATCTCAAACCCATTCTTTGCTGACCTTCTATAACCCCATTTTTTAAAGTTTTTTTTCTTTTTTTAAACAAGAGAAAGTAGACAGATACATGTTGGTAAATGCTAACTGTCCATATTCACATAGAGACACAGTGCAATCTCTGAGTCCAGTATACAGAGAAAGGAGGAAAAAAGCTAGAATTCTATGCACTACTGCACAGGGGCCTAGCACCCTCCAGCTTCCAGCAGAGCTAAGGGAGCAGAAGGTTTTTCTTTTTTCCCACAGAGCATGGTGGTGTTGATTCCATAAAGTTTTTGTTGAGACAAGAAGGGATAAAAATGAATTTGAAACAGAAAGGGGTAGAGATTCTTTTCTCACTGAATTCTGCTCAAGGTATTTTCCCCCAGAATAAGTTGTGAGCCATGGTATAAAGGAGAAAAGAGACCTCAAAAACAGGGCGACTGAGCACAAGAGGAGGAGGAGAAAAAAAAAGACTGCAACTTGCTCCCAGGGACTGGAGAAAATTAAAAAAGGAAGGTTGGAATCCATCAGTGTTCCATTAGTCATCTTCTCCTTCATCTTCCTTCATCCTTATCCCCTTCTTCATCAATATCTTCCAATCCTTCTTCCTCTTCATCATCATCGTCACCTTCTTCTCCTTCCCTCTCCTCATCATCCATGTCCGGAACCAAGTAGTACTGTAATGGATTTGGCCAAATATCATCTTTGATGACCTCTCCTAACTCATCTGCACCTGCATCAGAATGATCAGTAAACCAGGTGAAGAAGCTTTCTGGTTCCTTATGCTGTCTCATCCTGCTGGCTTTATTCTGCGTTTGACTTGAACGTTTTGTCACATCCTTTCTGGATTTCCATTTGATTTCAGTGGACTTTGAAGACGGATCATCACTCTCATTCCGATGAAATTCTTTGGAGAGATCTTTATTTTCGAAGTAAGGGTTTTCATCAAAATAAGAATCTATTCTGTAACCTGATTTAATATCTCCAAATTCTGTCACTTCAACTCTTGTCAAATAATGCAGCGCCTCTTCATCCTCCTCCCCAAGCAGTGCAGACACTTGCGGATGGTTAACAAATGATATTACCCAAAAATGTGGGGTTTTGGCGATCAATTCTGACGTCTTCTGAAGAAATGGTTGGCGGAGTTTGTTATATTTCTCTTGTACTTTCAAAATCTCCTCACTGGCTTGTTCGTCAAGTCTGTCCGTTTTCATTTTGTACTTCATCAGTATGTTCAATTGCTTCTTGCTATTCTTTTTCTTCCTTCGGCAAATTCGGAGAAGCAGATATTTCCTCTGGCCTGGAGGCAGGAGTCAGTCTCGGTTTCTTCGGTTTCTTTGCTTGGGGTGGAAGTGAAAACTGGTGTTTGGGGGCCATGCTGGGAGAAAAGCCAAGAATCCACCCAAGGAAAGAGGCTCGTACCAGGAGCTCTGAGAACTTTAACTTTGGGTTTTGTTTGTTCTTCTTTCTCTAGTTGCTTTAGGTGTAAGGCTAGGTTAGAGGTATGTGTTTAATAGTAGTTTAAAAAAAAAAAATAGCAGCTAACACTTACTGAGTATTTGCTTACTTCTTGCCAGGCACTATATAAAGTACTTTCCATGCATGCATTTCTCATTTATTCTTTACAGTAACCCCATGAGATGGGAAATATTTTAATCCATACTTTAGAGATCAAATTCAGTAATTTGCTCAAGGACCCACAGTTAGTAGGCAAGTGAGCCATAATAGCATGTACTGCATGTTTTAAAATTTTACTTCATTTAAGAAATACTGAAAGGTTTTGTATGAAAGTCTGATTTCAGTAGACCATTTTGTTTCAGCTTTGAGGAATTTATGTCTTTAGGATTGTTGAGAATCATACAAAGTAAATTATTTAGAGCTACAGAAAATGTTTTGTCATATATGGTAATATTTCATTTGTTTAATATTGAAAGGGGATAAAGAGTTATAAATGTTTCCAGATTGGTAAAGTTTACCTCTGTTGAAGAAATGTAGCTTTCAAAGAAATTAACCATTTTAGAATAGTAATTTTTCTGAAATGTGTGTTCCTTTTTGGCCTTGTAAGAAAAAAATTTTCACCCTGTTAAAGACAGTTTTCTGTGTATGATGAATCTGTTCTTTATTTATTTATTTATTTTTAATTTTTTGACTGCACTCCATGGCATGTGGGATCTTAGTTCCCCAACCAGGGATCGAACCTGGGCCCCCTGCATTGGTGGCGCAGAATCTTAACCACTGGACTGCCAGGGAAGTCCCTAATGAATCTGTTCTTGATAACTCAGGGCTTTTGTTAGGACCATCAGTTAATTTATTTCACTGTAATGCACTACTTTTTTTCTTTTCCCTTGCTCTAAGTTCTCTTATTGTTTGTGCACACTGCTTCTTATAATTCTTTTATTTAAATAAACGTAAGAATTAATATGTAAGTCAAGAATTAGATTGGCCTCACCTGTAAAGAAGCATGCAGCTCACCAGATTCTGGGGGGAAAAAAAGATAGTATTCTTATAGCTACCATTAATTGGGTACTTCCAAATTTGGCAGAGGTGATTTTCATATATTATTTCTTTTAATTCTTACAACAACCATATGAGTTAGATATTATTATAGAAAATGAGACTGAGGCTTAGAAAGCCAAGACTCCCTTTGCTACCAATTATTGAAACTGACAATCAAATATAGGACTGATTGGTTCTAAGGTCTAGATTCTTATCTACTATTTCATACTCCTTGCATTTGTTTCCTGATTGTTTCACAGTTCTTGGCTCAGTGTTGAGTATGTAGGTGTTCAAAACTAATGTTTGTTTCTTTATCACTTTATTAAATTTTTTTAAATTTTAATGAAGTATAATTAACATGCAATAAGTTGCACATAAAGTTTTTAATTTAGTGAGTTTTGACATAAGTATACACTTTTGAAACCATCACCATAATCAAGATAAATATTTTCATCACCCCCCAAAGTTTCCCCTTGTCCCTTGTAATCCATCTTTCCCTCCAATTCCATGCACAGGCAATCACTGTAGGTTAATTTTATATGCATACATATATATGTATATTATATATAATTTTTTATATAAATGGAATCATAAAGCTTGTATTTTTGCTTGGCTTCTTTTACTCAGCATAATGCTTTTGAAGTTCATTGATGTTATAGCATGTATTGATCTTTTTTTTTTTTAGTTTTTATTGCTGAGCAGTGTTCTATCATATGGATTGTTATCCATCTAGTTTGGGGGCTATTATAAATAAAGCTGCTGTAAACATCTATGTACAAGTCTTTGGATGTATGTTTTCATTTCTCTTGGGTAAAAATCTGGAATGGAATGGATAGGTCATATGGAGGGTGTTTGTTAAATTTTTTAAGAAAGTGCTGTTAGCTTCCTATTGCTGTAACAAATGACCACAAACTTAATGGCTTAAAACAACACATGTTTATTGTCTTACATTTTTGGGGGCCAGAAGTCTGAAATGGATCTCACTAGGCTAAAATCAAGATGTTGGCAAGGCTGTATTTTTTCTGGAGATTCTAGGGGAGAATCCTATTTTCTTGCCTCTTGCTTCTAGAGGCTGTTTATACTCCTTGGTTCATGACCCCCTTTCATCTTCAAAATATAATCATACCGACCTCTCTTTCTGTGTCCCATCGCCTCTGACTCTGACACTCTTGCCTCCCTCTTTCACTTATAAGGACCTATGTGATTACATTGAGCCCTCCTGGATAATGCAGGATAACCTCCCAGTGTCAAAATCTTTGATTCCATCACGTCTGCACAGTCTCTCTTGTCAGGTAAGGTAACATATTCACAGGATAGAAACATCTTTGGGGGACCGTTCTGCCTACCATACTGCCACACGTTTTCCAAAGAGGTTATACCATTTAGTATTAGCACTAGCTGCAGTTGCTCCACATCCTCTCTGATACTTAGTTTGAGTGATCTTTTAAATCAATTTAATTAAAAGAATTTTAATTTTCATTTTGAAATAATTTCAAATCTATAAAGAGTTGCAAAACTAGCCAAAGAATCCCCCGAATTCTTCACCCAGAGTCCCCAAAGTTCACATTTTATTGACCACAGTACAATTACCAAAATCAGGAAGTGAACATCAATACAATACTGTTATCTAACCTATAAATCCTGTTCAAATTTTGCCAATTATCTTTTCTTTTGTTTCCCGGTCCAAGATCTAGGGCAGAGTCGGTATAGTCTCCTTTAATTTGGGACCATTCCTCAGTCTTTCTTTAACTTTCGTGAGTTAGACCAGTATTAAACTGGTATTAGGCCTCCTTTATACTTAGATTATTGAGGACCCCAAAAAGCTTTTGTTTATTTGGGTTATGTTTATTGATATTTACTGTATTAGCAATCAAAACAGATTTTAAAGAATATTTAATTAATTTAAAAAGTAATAAACCCATTACATGTTAATATGAATAACACGTCATTTTCTAAAATAATATTTAATAAGAGTAGGATTATTTTACATTTGTGCCAATCTCTTTAATGTTTGACTTCATACAAGACAGCTAGATTCTTATATCCCATTAGCCCTAAGAGCCATGAGAACGTCACGTTATCCTCATGAGAGGGTGAAAGTGAAAAAGGCAAAAAATGTCTCAATATTATAATAAGGGTTATGATAATAACCCTGTTGTTTTCTCTTCTTGAGGTGGTTTTGTCTGGTTTTGGTATCAGTAATGCTGGCTTCATAGGATGATTAGGAAGTATTCCCTCCTCTTCAATTTTTTGGAAAAGTTTAAGAAAGATTGGTATTAGTTCTTCTTTAAATGCTTGGTAGAATTGACCAGTGAAACAAATCAAGTCAGGACTTTTATTTGTCAGGAGATTTTTGATTACTGATTCAATCTCCTTACTCTTTATAGGTCTATTTTCCTATTTCCTCTTTTTTTTTTTTTTTAAAAAAAATTATTTATTTATTTATTTATGGCTGTGTTGGGTCTTTGTTGCTGCACGTGCGCAGGCTTTCTGTAGTTGTGGTGAGCGGGAGCTACTCTTCGTTGTGGTGCGTGGGCTTCTCATTGCGGTGGCTTCTCTTGTTGTGGAGCACGGGCTCTAGGCACGCGGGCTTCAGTGGTTGTGGCTCGTGGGCTCTAGAGTGCAGGCTCAGTAGTTGGGGCACACGGGCTTAGTTGCTTTGCGGCATGTGGGATCTTCCCGGACCAGGGCTCGAACCTGTGTCCCCTGCATTGGCAGGCGGATTCTTAGCCACTGCGCCACCAGGGAAGTCCCTTTCTATTTCTTCTTGATTTAGTCTTGGTAGATTTTGTGTTTCTAGGAATTTGTTAGCTAATATATGGTCTGTCCTGGAAGGTGTCCCATGTGAACTTGAGAAGAATGTGTATGCAGTTGCTTTCCAACATCCTAGTCTTTAGGCTCTTGCTCCCGATAGGGGGGAAAGGAGGCGGGGAGAAGGATTGGGAGAACAGAAAACCAGTCCTTTAAATAAATCCCTTGGAAGTCACTTAGCTGGAGAGGGAGGGCCTTGCAACTACAGGGTGGTGCGGGGTGGTGGGGAGGTAAGGTGCAACAAAAATGGGCACCTGTCTCTTTGCAGCTTTGTGATCAGAAGCAATAATCAGTGATCAGGGCATAGATCTGTGATATTTGGAAGACAGGGTCTTTTTTTTGCCCACCCTAGGTCCCACAAGCTGTGTCCAAGCTGTTGTAGGAACCTTGCTCAGCTCACGTCCATGTTGCTGGAGGAAGCTGTGTAGCTGCTACAGTGCTAAGAGTTGAAATTGAAATTAAATGCAACTTATTGTCCAAGCCTTCCCCCTTGGAAGATCCAAGCCTTAAATAGACTCCATAGTTCCAAAATACATCAGATAGAGTCTGCCAGTGCATTTGCTGTCTAGCAGTTATCAACTACTCACTGGGCAGTCTCACTTTGACGATATTTCTCACTTTAATGAAACACTGTATCTTAGTATTTTGTATCCTCATGTTTGCGTGTTCATTCATTCACAGAACAGTTTAAGCTAAGGCCCTATAACTACCTGTTCTTTGTAGTCACTGTAAGGTCCTCTTGCTTTGGCCATATTTATTGAATAAACTCAAGGAAGTGTGATAAAACTATATTTGTGACTGAAGAGATTACATTTTTCAAAGTAGTAAATGTCTATTGAATTTCCTTGATTATATCTTTCTCATTTCTGTCTCAAGAGAAAGATTTGTTTTGAGTGTGAATGACTGGGCTGGGAAAAGATGTTGCTAAATCACAAATCCCCTTAGGAGGTAGCTGGAAAAATGTTGTCCCTTATAAAATAGAAGCATGAGAAGAAATAATGACTTCAAGAATAGAACTGTTGAATAAATTTGCAGTGTAGCAAAGCATAAAGTATGTGTTACCATTGAAACCATCTCAAATGACCTACAGTGAAGGAGAAAGAGCATAAGTTAGAGACTTTTTTAAAATCTGAAAAACATGACGAAGTTTCATTTCTAAACTTTGTGTTCATCCATTTACTCTAGAGAGATTTACGACTGGCTCTGTGGCAGTTGAGCAAAATTTGACATTCTGAAGGCGTATTGAAATGTAACATACGTCATATGTTTATTATGAGTGTTTTTTCCTTTTTCTTTTGAATGACATATTGTGACTGCTTGATGATGTAAGAAATTTGAAATCAGGATTTTTTAAAAATTGAAGTATAGTTGATTTACAGCGTTGTGTTAGTTTCAGGTGTACAGCAAAGTGATTCAGTTATACACACACACACAAACACACACACACATATATCTATTCTTTTTCAGATTCTTTTCCATTTTAGGTTATTACAAGATATTGAACATAGCTCCCTGTGCTATACAGTAGGCCTTGTTTATCTGTTTTATATATAGTAGTATGTATCTGTTGAGCACAAAGTCCCAGTTTATCCCTACCCCCTTTCCGCTTTGGCAAGCGTAAGTTTGTTTTCTCTGTCTGTGAGTCTGTTTCTGTCTTGTAAATAAGTTTATTTCATTCTTTTTTATGGCTGAGTAGTAGTCCATTGTATACATAATACCACAACTTCTTCAACCATTCATCTGTTGATGGACATTTAGGTTGCTTCCATGTCTTGGCTATTGTAACTAGTGCTGCTATGAATATTGGGGTGCATGTATCTTTTTTAATTAGAGTTTTCTCCGGACATATGCCCAAGAGTGGGATTGCTGGATCGTATGGCAACTCTATTTTTAGTTTTTTAGGGAACCTCCATACTGTTTTCCATAGTGGCTGCACCAGCTTACATTGGGAAAGTCCTTATTTCCTCTTCATTTATGAAGGATATTTTCACTGGATATAGAATACTGGTTCAGCAGTTTTTTCTTACATTTTAAAGTTGCTACTCCAGTATCATCTTGCTTGGACAGTTGCTGACAAGAAGCTTATTATAATCCTTATCCTGTTCCTCTGTATATAATATGTTTTTTCCCCTCTCTGACTGCCTTCAAGATTTTCTCTTTGCCTTTCAGCGATTTGAATATGATATGCTTAGTTTTTTTGTTTTTGTTTTTTTGTTATTTATCCTGTTTGATGTTTTTGGACCTTTTTAAGTCTGTAGTTTGGTGTCTTGTTACTAATTTTGGTAAGTTCTTGGCCATTCAAATATTTCTTCTGCTCTGTTCTTTCTTCTCCAGGCACTCTGAGTGTTACACGGTTTGATATTTTCCCACAGTTCTTGGATTTTTTTTTCTGTTTTATTTTCCTATTCTTTTTCTTCCTTACATTTCAGTTTGAGCAATTTCTATTAGCCAGTCTTCAAGTTCACTGATTCTTTTTTTAGCTGTTTCAAATCTACTAATAAGCTTGTCAGAAGCATTTGTTATTTATTACCATGTTTTTTCCACTTGATTTTTTCTTATGATTTCCATGTCTCTCTGAAATTACCTATCTGATCTTGCATGTTGTCTACCTTTTCCATTAGAGTCTTCACCATATTAATCATGTTTTAAATTCCCTGATAACTCTAAAATCTATATCATGTCTGAATCTAGTTCTGATAATTGTTTTGTTTCCTCAAACTGTGTTTTTATTACTGCCTTTGGCATGCTTCATAATTTCTTGTTGAAACGTGACCATTTTGTATAGAACAGGAAGTACTGAGGTAAATATCTGATATGCTTGGAGAACACTGCAAGTTTCCTTCTGCTAGTCCTTTAGGGTGGAATTTGAATTAATCTGTTAGGGGTTGAGCTATGTTTAAACATTATTATTGCTATGGTTACCAGAGTTGACATTTGTTGTTGCCATGGAAACCAGAGACTTCAGATTTCCCTAGTGTCTCTTATCTCCCTGCTTGGCTTTGGGTTTTCCCTTTGTGCTGTTTCACACAGTGAGTTCGTCCTTTGCAGCTATATTCCATTGTTATTTTTACTCAAAGCTTATTAGCCTGGTAGTGGAGGGTGGGGGGAGTTCTGTGGTGGTTTGTTAAACCTCAGATTTTGGCAGGCACTAGAACCTGGATCTCGGAGCTGTGGCCTTCATAAAACTTTCTACTTCTAGGAGTGGAGTTGTTCCCCGTCCTTGTTTTTCCCCAACTGCTGCGTCTGGGTTAGGTTTTCTAACACCACCACCCCCTTTTTTTAAGGCAAAGTTTTTTTTTTAAATAGATTTTAACCAATAATGGTTTATTCTTTATTTGAATTTTCTATTTAAAGCAGCCTTCTCTGCCCCTGTATTTTATTTTATTTTATTTTTTTGGCCATACCACAGGATCTTAGTTCCCCAACCAGGGATCCATCCCATGCCCCCTGCAATGGAAGTGTGGAGTCTCAACCACTGGACCGCCAGGGAAGTCCCTAAGTTAAAGTTTTTAAAGCCCTTTCCCCCTGTATTAAGATTGTTACTTTAGAGAAATAGTGAAGATTGGGTGTAGTCTCCTTTTCTTTCTTCCAGCTATAGTGAGATTCTGCCAGTGTTCTCAGGGTACAGGCCTTGGTGATTTTTTTTTTTCTTGCAGATTAAGTCTTTCATTCCATAGGGAGATAGAGGAAATAGATCTGGGCTGATTGGCATTGGCTGCCAAGCTCCACAGAGGTGGGGGCAGGGATGAGGAACTTTCTTTGCATTCTCTCAGATCCCCCCCCCCCCGCCCCCGCATTAGAGAGCCTTTTGGGATTTCTGGAGGAAAAGCCTGTAATAGGCTGGAAACTCTCCTATGATTGCAGCCCCCAGAGACTTTACACTCTCATGCTAGCCCACATTCAGTCTTCAGCAATTTATCATAATTTGTGGTTTAATCTTCCTGACCGCAATGGGATTCTTTCATGCTCTTGGGGCTATATTTCCTTTGGTTAGAGAGAAAGCTTTCTCTCTTTTAGGGTTTTGGGTGCTTGTCCAGCCTCTGTATTGCTTCATCCCATCTGTATTGCCGACAGGTTGGGTCAGGAGACAGTGTGGGTGGTGGGGAGAATGTGATTTCATCTACTCTTTCTAAACCTTAGGAATCCACATTGTGGTCAGAGAATAACTTGTGAAACTTGCCTTAGTGCTCAGCATATGGATCAGTTTTTGTAAGTGATCTCTTTGTGCTTGATAGAGTATTTATTCTGCAGTTACTGGGTGCTGTGTTACATAAATGTCTGTTTAGTTCCAGTTTGTTAACCATGCTATTCAAATCTATATTTATCTCTTTATTTCCTCCTATTTAGGTCATTTATTCTATCAATTACTGAGATAGATGTTAAAAATTTCCCCATTATGATTATGGATATATTTCACTTCTCCTTGTAGTTCTGCTAAGTTGTGCTTTATGTATTTGGAGGCTATGTTATTGCATGCATACAAATTTAAAATTATGTCTTCCTGATGAATTCTACATTTAATCCTATGAATTACTCCTCTGTTAACACTTTTTGCATTATAATCTACTTTGAGTACTATTAATAAAGCTACAGCAGCTTTTGTTTAGTTTATGTTTGTGTGACCTTTTCCATACGTTTTATTTTAATTGTTCTCTATATTTTTGGTGTGATTCTTTTAGACACCATAAGATTGAAATTTTTTTTTTTTGGCCATGCTGCGCAGCTTGTGGGATCTTAGTTCCTAGACCAGGGATTGAACCTGGACCACTGCAGTGAAAGCACCGAGTCCTAACCACTGGACCACCAATTCCCTGTTTTTTATTTAGTACAATGATTTTTTTCTTTTGGTCCACTTACTTTTAATGTAATTACTGGAATATTTGGGTTTACAGTTGACATCTTATATTTTGCTTTTTATATGTTCTACTTATCTGTGATCTTGCTTTCCCGCCTTTTTGCATTTATTTGGGTATTTTAATTCTACTTTTCCTTTCTATTAGCCTAGTAGTTATATACTCTTCTACTATTTTTAAATGTTTACCCTAGAGATTAAAACATGTAAACATGTATTTACTTTCTTTTTTTCAAATATGTAAGTTTATTTTTTCTCAACATAATAATAGTCATAAAGTACAAAATTCAAAAGGTAGAAAAAGTTTAAAGATGGAAAATCCTCCATTCACATCTGCCCACCAGCCACTTAGTTCTCCAGATGACTCAGAAATGAGATCCACCAGTACAGGCATCTGGCCTCTTCACTAGCCCCCAAACGTATACTGTATTTACTGATCTGTGCTGTGTTTACTGCTCTCTAGCTGGGAATCTTGGCCTATATTTTCCTGCTTATTCATCCATCTTCTCATCCTTCATTAAAGCTTCTTTCTCCTTCTTGAAGCTTTTCTGAACAAATCTAATCTAACTAATCTGCTTCTGATGGTAATCACAGTTTTCCTCCCACAATTTAGCACTTAATTATGTTGTTTTGTGCTGTTTTCCTTAAGTTGCAAGTATGTAAATCTTACTTTCCATCCTAGATTGTGAGTTCCTTGAGGGTAAGATAGGATACGTAATTTGGTCTGTATAATGCTGAGCACAAAGCAGATGCCCCCCAAATATGTGCCTAAGTAAATTGCTTCTCTGGTAATGGCTGTCAGAAACTTGTTTTCCAGGAAATTTTCAATTTTGGTGCATCTTGAGCCTCAATTGTTCCGGGTAGATATAGTTTTTAAGAGTTGCTTTTAAATATAAAATGCAGATAGACAATTGGAAGCTACTTGAAAAATATTTGCTTATAAAATTATGCTGTTTTTCATGTATGTACTTGTTTTGCATTTCATGTTACTTTAAGATCAGAATTAATGGAATAACCATTCCTAATTCAGTATCATAGTGTAAAAATATTCATTGCTATTTATAAAACACGCCACTTTCTTTTTTAAGTATTGACAAGTTTCTTTTTTTCCCAAGGTATTTTTCCTTGATTACAGTTTTTTATTATACCTTTGCAAAATTAGAAAATACTAAAAAACACTAGAAAAAATTACCCTACTCCCACCAGTGAGAGATAAATGTTAACATTTTGTTATGTGTATACTTACTTTTCTTTGTTTATATAGATGTTTCCATCCTGTAAGTTTCTCACTTTGTATTTCTTAATGTTTGCTTTTCAGCTTTTCCTAAAACGATTCCAGAACACCTTAGAAGTGCTTGAGGAAGAGTGATAAAGGCAAGTATCCAACTCTTTATCATCAATGAAATAACTTGGTTCATAGCCAAACCAGAAAGCTTTGGTCACCATATCTATCACAAAAACTAAACAGTTGGGAAGAAAAACTTAAAGGAAAAAAAGAAAGACAATTCATATATAATTTGGAATTTTTTTGCAAAACTGTTGTAGAAAAATTCTTAAAAATTCTGAGAATTTAACAAAGTTATCTGAAATACCTGGTTTGTTGGTGGCTACCAGTTTTCTTCCTCTTTTTTCCCCACTTTTCACCCCTTCCCCCTGCCCCCTTTCTCCCATGTCCTTTTGTTCCCTTTGCTCTTTACCCATTTCCTCTGGTTTACTAAAAGAACTTTACTTTTCAGAGAAGCTGAATGAATAAAAGAGAAGCTAACATTTCCTTCTTTCGAAAGCACACTTAGCTTTACTGTTGTACTTGTTTGTGTTAAACCAGAGACCCCAATATGGTTATTTGAGAAATTTTATAAACTGAGCAGCAGTTATTATTGATTTGAATTTTACTACTGTTTTACAGAAGAAAATAGGGGAGTTCTAAAAAACTTTCACATTATTGAATTCCTTTAGTGCTTGCTTTTCTTACTGTCACAAGTTTTATATAATTAATTATTATAGCATTACTGTCTTTGGTATTTTTGGCATAGCATTTGACCTTCCTTAATATTTGTCGCAAATTAAAAGGTGGCCTTAAAGATTTTTTCTTGGCCTACAGAAAGTTTTACCAAGTTTCACAGTATTTGACAAGAAATACTTCTTTCTTTCTTTTTCTTTTTTTTTTGGACAAGCAATATTTCTTGTTTGTGTTGATATCACAGCAATAATGCAGATGATAGGTACAAGTACCAGATTACATTTTATAATCAGTGCAACAGGTGGTTTTTCAAAATTCTTGTCTAACAACTTGATGTTCAAAGCTCAATTAAGTTTCTTTAGTGTTCCATGTTAAGTAAGCTTCTGTTAGTATCATTAATATATGTTTTGCCTTTAGAAATCCCAGAATTTATTACTCTTCTTCTAGGTAATCTTTGCAGCTATGTCGATATCCTGTGCAAGCTTTGGCTTGAAAATTAACACTTTATTTCTAGGTTTTCCTAGACATGCTGGAATTTCCTTGTAATTGATCATTTTGAATTATTTGAAAATAAATAATGTAGACATGCTAGTGAAATCTCAAATGAAGTTACTGACATTTAAAATGTACCAGATTCTCCATTTTTTAAAAAATAAGAAGCAGGTGACCACCTGATTAGTTTATAATACTGCCTAATAAAACTGATTTGCTGAGTAATAAATTCCTGATATGTTTATATATGAGACAAGTGGGTCATTTGGTTTTCCAGCTAACCTTGACACCATTCCTCTCTTCATGGTATCTTTTATTCTCATGGGAGAAGCTTATTTTACATATTTACTTTCAAAATCAACCAAAAAAAAAATCAGTTGTATTATTTAGCTAATGCAATATAAATAAGAAAAAAAGTAAATTACTTCCTCATTATCAGCCTGCTGCTTTCACAGTGGAAGAAGAGATTACTTGATATACACTGTTACTGGATTATCTTGGTTACATAGCCCTTTTTCTCTGAGAAGCTTAATGCTTCGCAGAGTGAAAATAATTCAATAACTATTAGTATGTGCTACAAACTCTTGAGAGAAGATGAGGATAATTAAACACATACACTATTGTCAACATTTTTCCCCACAAGGAGCCACAGAAAACTCCAGTACAAACCAAGACAGTTGTTAATCTAGTAAGGATTAAGGGCCTCTTTCTTGGCTCTTGAAAAGGGAGAAGGAAATATAAAGCAATACACAGTCAGGAAAAAGGTAGGAGGCCCCCAGTGGTGTGGCAAGATTTCGGTGTGGCCACAAAGAATTTGAGGGAAAGGCCGTGAAATTTCCCATTCTCATGGCTCCTACTCATTTGCTTAGTTTGGGAGCAAAGAATTTTGTGGTATTTAGACAGTAGGAAGGTACCGGTGAGAGACAAAGGTCTTTAACCCTGTCAGCACAGTTTACTCTCCTGAGTCATGAAGAGGTTAGCAGATGGGAAAATAGGCATGAAAGAATATGGTCAGCAGAGCCACAGTGACAATGTCCATATACATGATGAGAAGGTCTTCTGAGAGTAGTTACCAGGAAGAAAGGTCTAGTGGGTTTGCATTCCTGTCCCTTTGACCTCTAGTAGCCTAGAGGTCACAGTGAACTCTTAAATCCAGCTAATTTATGCCTTTTAGATTGCTACTTGGTGGCCAGGGGTCTGCATATCCCCAGAACGTGACCGCCTTAGGTGCTTCACTAGTAGTGACTTAGACTGTTCAAAGTACTTGGTGTAGTGTAGGGGAGTTTTAAAGCTGTTTGAATGAAAGTCTGAGGTAAAATATGGAAATAAAGACCTTCCTACACCATATTTTGCCCTCCCTAGCAGGTTCTGTACATTAATACAATTTTGTTTTATATATTTGCAGAAACTCAATTAAAAAAAAACACACTTTCTGCTTTGAAAAATCTCATCCTTACCATCCCCCCCTTTTTTTGGCATGTGATTCCTGTAACCATGGCAGTTGTGCTGACCTTGCATCTCTTAGTTTCAACTTCCTTTTAATTTCCTGCATTTAATATTGGTATGTGGTTGCTATTTGACCTTTCTTTTTCTCTACTTTCAGTCATACCCAGTTACTGTGTCACTTCTTTGCTTTTGAATTTTTGTGAATGCAGTTGTCCCTTGGTATCCTTGGAGGATTGGTTCCAGGACCCCTGCAAATACAGAGATCCTCAGATGCTCAAGTCCTTTATATAAAATGGCATAGTATTTGCATATAACTATGCACATCCTCCCATATACTTTAAATCATCTTTAGAGTATTTATAATACCTAATACTATGTAAATGCTATGAAAATAGTTATAGATGCAATGTAAATGCTATGTAAATAGTTGCTGGGCACATGGCAAATTCAGGTTCTGCTTTTTGGAACATTCTGGAACTCCCCCACCCCCAATATTTTCCGTCTGAAATTGGTTAAATCTGCAGATGTGGAACCTGTGGATATGGAGGACTGACTGTGTATGGGAAGCCTCTGTCCGGGTTGACACTGTTCAAAGAAAAGCATTTCTTTGAGTATCTTATCTTGATAGCTGGTACTGAGCAAAGCTTTAGTCTCTCTGAAGACAGATTCTCTCTGGATCATTCACTCATGTGGTGCCAAAAGGTCATTTGGGCTTCAGCAGAGAATTCAACTTAT
Organism: Delphinus delphis; assembly: GCF_949987515.2. Taxonomy (NCBI): domain Eukaryota; kingdom Metazoa; phylum Chordata; class Mammalia; order Artiodactyla; family Delphinidae; genus Delphinus; species Delphinus delphis. The sequence goes on along the minus strand of NC_082692.2, from coordinate 99,829,774 downwards.
AAGATTTGAATTTACATTTTCTTCTCAAAAGAGCAGAACTGTCACTTCTAGTTGCCAGTGACCTTGATGAGTATGCAAGTTAACCAGAAATTCCTCTTTTCCATTAAAATCCACATATAGTTAGGTTGGGATATTCACTTCTCACTATTATTCTTTGAATTTACTCTACTGAGCTTTAGCGTACAGATAATTGTGATTTTGAATGAGAGGAATAATTTAAATTGCCTCAGCAAGACTATATATATTGAATGCTCTGTGCTCTGTTCTCTCTTATTCCCCAAGTAATGGCTGTTCTCTTAAATATTATGGTTTCCATTCCAAGATGACTCCTCTAGTATTCAGTTCTTCTTCATATTGAAACTTGTAGGGATTTTTTAAAACGTTGCTCTTTTCATTTCCTGTGTACTTGTTTCTGAGCTTTTTCTCCTATTCTAGAAGATAATCATTACCCACTATCTGGAAAACTATCTTTTAATCTTCTGATTAAAGATTGCTTAATTGTTTGGCTAGTGGCATGTTTTTCTTTGTTTTAACCCTGGAGTTTCTGCATGGATTTATAATATGAGGTTCTTTTTTTTTTTTCTTTTCTTTTTTAACATTAGATAGGCATGAAGCCTTCGCCTCAAAGCTGCATGTGTAGTTACTGTTGAAGCAATGCCTACCTAATTTGACAGTCTTGGTGTGTTTAAAAATTTTTGAGTTTGCAAATAATCGTATTAAGTCTACTGATGGAGCCTTCGGGCAGTGAACAGTTATTTGAGGACCCTGATCCTGGAGGCAGATCCCAAGATGCAGAGGCCAGAAAGCAGACAGAATCAGAACAAAAGTTGTCTAAAATGACCCACAATGCTTTGGAGAACATTAATGTGATTGGCCAAGGCTTGAAGCATCTCTTCCAGCACCAGCGCAGGAGGTCATCAGTGTCTCCACATGATGTGCAACAAATTCAGGCAGACCCAGAACCTGAAATGGATCTAGAAAGCCAGAACGCGTGTGCTGAGATTGATGGTGTCCCCACCCACCCCACAGCTCTGAATCGTGTCCTGCAGCAGATCCGAGTGCCACCCAAGATGAAGAGAGGGACGAGCTTGCATAGTAGGCGGGGCAAGCCAGAGGCCCCAAAGGGAAGTCCCCAAATCAACAGGAAGTCTGGCCAGGAGATGGCAACTGTTATGCAGTCCGGCCGACCCAGATCTTCATCCACTACTGATGCTCCTACCAGCTCCACTGTGATGGAAATAGCTTGTGCTGCTGCTGCTGCTGCTGCTGCGTGTCTGCCAGGGGATGAGGCATCTGCAGAACGGGTAAGTCTGTTAGATTATCTGTTAACTTATTGTTCTTTGTATCTAGGACTCTGCAAACTTTGCTTTGGTGACTAAAAAGATGTATCTGGGCTTTGCTGGTGGCGCAGTGGCTGAGAGTCCGCCTGCCGATGCAGGGGACACGGGTTCGTGACCCGGTCCGGGAAGATCCCACATGCCGCGGAGCGGCTGGGCCCGTGAGCCATGGCCACTGAGCCTGCATGTCCGGAGCCTGTGCTCCACAGCGGGAGAGGCCACAACAGTGAGAGGCCCGCGTACCACAAAAAAAAAGAAAAAAAAAGAGGTATCTATCTCATCAAGTACCTCAAAGTTGTGGCAAAAGATGGTTTCCCTTTTCATTAAATAAGTGAGATGAATAATAATCGTTATAGCTAATAATGAATGCTTATAATTATATTCCTATTTGCTTTCTAACATATTGCTATATTTTATTTATTTTGACCTTTTGCTAAAACCTTCAGTATATTTCATGTGCTCTTCATGTATTATATGAAAAGGCTCAGTTTTATGGTAGAGAAATAAAGATGCTTTGTTTGTTCTTGTTGCTTTAGTTTTGCACATGAACTGGCTTTCTTACATTAGTGAACATAATGAATAGAGTTCTGGAATCTGGGTTTGTGCTTAGCAGGGAAATATACTAAATTGCTTATAATTTCATTACACACTGTACCACATTATCAGCATTCAGTATACATTTTGCTTTCTACAGTAGAACGTATGCATTCTTACCATTTACTTTTTTAAAAAATTTTTGAATTTTATTTTTTTATACAGCAGGTTCTTATTAGTCATCAATTTTATACACATCAGTGTATACATGTCAATCCCAATCACCCAATTCATCACACAACCATCCCCACCCCCACCTGCAGCTTTCCCTGCTTGGTGTCCATACGTTTGTTCTCTACATCTGTGTCTCAACTTCTGCCCTGCAAACCGGTTCATCTGTACCATTTTTCTAGGTTCCACCTACATGCGTTAATATACGATCTTTGTTTTTCTCTTTTTGACTTAGTTCACTCTGTATGACAGTCTCTAGATCCATCCACGTCTCAACAAATGACCCAATTTCATTCCTTTTATGGCTGAGTAATATTCCATTGTATATATGTACCACATCTTCTTTATCCATTCGTCTGTCGATGGGCATTTAGGTTGCTTCCATGACCTGGCTATTGTAAATAGTGCTGCAATGAACATTGGGGTACCTGTGTCTTTTAGAATTATGGTTTTCTCTGGGTATATGCCCAGTAGTGGGATTGCTGGATCATATGGTAATTCTATTTTTAGTTGTTTTTTTTTGTTTGTTTGTTTGTTTTTGCGGTACGCGGGCCTCCCACTGTTTTGGCCTCTCCCGTTGGGGAGCACAGGCTCCGGACGCGCAGGCTCAGCGGCCATGGCTCACGGGCCCAGCCACTCCGCGGCATGTGGGATCTTCCCGGACCGGGGCACGAACCCGTGTCCCCTGCACCAGCAGGTGGACTCTCAACCACTGCGCCACCAGGGAAGCGCCCTATTTTTAGATTTTTAAAGAACTTCCATACTGTTCTCCATGGTGGCTGTATCAATTTATATTCCCACCAACAGTGCAAGAGGATTCCCTTTTCTCCACATCCTCTCCAGCATTTGTTGTTTGTAGATTTTCTGATGATGCCCATTCTAACTGGTGTGAAGTGATACCTCATTGTAGTTTTGATTTGCATTTCTCTAATAATTAGTGATGTTGAACAGCTTTTCATGTGCTTCTTGGCCATCTGTATGTCTCCTTTGGAGAAATGTCTGTTTAGGTCTTTTGCCCATTTTTGGATAGGATTGTTTGTTTTTTTAATATTGAGCTGCATGAGCTGTTTATATATTTTGGAGATTAGTCCTTTGTCTGTTGATTTGTTTGCAAATATTTTCTCCCATTCCGAGGGTTGCCTTTTCATCTTGTTTATGGTTTCCTTTGCTGTGCAAAAGCTTTGAAGTTTCATTAGGTCCCATTTGTTTATTTTTGTTTTTTATTTCCATTACTCTAGGAGGTGGATCAAAAAAGATCTTGCTGTGATTTATGTCAAAGAGTGTTCTTCCTATGTTTTCCTCTAAGAGTTTTATAGTGTCCAGTCTTACATTTAGGTCTCTAATCCATTTTGAGTTTATTTTTGTGTATGGTTTTAGGGCATGTTCTAATTTCATTCTTTTACATGTAGCTGTCCAGTTTTCCCAGCACCACTTATTGAAGAGACTGTCTTTTCTCCATTGTATATCCTTGCCTCCTTTGTCATAGATTAGTTGACCATAGGTGTGTGGGTTTATCTCTGGGCTTTCTATCTTGTTCCAATGATCTGTGTTTCTGTTTTTGTGCCAGTACCATATTGTCTTGATAACTGTAGCTTTGTAGTATAGTCTGAAGTCAGAGAGTCTCATTCCTCCCACTCCATTTTTTTCCCTCAAGACTTCTTTGGCTATTCGGGGTCTTTTGTGTCTCCATACAAATTTTAAGATTTTTTGTTCTAGTTCCGTAAAAAATGCCATTGGTAATTTGATAGGGATTACGTTGAATCTGTAGATTGCTTTGGGTAGTATAGTCATTTCCATAATATTGATTCTTCCAATCCAAGAACATGGTATATCTCTCCATCTGTTGGTATCATCTTCAATTTTTCATCAGTGTCTTATAGTTGCCTGCATAGAGGTCTTTTGTCTCCCTAGGTAGGTTTATCCCTAGGTATTTTATTCTTTTTGTTGCAGTGGTAAATGGGAGTGTTTCCTTAATTTCTCTTTCAGATTTTTCATCATTAGTGTATAGGAATGCAAGAGATTTCTGTGCATTAATTTTGTATCCTGCAACTTTGCCAAATTCATTGATTAGCTCTGGTAGTTTTCAGGTGGCATTTTTCGGATTCTCTATGTATAGTATCATGTGATTTGCAAACAGTGACAGTTTTACTTCTTCTTTTCCAATTTGTATTCCTCTTATTTCTTTTTCTTCTCTGATTGCCGTGGCTAGGACTTCCAAAACTAGGTTGAATAATAGTGGTGAGAGTGGACATCCTTATCTTGTTCCTGATCTTAGAGGAAATGCTTTCAGTTTTTCACCATTGAGAATGATGTTTGCTGTGGGTTTGTCGTGTATGGCCTTTATTATGTTGAGGTAGGTTCCCTCTATGCTCACTTTCTGGAGAGTTTTCATCATAAATGGGTGTTGAATATTGTCAAAAGCTTTTTCTGCATCTATTGAGATGATCATATGGTTTATATTCTTCAATTTGTTATTATGGTGTATCACATTGATTGATTGTGTATATTGAAGAATCCTTGCATCCCTGGGATAAATCCCACTTGAATATGGTGTCTGATCCTTTTAATGTGTTGTTGGATTCTGTTTGCTAGTATTTTGTTGAGGATATTTGCATCTATAGTCATCAGTGATATTGGTTTGTAATTTTCTTGTTTTGTAGTATCATTGTCTGGTTTTAGTATCAGGGTGATGGTGGCCTCATATAATGAGTTTGGGAGTGTTCCTTCCTCTGCAATTTTTTGGAAGAGTTTGAGAAGGATGGCTGTTAGCTGTTCTCTAAATGTTTGATAGAATTCACCTGTGAAGCCATCTGGTCCTGGACTTTTGTTTGTTGGAAGATATTTAAGCAGTTTCAATTTCATTACTTGTGATTGGTCTGTTCATGTTTTCTATTTCTTCCTGGTTCAGTCTTGGAATGTTATACCTTTCTAAGAATTTGTCCATTTCTTCCAGGTTGTCCATTTTATTGGCATAGAGTTGCTTGTAGTAGTCTCTTAGGATGCTTTGTATTTCTGCTGTGTGTTGTAACTTCTCCTTTTTCATTTCTAATTTTATTGATTTGAGTCCTCTCCCTCTTTTTCTTGATGAGTCTGACTAATGGTTTATCAATTTTGTTTATCTTCTCCAAGAACCAGCTTTTAGTTTTATTGGTCTTTGCTGTTGTTTTCTTTGTTTCTATTTCATTTATTTCTGCTCTGATCTTTATGATTTCTTTCCTTCTGCTAACTTTGGGTTTTGTTTGTTCTTCTTTCTCTAGTTCCTTTAGGTGTAAGGTTAGATTGTTTGAGATTTTTGTTTCTTGAGATAGGCTTGTATAGCTATAAACTTCGCTCTTAGAACTGCTTTTGCTGCATCCCATAGGTTTTGGATCGTCGTGTTTTCATTGTCATTTGTCTCTAGGTATTTTTTGATTTCCTCTTTGATTTCTTCAGTGATCTCTTGGTTATTTAGTAATGTATTGTTTAGCCACTATGTGTTTGTGTTTTTTACGTTTTTTTCCCTGTAATTCATTTCTAATCTCATAGTGTTGTGGTCAGAAAAGATGCTTGATATGATTTCAATTTTCTTAAATTTACTGAGGCTTGATTTGTGACCCAAGATGTGGTCGATCCTGGAGAATGTTCCGTGCGCACTTGAGAAGAAAGTGTAATCTGCTGTTTTTGGATGGAATGTCCTATAAATATCAATTAAATCTGTCTTGTCTGTTGTGTCATTTAAAACTTGTGTTTCCTTATTAATTTTCTGTTTGGATGATCTGTCCATTGGTGTAAGTGAAGTGTTAAAGTCTCCCACCGTTATTGTGTTACTGTCGATCAGGTGTATATTTATTTATAATTGTTATATCGTCTTCTTAGATTGATCCCCTGATCATTGTGTAGTGTTCTTCCTTGTCTCTTGTAACATTCTTTATTTTAAAGTCTATTTTATCTGATATGAGTATTGCTACTCCAGCTTTCTTTTGATTTCCATTTGCATGGAATATCTTTTTCCATCCCCTCACTTTCAGTCTGTATGTGTCCCTAGGTCTGAAGTGGGTCTCTTGTAGACAGCATATAGATGGGTCTTGTTTTTGTATCCGTTCAGCAAGCCTGTGTCTTTTGGTTGGAGCATTTAATCCATTCACGTTTAAGGTAATTATTGATACGTATGTTCCTATGACCATTTTCTTAATTGTTTTGGGTTTGTTTTTATAGGTCCTTTTCTTCTCTTGTGTTTCCCACTTAGAGGAGTTCCTTTAGCATTTGTTGTACAGCTGGTTTGGTGGTGCTGAATTCTCTTAGCTTTTGCTTGTGTGTAAAGCTTTTGATTTCTCCATCGAATCTGAATGCGATCCTTGCTGGGTAGAGTAATCTTGGTTATAGATTCTTCCCTTTCATCACTTTAAGTATATCATGCCAGTCCCTTCTGGCAGTGTAGAGTTTCTGCTGAGAAATCAGCTGTTAAGCATATGGGAGTTCCCTTGTATGTTATTTGTCGTTTTTCCCTTGTTGCTTTCAGTAATTTTTCATTGTCTTTAATTTTTGCCAATTTGATTACTATGTGTCTCGGCGAGTTTCTCCTTGGGTTTATCCTGTATGGGACTCGCTGTGCTTCCTGGCCTTGGGTGGCTATTTCCTTCCCATGTTAGGGAAGTTTTCGACTATAATCTCTTCAAATATTTTCTCAGGTTCTTTCTCTCTCTCTTCTCCTTCTGGGACCCCTATAATGCAAATGTTGTTGTGTTTAATGTTGTCCCAGAGGTCTCTTAGGCTGTCTTCATTTCTTTTCATTCTTTTTTCTTTATTCTGTTCCACAGCAATGAATTCCACCATTCTGTCTTTCAGGTCACTTATCCGTTCTTCTGCCTCAGTTATTCTGCTTTTGATTCCTTCTAGTATAGTTTTCATTTCAGTTATTGTATTATTCATCTCTGTTTCTTTGCTCTTTAATTCTTTTCAGTCTTTTTTAAACATTTCTTGTATCTTCTCGATCTTTGCCTCCATTCTTTTTCCGAGGTCCTGGATCATCTTCACTATCATTATTCTGAATTCTTTTTCTGGAAGGTTGCGTATCTCCACTTCATTTATTTGTTTTCCTGGGGTTTTATCTTGTTCCTTCATTTGGTACATAGCCCTCTGCCTTTTCATCTTGTCTGTCTTTCTGTGAATGTGGTTTTTGTTCCACAGGCTGCAGGATTATAGTTCTTCTTGCTTCTCCTGTCTGCCCTCTGGTGGATGAGGCTACCTAAGAGGCTTGTGTAAGTTTCCTGATGGGAGGGACTCTTATCATTTACTCTTAATGAACAGGTTTTTTTGGTCTGCCTGGAAGGAGAACTAAGCATAACAAATTTAGGGGGAACTCCATTCATATAACTCTAACTTCATCTCTCAGTTATGCTTAGTTGAGGCACTAACCTCAAACTGTTTCAAACTAGGGTTTGAAAACTCAGATACGTGTAGCCAGGTACGTAGTGACAATGAGTGAACTCAAGTGTTAGAGGCTTGGATGGACTAAAGAAAGAGTATGTGCCCTGTCTAAAGGGACAGTGTCTTCTGAACTTTAGCTGATTGTTGTAAATTAGGACTGTGAGCCCAGTATTGCCAAGGCTTCTGAATTTTCAAGAGAAACTAGAAAGTTAAATGAATAATCTCTTGATTTTTAACATACTGTGCAAGCCAAAACAGAACACATTTGTGGGTGAGGTCTGTCCCTTAGTGTCACCAACTTGCTATCTTTTGGCTTTACTTTTATGTATTCTTTAAGGCTTTTATGATAGTAAATCACTTTCATTCTGTGTCTCCTTCTGGCACTAGTAAGTTTATTTTACAGCATATTTAACCTAGAAATCTAAATATCGAGTCTAGGACCTTTAAACCTCTCCTATCTAAAGAAGACACTAGGGGCTTCCCTGGTGGTACAGTGGTTAAGAATCCACCTGCCAGTGCAGGGGACACAGGTTTGAGCCCTGGTCTGGGAAAATCCCACATGCTGTGGAGCAGCTAAGCCCGTGCGCCATAACTACTGAGCCTGTGCTTTAGAGCCTGTGAGCCACAACTATTGAGCCCGTGTGCCGCAACTACTGAAGCCCACACGCCTAGAGCCTGTGCTCTGCAACAAGAGAAGCCACCACAGTGAGAAGCCCATGAGCCACAGCGACTGAGCCCACGCACCACAACTACTGAAGCCCACATGCGTAGAGCCATGCTCCGCAGCAAGAGAAGCCACCACAACGAGAAGCCCGCGCACCACAACGAAGAGTAGCCCCCACTCTCTGCAGCTAGAGAAAGCCCGCACGCAGCAGCGAAGACCCAACGCAGCCAAAAATAAGTAAATAAAATAAATAAAATAAATAAATAAAATAAAAAAGACACTAAAGAGAAACAAACAGATAGTGGACAGTAAATCACTTTAAGAAGTTAAATGTGTCAGAAAAGCAAATCCACCAGAATAACAGAATCATCAGAATAATGATTCACCTCATTAAAATTAAAAGTATAAATGAGGAAAAGTAGCATATATTTATGATGTAATTCAAGTAAAAAGGACATTTGTTGTCAATTATGCAATGTACTTGGCAATACAAACTAACAATGTGATTGTATAATTTGTCTTAATCTGTACCAGAGAACATTAAGAAATTTATTGGTAGTGATTTTAGGATTACAGACTTTTATGTTATAATGAAAAAGCATAAGTAAAGCATATTGTATGCATTTATATTGTTTTGAAAACTTCATAGAAACAAAGCCAAGGGAGAATCTTTTTTAATAAAATTGTTTTTTTAATGTTCTTTGTCAACTTTACTGACATATACTTCAATAAAACCCAGTAATTTTAAGTGTGCAGTTTTATTAGTTTTGAGAAATGAATAGTCATGTAACAGCAATCATGGTATAGAACATCTCCATCACCCCAGAATGATTTCTTATGCTCCTTTGCTGTAAGTCCTCTGTTCTCTAACCAACCCTTGGCCCCTGGCAACCACTGATTTGCTTTCTATCACTATTGTTTTGCCTTTTCTAGAATTTAATGTAAATGGGATCATACAGTGCATAGTCTTTTGTGTTTGGCTTCTTTCACTTGGCATAATGCTTGGGAGTTTCACCTATGTTCTTGCATCATTTTTATTGCTGAATAGTATTCCATTGTGTATCTATTTGTTTATCCATTCACCAGCTGATGGACATTTGGATCATTTCCATTTTCTGGCTATAATGAATTAAACTGCTATGAACTTTTGGATATAGGTCTTACAGACAGTCAGTAAAAGATTTTATTATCAAAAAAATTATTTAAAAAGATATGTACTTTGAATATTTTATTTTATTTTTATCTTTTAATTTAATTTTTTTTTGGCTGCACTGCATGGCTTGTGGGATCTTAGTTCCCTGACAAGGGGTCGAACCCAGGCCCCGGCAGTGAAAGCACCAAGTCCTAACCACTGGACTACCAGGGAATTCCCTTATTTTAAAACTTTTATTGAAGTATATTTGAATATTTTATTTTAACTTAAAACTAAGGTTGTCTTACATTTTATTTTCCTTTTTAAATTGAACTATAGTTGACATACAATATTATATTCGTTTCAGATGTACAGCATTGTGATTTGACATTCACATACGTTATGAATTGATCACCACAATAAGTTAAGTAACCATCTGGCACCATACAAAGTTATTACAATGTTATTAACTATATTTCCTAGGCTGTACATTACATCCTCTTCACCCATTTTGCCCGCCTCCCCACCCTTCCATCCTCTGGCAGCCACCAGTTTGTTTTCTCTATCTATGGGACTCTCTGTCTTGTTTTTTAGATTCCACATATAAGTGAACTCACATGGTATTTGTCTTTCTCTGACTTATTTCACTTAGCATAATAGCCTCTAGGTCCATCCATGTTGCTGCAAATGGCAGGGTTTCATTCTTTTTTATGGCTGAGTAATACACCATTGTGTATATATCTTCTTTATCCATTTATCTATCAGTGGACAGTTAGATTGCTTCCATATCTTGCCTATTGTAAATAATGCTGCAGTGAGCATAGGGGTGCATATATCTTTTCAAATTAGTGTTTTCATTTTCTTTGAATAAATACCTAGAAGTGGAATTGCTGGATTGTATAGTAGTTTAATTTTTAATTTTTTTGAGGAACCCTCATAGTGTTTTCCATAGTGGTTGCACCAATTTCCATTGCCACCAATAGTGCGTGAAGGTTCCCCTTTCTCTGCATCCTCGCCAACACTTGTTATTTGTTGTCTTTTTGATGATAACCATTCTGAGAACTGTGAGGTGATATCTCATTGTAGTTTTTTTTTCTTTTTTTTTTTGCGGTACGTGGGCCTCTCACTGTTGTGGCCTTTCCCGTTGCGGAGCACAGGCTCCGGACGTGCAGGATCAGCGGCCATGGCTCACGGGCCCAGCCGCTCCGCGGCATGTGGGATCTTCCTAGACCGGGGCACGAACCCGTGTCCCCTGCATCGGCAGGCGGACTCTCAACCACTGCGCCACCAGGGAAGCCCTCATTGTGGTTTTGATTTGCATTTCCCTGATGATTAGTGATGTTGAGCATCTTTTCATGTATCTGTTGACCCATCTGTATGTCTTCCTTGGAAAAATGTCTTTTCAGGTCCTCTGCCAATTTTTTTAATTGGATTGTTTGGTTCTTTGATATTGAGTTGCGTAAGTTCTTTATATATTTTGGCTATTAACCCCTTATTGGATATATCATTTACAAATATATTTTTCCATTCAGTAGATTGTCTTTTCGTTTTGTTGATGGTTTCCTTCACTGTGCAAAAGCTTTTGAGTTTTTGTTTATTTTTGCTTTCATTGCCCTTGCCAGAGGAGACAGATCCAAAAAAAAAATATGGCTAAGACTGATGTCAAAGAGCATAACAGTTTTTTCTTTTTTTAAAAGCCAAACCTTTTTTTTTTTTTTTAAATAAATTTACTTATTTATTTATTTTTGGCTGTGTTGGGTCTTCGCTGCTGTGCGCGGGCCTTCTCCAGTTGCGGTGAGCGAGGGCTACTCTTTGTCACGGTGCGTGGGCTTCTCACTGCGGTGGCTCCTACTGCTGCGGAGCACGGGCTCCAGGCGCATGGGCTTCAGTAGTTGTGGCTCATGGGCTCTAGAGTGCAGGCTCAGTAGTTGTGGCGCACAGGCCCAGCTGCTCCGCAGCATATGGGATCTTCCCAGACTGGGGATCGAACCCGTGTCCCCTGCATTGGCAGGCGGATTCTCAACCACTGCGCCACTGGGGGAAGCCCCAGAGCATAACATTTTAAAAACATAAATCTACTATTGGACTTCTGTTCCTTTCTTGTACTCATTGTATGGACTGTAATTTCTAGATTTAATTTTTATAAAGTGGAGTGATATCTTAATGACACTTGTGAAGCAGTTGGGGTCCGAATCTTAGGTTTTAATAATCTCTTGAAATGTCTTGCCCACCTTAAATTCATTTTTTTAAAATCAGCTTACCTGTATTGAGTCTTAAAGTGCTTTACTTAGTTTTCATAGAAACAACAGCCCTTTTTCTACTCATATCTGATTGGTTTATTTAGTTAAACTATTTAATTATAATGAGTATAAGAAACTGATATGGGAGCAAGATATGTACGGAAGTACTAGCCATGAACATTGATTCTCATGAGGGCATAAAGTCCATATGTCTTTTGAAGAAAAGAGAGAGTTTAAGAATAATATGACATAAAAAAAAAGAATAATATGACAAGTTGGTTAAGTAGAGATTAGTCTGGAGAACTTCTACTCTGCTGTATCTTAGTATGTGAGATTGATCATTTGGAATTCTAAATATTGGCTCCTCTATTTTTATATCTATTTTTTTCTCTCTTGAGTCAAAGTTCTGAGTATGAAAATGTTTCAGTACTGGTTATAAACATTTAAGTACACTGCCATTTCTGTCCCATGGAGTTAATATCATTCTTATAGACTTGCACGTGCATGTAACCATGTGCACACACAACCGGAAGACAAATGTTGAGTTGATTTTCAAGTGTATCCATTGTGTTTGACAGCTACCTGCTTTTGCCTTAGCCATCTGCCACATAACCAGTCTAGTTGTTTTTGTTTTTATTATTATTATTTATTTACTTACTTATTTTTGGCTGCCTTTGGTCTTCGTTTCTGTGCGAGGGCTTTCTCCAGTTGCGGCAAGTGGGGGCCACTCTTCATCGCAGTGCGTGGGCCTCTCACTATCATGGCCTCTCTTGCTGTGGAGCACAGGCTGCAGACGCGCAGGCTCAGTAGTTGTGGCTCACGGGCCTAGTTGCTCCGCGGCATGTGGGATCTTCCCAGACCAGGGCTCGAACCCATGTCCCGTGCATCAGCAGGCAGATTCTCAACCACTGTGCCACCAGGGAAGCCCCCAGTCTAGTTTTTAAATTAGATTCTTGGCCTTTAAGCTCGATTACTTTTTTAAAAAAAAAAAAATCAGATTTGGCAAGTATTTATTTGTGCCTAATATGTGCAGACCATGGCTTTGACCTAATGTTGGAAATGGGACCTGGTTGGAACAGCCATGACATGTTGAATACAAAGGTTCTGTATTCCCTTTCTTTTCAGGTTTACTAACGTCAATCTTTTTCTTGCAGAAAAATCTTATTGACAAATTCAGTCCGCTACAGTACTTGTATATACTTGGTCAAATTACATTATTTAAAGGATCATCTTTAAATTTACACAGGCAGATTGATATAGTCATAAGCAGTTTTATCTATAAGTGCTTTGTGATTTGAAAGTTAAAAAGTTAATTTTTTTGAATTCGAAAGAAATATGTCCAGTGTAGAAAACTTTGAAAATACCGAATATTTTGGTGTTTTTTCTCAATATATTACTTACATATGAAAAACATATAGAAGAAAATTTAAATTTATTTTTATTTAGTTTTATTAAGATTAACATTTTAAGATAAAACCAGAATCTTATTAAATGCACAGTTTGTTTTTCTATTATTTTTTATTAAAGTTCTATCGTGATCATTTTTAGATATTTATAAATATTCTTCATAGATTTTTACTGACTGCATAATATTATAACGTATTTTGTTGTAATGCCATAATTTGTGTTAACCATTTTTAGATATTCAGTTGGAGATGGAGAAATTAATATATTTACATTTTCAATATAATTTCCTTTATGTAAAACTATATGAAATATTAATCAAGAGATATTTAGGAGTACCTAGTGGTAGTGATGATAATGATAGGCTACCATTCGTCTTGTGCTTATTATGTGGCAGACAGTGTATTTACACAAGTTATGTAATTTTCTCATTAATTCTAAAACAGCCCTCTCTTTTGTATTTTCCCTTTTTTGTTGATGAAATAACAGAGGCATAGAACAGTTAAGTATGCCATGATTTCACAGCTAGCATATTTCCAACTAGAGTGTTTCAGAACTAAAATAATAAGTCTAGGCCATTTATATTTTGATTAGATATGTTTTAGTAACTGCTGTGTGCTAGACACTATCTGATTCGAAAAATCTTTTATCATACTGAACTCTCTCTCCATTTTTATGTATTGGGCATTGGTCAGAGCAATCTGGGAAAGCTTTGAAGGAAGGGCAGCAGGATATTGTTGGGGGTAATAGGGAGTAAGGATATCCTCTACGTTAAAGACGTTTTGGAATAAAACTAACTAGTGTTTTCTTAGTAAACTTACAGTCTTTCAAGGTATATTACGGACTTGAACAATAAGGCCTGTGACATTTTGGATGATATGTTGAGAGAATGCCTAGTGTCCACAGGGCTTGCAAGACAGGCGCCAGGTCTTAGCTTTGTATCCCTCCGAGCACCTAAAAGGACAACATTTGACACACAAATACCTCATGCAGAAATAGCATTTTAGGGTATTTACTAACTAATGAGCAAATCCTCTTCTCTGTCTATATCTTAAGTGTTGTGTCCTTCTAAGTTTTAACCATAGCCTGTACCACTCTTTTTACTCCTTTGTGAACTTAAATGCTTCCACAAAATTTTGGTCTCCAACCTGACCAATCGTATATGATCTTTGGAATTGGTTATTCATCTGTTGGTTGTCTGCATAGACAGTTCAAACTCATCATTTACAAATTTAAATTCATCATCATCATCTCTCATAAACTTTTTTGCCTTCTATTGTGTTTTTTACCTCAGTTGTTTCAAAACTTGAGTGAACACAGTAAAAATCACTTTGGACACTCGTTGAAAATAAGATTTCCGTGCCCCATTCCCAGAATTTCTGATTTAGAAGATCTGGTATGGAGCCTAGAAATGTGTATATTTAAAAAAAAATAAATTTATTTATTTATTTTTTGCTGTGTTGGGTCTTCATTGCTGTGTGAGGGCTTTCTCTAGTTGCGACGAGGGAGTGCTATTCTTCATTGCAGTGCGTGGGCTTCTCACTGCGGTGGCTTCTCTTGTCGCGCAGCACGGGCTCTAGGCTTGTGGGCCTCAGTTGTGGCATGCAGGCTCAGTAGTTGTGGCTTGCGGGCTGTAGAGCGCAGGCTCAGTATAGAAATGTATATTTTTAATCAAGGCGTCAGATGATTCTAGTGCAGTCAGCCCATGAGTTTAAGAATTACTGGATCTGAATTTCTGGAGCCACCAGTCACCCGGGTTGGCAAGCTTTGAGTTATCTGGACCCCTCCTACTCTTTAATCACATGATCCCCATTCTCCATTCCTAAATCAGTGTCCTAGTTTAGGCCTTCATTCATCTCATTGCCCTTTCAAAGCCTTTCTCCATGCTGTGCACAGCTTGTGAGAGCTGTCTAAAATCAAAACAAATCATTGTCATTTCCACTGCTTAAAAACCCTTCACTGGCTCCATCATTTCCTGAGGGATATGTTCCTTGAAATGACATGCAAGACCTTCCATGATTTAGCCCATGTGGACTTCTTTACCTCATACCACTCCCAGCTCATACAGCAACTAGCACTCCTTTCCCACACTTTTTATTCTTCCTCTAAAGTTTTTCCTATTTCCATATTTTGGCTTATGCTTTCATTGTCATTCATTCAACAAACATATATTGATATATTCTAGGCACTGTGGATACTGTGATGAATAAAAACAGATGTGATCCTTACTCTCATGGAGTTTATTATCAGATGGGTACACATATTAAATAATCATTTGGCGAATTCCCTGGCGGTCCAGTGGTTAAGACTCCATGCTTCCACTGTAGGGGGGGCGGGTTCGATCCCTGGTCGGGGAATTAAGATCCTGCATGCTGTACAGTGCGGCCAAAACAAACAAAACTAAACTAAAAAAAAATCATTCAAACAAATATAAATTTTCAGCTGTGACAAGTGCTACTAGAGCCTGTTACTGGAGCATTTGACCTAGTTAAGGAAGTCAGGGTATACTTCCATGAGGAAGTGATAGAGATCTGTAGGATAAGCTGGGGTAATTAGGTGATGGAATGAGAACTGCAGGTGTAGAGGTGCTAAGATAGAAGGAAGTTTACTGAGTATGAGGGATAGGATGGCAGGTGTGTATGTCTGTGTGTGTGCACATGGAAGCACTCAATGGTTAAGGCTGGAGAGAGAGAGAGGAAGCAGTTCATATAGAGGTTTGCAGAGAGTGTTAAGGGGTTTTTCTCTACCTAAGAGGAATGAGTAGCATCAAAGCATTTTAACACGTTACTGACCGGGCGATTTTTGCAGAAACTAACACCTGGGGCCGTAATACATCTCCAGTCAAAAATGTGTTAAGCAAGTGGGGGCAGTTTCAACTTTGTGATTAGAAAATATCACTATGCTTATAGCATGGAGAATGGATTGACTGGGTTCAGATGGAATGCAGGTAGATGAACCAGATGGCTGTCGTGTCCAGGTGAGAGATGACAGTAGTTTGGATCAAAGAAGTGATGATGGGAGTGGAGAGAAGAATTACCTAAGGGCAGGAGTGTGTCTTATTCATATTTCAATTCCCCATGCCTAATACTTTGGCCTTTGGATTATTTGTTTGATGAATTAGTAGTAAATAGAGATAGGGAGCAAGAAAGGATGTCTAATTAGTGAGTTTGAGAATGTACATGGATAAGTTTCTGAAATGTAGTAAGCTTTCATTCAGTTATTCATCAGTACTTATTAAATACATACTATGCACTAGGCAATGTTCTAGGTAGTTAGAATACACCAAAAAATGAAACAGGCAAAAATTTCTGTCCTTATGGAGCTTACTTTGTATTGAAGGAGATATCGTACAATAGATACAATAAATGAATGGTATGTTATGTTGGAAGATGATAAGTATTACAGAAAAAAAAGAACAAAATTAGACCAAGATAAGAGATCAGGAGTGTGTATAGAGGGGAGGTGAGTTGCAGTATAAAGTAGGATGATAAGGGTAAGCCTCTTTGAGAAGGTAACATTTGAGTGCAGACTTGAGATGAAGGAGTTAAGTCACAAGGCTGGCCCTCTGGGGGATAAGTACTTAAGCAGATGAAGTAACTCCAGGATGGGAGCCTGCCTGACATGTCCAAGGAATAGCAAGGAGGCCAGTGAGGAAAAGCTGAGTGAGCAGGGGACAGTAGTAAGAGATGGGGTCAGAGAGGTCACAGGTAGCCAGATGGGGTAGGGCCTCATAGACATCATAAAGACTTTGGCTGTACTCTGAATGAGACAGGGAGCCATTGGAGGGTTTTGAGCATAAGGGTGATATGATCTGACTTACCTTTTTTTTTTTTTTAACATCTTTATTGGAGTATAATTGCTTTACAATGGTGTGTTAGTTTCTGCTTTATAACAGTGAATCAGCTATACATATACATATATCCCCATATCTCCTCCCTCTTGCATCTCCCTCCCACCCTCCCTATCCCACCCCTCTAGGTGGTCACAAAGCACTGAGCTGATCTCCCTGTGCTATGCGGCTGCTTCCCACTAGCTATCTATTTTACATTTGGTAGTATATATAAGTCCATGCCACTCTCTCACTTCGTCCCAGCTTACCCTTCCCCCTCCCTGTGTCCTCAAGTCCATTCTCTACGTCTGTGTCTTTATTCCTGTCCTGCCCCTAGGTTCTTCATAACAGATTGCCAACAAACACATGAAAGAATGCTCAACATCACTAATCATTAGAGAAATGCAAATTAAAACTACAGTGAGGTATCACTTCACACCAGTCAGAATGGCCATCATCAAAAAATCTACGAACAGTAAATGCTGGAGAGGGTGTGGAGAAAAGGGAACCCTCTTGCACTGTTGGTGGGAATGTAAATTGATACAGCCACTATGGAGAACAGTATGGAGGTTCCTTAAAAAACTAAAAATAGAACTACCATGTGACCCAGCAATCCCACTACTGGGCATGTACCCTGAGAAAACCATAATTCAAAAAGAGTCATGTACCACAATGTTCATTGCAGCTCTATTTACAATAGCCAGGACATGGAAGCAACTTAAGTGTCCATTGACATATGAATGGATAAAGAAGATGTGGCACATATATACAATGGAATATTACTCAGCCATAAAAACAAATGAAATTGAGTTATTTGTAGTGAGGTGGATGGACCTAGAGTCTGTCCTACAGAGTGAAGTAAGTCAGAAAGAGAAAAACAAATACCATATGCTAACACATATATATGGAATCTAAAAAAAAAAAAAAAAAGTTACTTTTTAAAAAGGATCACTCTGGCTGCTGTGTGAATAGACTGCAGGGGGTTGAGGGTGGATACTCGGAGGACCTGTTAGGAGTCTGTTGTAGAATCTAGGCAAGAAAGAATGATACTGAAAGCAGGGTCTTAGCTGCCTCAAATAGAGCAGTCAGAGAGATCAAAGCAAGAGAATAACAATGGTCAGTTTGAAAGATTTTGAAGGTCCCAATAGTATGTCCCTGGAAGGCAAGTGGAGTTAATTAACAGTATGTCAAGAAAGGGATTCTCTATGAAGAAAAGAATAATGAGCTTTGATGTAGATTTTATGCAACATCATAAAACATTTTAGAAAAACTACTAAATTATTCAGCAGAGGCCCAATGAAAGAATCAAAATTTAAGGAGTTGGCAATTGAATACATGTTTTCATGACAGTAGGTTAGAGATAGGCCATGTTTTGAAACAATGCTAAGATTCATAGTGGTTCAGAAGTCAAGTATACATTTCATGGTGTAAATTGAGATTATTTAAGTAAATGCTTTGAAATTTCAGTGTAGTACAGTTGACCCTTGAACAAAGTGGGAGTTCAGGGTGCCAATCCCCCACCCAGTTGAAAATCCACATATTGCCATCTCTGCATCAAAAACAAAGGAATTGATATAGAACGAACTTATGGTTGGGAGGGAGGGAAGGGTGGGGAGGAGGGATAGTTGGGGAGTTTGGGATTGACATGTTCACAGTGCTATGTTTGGAATGGGTGACCGACGGGGACCTACTGTGTAGCACGGGGAATTCTGCTCAGTATTGTGTGGCAACCTGATTGGGAAAAGGATTTGAGGGGGGGGAAAATGATTTATAAAGTGTAGAACTGCCTAAAACACCAAACCAAAACAAAAAAACCCCATAAAACCCCCAAAGGAGTTGATAAATTACTCACCCAAGGACAGGAAGCTGAAACAGTTTGGTTTGGGTAGAATCCGGACTCAAACCCTAATTCTTTTGAATTCACTATTGTGATCTCTAATCAAACACAGACTTTCCCCCCACACTTAGTTAAAGATCTGTAGGATGAAAATACAGGTGCTATATTTATTGAAAAAAATCCACATGTAAGTGGACCTGTGCAATTCAAACCCATGTTGTTCAAGGGTCAATTGTATATAAATGTGCCACAGTATTAGACTAGTGTTATATTTAAAAATAACGTGGTGTCATCAGAGGAGAAATGGACAGTAGAGTTAGAGGAGAAAGGAGGCCTGCTAATCCAGGGTAGTTTAATTTGGTTCAGTTCCCTCAAGTTTTTGTATATTGTAATTGTTGTTTTATGATGAGTCAAACTTGTAAACACTCAGGTTACTCGTAACATTATAAAGCCAGATTTTGTACCTCATTCTCAAATAGAAGAGTGTAAAATGATTGATTAAAATGTGCTTGATTATAATGGAAAATAGTGTTAAAAAAAAAAGCTTCTGTCCTTGATTTGCCATTTACTAGCAAGTGATTTTAGGGAAGTTACTTAACTATCTCATCTTTAGTGCTCCTGCCCATTTTTTTCTTTGTTTATGATGTGGAATATGAAAAATTGTATAGATGAAAGTGCAAGCCTGGTTAAGCATACTAAAGGCTTTCATGGTGATAGTTTAGATGCTCTTCTGTTATATATTGTATAAAATACCGTGGGATCAGAAATGTTTTCCCCCTATGTATGTTTGTTTGTACATTTGTTCAATATTGTTTATAGAGTGTTTGACCTAGCATTGTTTTAGGTTAGGGATCTGCAGACTTCTTCTGTAAAGAGTCATTTAAATATTTTTGACCATGTGGTCTGTCTTGCAACTACTCAACCATGTTGTAGCATGAAAGCAGTCACCCATAATATGTAAATGCATGGGCATGCCTGGGTTTGACTGTGGTGAACAGTATCTGGGCCTTGGCCCATACTTTGCCCACCACAGTTTTAGGTGCTAAGAATATATGAGTGAATAAAACAGACAAAAATGCTCGCCCTGGTGAAGTTTAAGAGGAGGTAAACAAAACATATAAGTAAAATGCACAATATGACAGTTGTGAAAGAAGATAAAGAATTCTAGGGCAGGAAATTTTAAGCAGAGTGATCGGGGAAAACCTCACTGATACATGAGCAAAGACCTGAAGGATGTGAGGAGATAACTAGGGAAAGAGCAGACCAGGCAGAGGGAAGAGCAAAGGGGAAGGTCCCAAAGGCCTATACTATAAAGAAATTTTATTGAAATTGGATTTTGGGGGGCATTGTTAAGGGGAGAAAATGATAATGCACATCAAGGCCGTAAGTCATAGCCTCCTGTCTACATGTGCCAGATAGGTGAGGAGCAATACTTAGAATAGTTCTTACCAATGAGAATTTGAGCTGTATGCATTATTTAAACTTATGTTGTATGGTTTAAGTGTTAGTACTTTTCATTTTGTTAAAAAACAAAGTTCAACTGAGCAAATTTAAGGATATTACTGACTTTATTCAATGATTCATGAATTGGACAGCCTTCAGTCTAAGCAAATAGAAGGAACTCTGAAGAGCTGTACAAAATGAAAGACTTTTATAGGCCGAAGGGAGCAGGAACAAGGAAGTTATACTAGGCAAAAAAGTATATTGGTTATTGCTAGATTACTTTCCCTGTAGAAGATGGCAGGGGTTACCTAACTAGTGCTGATCAGGCAATTCCTGATTGGCTGGTTTGAGTCCGTTTCTGGGAGAGACAAAACTGTAATTTAGTTCTCAGTTTGACGATGTGAGGATTAGCATAAGTGACTCCATTTGGGGCCTGTTGTCTTGTTTTTAACAAGCTTACTGTGCTTAGATGTAGCTTTTAGAATAGTCAAGTTGCCTAGTCTAAGGTGTAGTTTCAGGTCAGTCTTCTAAAGTGTGTTTGTCCTCTTTCTCATTTTCTATTTATGTACATATATGAATACACACAAATGTTTATAGTATTCAAACACATTTCTAAATACGTAAATTAAAATTATCTTTTTTATTAAATGAGACCTGTCTTTACAACAGATACTTTTATCCCACCAACAATTATCCCTTAAGTACTCCTCAGTTGGAGATTGGCACTTTGAGAGAGATGAGGGCTACATATAAATCATGTTACAACCTTATTTTCAGAGACCTCACAGTCTTGTTGGGACAGCAAGATTTATGTTAAGTGGCAATTAAAGAAGCAGTGTGATGTGGTATAATCAAGCCCAGAAGTCAGGAGCGTACAGTTTTGGGTTCTAAGAATGCCTTATTTCTGTTTTTTTTTATATCAGCGTGACCTTAAACAAATTAAATTCTCTAGGTTTCATTTCCTTCATTTTCAAGATGAGATCATTGTACTAAATAATATTTAAAGTTACTTCTAATTTGAAAATTAGAAGCAGGATAAAGTGATGACATGTTTACAACTGAGGTGGTTGATCCAATCACTGTAGGCTCTACTTGGCCACCTAAGAGGTCTGAGGCTACTAATATCTATAGCATATTATAACCTTTTCTCATCAGTTAAAAGCTTTGTTAGAGAACACTCTATAATCAGCTGTTACTGAAATTAAGGACAGTAGAAGTTCCTAGAAGGGAGAGCTAAGTATGGGGTCAAGTTGTTGACGGGGGCTTTATAGAGAATGTGCTCCTTGGAGATGTTTTAGGAGTATGAAGCACACTCAGTATAGATCTTCTCCATTGTAAGACAGCACAATACATGCAGATTTCACGTTTCAAAATAGCTGAGATATGCTTTTAAAAAGAAGAAGAATCAATTCCTCTTTCTTCTCCGCCATCCTGTGTGCGGTTGAATTTGCTCCTTGCCATGTCTTCTCGCAAACTTTCAGGGTCAAGCGATTCCTGGCCAAGAAACAAAAGAGAATTGTCCCATTCCCCCAAAGGATTCGAATGAAAGCTGGTAATAAAATCAGGTATGTCTCCAAGAGAAGACATAGGAGAAGAACCAAGCTGGGTCTGTAAGGAGCCCCGCACATGGGATGGCACACATATTTATGCTGTGTCAGGGTCACTTGCATCTTACCATATCACTCTGAAAACATCACTACCATCAGAACAGCTGGATGTGTTTTATTGGGAAAATCATTTTTCTCTTTGTGTCAGTGTTTCTGCACTAGTGTTTGGCTCAGTAATAAATATGTGAGACCTTTACAAAAAAAAAAAAAAAAAAGGAAGAAGAAGAAACCCCAATTGTGAGCCTCTCAAGAGCTAGGACCATGTGCTAGTTATTTATACCCCACATAGAACCCTAGGGCCTAACCAGTATGAGGACCAGTAAGAAATTTAGAGGAAGTAATGAAAGATACGATTGGAAGAGCATATGATTATATATAGCTGATTTCTAAAATTTCAGTTTAGGGTAGGTCTTTGATTTAGCATATTGAATGTGAAACAATAATTTTGATGATGTGATTGGATATAGGGACCCCTCATTATTTTTGAAAGGGGGGTTGCTTGTTGAAAATATCATATTCGCTTTTTTTAAATAGTTATGTTCAAGGTGGAATGAAATAAGAAAAAAAGCTGAGGTATCAGGGAGCTCAGCTAAGAAGTTGCTGCCTTGTATTATAAGCATCCACCAACTTCTAAGACAACATTCAAGTGTGAAGGGAAACTTTGAGGTTAGTGATCCTGGTTCTCTATTTAAAGGTTACTATCACTTCAGAGCTCACTGTATCACTTCCCTGTTTATAGATGAATTTAGAAAAAGTAATATACCTTTATTAGGCTGCAGTTAGGGAAGTTTCATGGGCTGCTTTCAGTTTGGACAGAGAGAAAGGGAATTTTTTTTGCCACTTTAATATTTAATTTTATTATTCATGATGGTTATTACATTTGTTTGAAGATCCATAAAATTGATTTTCTACCCACTGGGAAATAAATGGGCTATTTAAAACCACAGGCCACAAACAAATCTCCTGAGGTGCATGAGAGCACATTTCTCTCAAGAAAGGGAATTTTTTGGTAATGCCTGGCTGAATCTGGAGATTAGAGAAAAGAGGAAAGGGTTGAGGCAGGCAGGTGAGGTAGAAGGAGAGAGGTAGGTTTACTCTTCCTGTTGTAACTCCCACTTTTTGGTGGCTAAGAGCCCAAAATGTTGGGATGATTTCACACTGAATAATAGTCTGAACCACCTTTGATAGAATTATGGTTTCCAGGCCTACGTGTGGATTTTCCATACAGTGGGACTACATAGCTGTGGGCAGGGCTCAAGGGAAAGGCACCACCTGTCACCTTCCTCCTGTACTGGAGGTCCCACGCAGCACTGCCCCAGCTGCTTACACTGCTTCCACACTGGCACCTCAGGAGCAGCAGGAGCTTCAGACGTCTTTCCCCATCGGCCCGTATCTCCACAAGGTGGGATCGGGCCTAAGCAGGCCCGGAAGGACTTCCCAGCTGAGGCCAACGCTGGAAAAGGCACACAGAGCTCAGCACCCGCTGCTGTCTGGAGTTCATCTTTGAATTACCTCTCAAAAACCCATTCCTTCTCATTCTTACTCAGTAACAAATAATTTGTAGACTTAGAGTTTGTGAATTATCCAGCGTTTATAAATAAGGAACTCTATCCTCTGTGGTAAATTGCACCAGGATGACATTCTGCGCTGTTCAAATGAAAGGGAGATTTGTAAGATTGAATTAATTGAGCTGCAAGCAAAACCAGAAGGCCCAGGTGTAATGTTCTCCCATGGGGGAAGAAATGAGATGATGGGAAGGGTAATTCCTGTTGCTGACCACAAGGTGGTGCCCCTAGACCAGGAGAAGTAGGTGGAAGTGAGGGGATGACTCCTACTGACAGGCCATTAATAATGACGGGATTATACCTTGAGAAGTAACTACTACAGGGAATCGTTAGGATATGGGCTGGATTGAGTAGTGACTATCATATAGTGGTAGGTGCTCTTTTAAAATACTGAACTGAATTGATAACTATGGAAATGGAATAGACAATAGTAGAGTAGGTAGAATTTAATGACAATGTTAGAATTTAAAATAGTTAAAGACAAACAAAATTTAAAACCCAAAGATATGCTTGGGAGAACTAGTAAAGTAATGTCTGTTTTCCTAAAAAACAGTTGAAAATTGTAGTTTTTAAATGAAAACCAATACAGATCTCTCTTTTTTGTGTATTTAGTGTCAGTTAGGTAGCTGATGCTGTTAAGGGAATATTTTATTCCCTATCAAGGGAATCATATGGGAATGCAAAAGTAGGAATAAGTTAGAGATGAAGATGTATTTTGGCTTTTTAGTTGTTCTCCAGTAAAGGTACTTTATAGAACAAAACTTGCGTGCCAAAGGAAGTAACTTTTAGGTTTATTGACCCTAGCTTAGATGTCCAGAATGTGTATGTTTCTTTTAATATAGTATATTTATGTAGTGACCTAAAAGATATGTTTATCATCCTTAATGATCCTATGTTGACTTTTAATATGGTTGTCCTAAGAGTGGAATTGAAGGTATAGATAGGATGTTCTTGACCTTGCTAAGTTATGCACAGTTATCATCATAGGGATGCCTCCTCAAATTTTGTTTGGTTTTGTTTTTTAAATCTGAGTTGTATTCCTTCTGTTCCAAGCAGCACCTTTTGTGAGAACGCTCAACATAATGCAAAGTCAAGTTCACTCTTTAAGTTAAATTTAACCTCCTTTTCCTTTATATTGCAAAATAAATAGAGTCTTGAGAGTAATTAGACCTGTAAAGGAACGTATTGTAGTATGTGACTTAACTTCTGCTTTCCCCTTTTATTCACAAGGGATTTGAGTACTTTACCAATAGCCTTGAATCTTAGGAGTGGGGGAGAATTTTAGCACTCAAAGTCCACTACTCTTCTGTTTATCCAGAACACTGATACAAGGATTTGTCTTGTGACTGTTAGCTTCCAAAGACTTATAGGTAAATAAATAGGCAGAAGGACAGACCAGGATCGTGTATTATAGAAGATAATCACTAGAACAGATTGGTTTTTCTTCAGCGATCATAGTACAGCATTTTATCTAAAGAAAGATAGGCAACTTTGGCCAGTTAGCATAATATTGGGCTTTAGTAAGTGTTTGTTAAAAACTGACTTATTTTGATGTTACCTCATTATGTCCTGTGATCTTGTCAGTCAGTGGGAGCAGACCGGATTTCACTTTTGAGCTTTCATACTTCAGGGTCAGCGTATATTTATTATGCATTAATTTGTGTCTCTCATTTTATGTATAGTTAGACTTTGAAAACATCTTTTTTTCCTAAATAGAATCATTTAAAATATATAAAATATGTTTGATTTCAAAAATTAATATTATGACAAATCCCTTTGTAAAAAGGATTAGCAAGGATTTATTGGTTTATATATTATAAAAATATTCATATCTTCAGCCCAAGATAAAGTCAAATATTTATTAAGAACTGACAATTACATTTTATTTTATCACGGTAACATCTTACTAGAGTGAGGAGCCCTGACACAGATTTCGATATTGTAATAACAAGGAAACTAAGAATTTAGAAACCTTCGGTTACAAAATGAGTCCCTTGCAACACAAATGATTTTCAGTCAAAAGATCACTGGCTATTGCCAGGTGATTAGCAAAGACTCAGAGACTGTTCAGCCTTTGGGCTAATCCTAATCAGGCTCCTCATTTTACAGGTCCAAAAATGTTAAAACCTGCCTGAGGTAACGCAGCTAAGTTATGAGTGATATCAGGACCAGATCCCTGGGTTCCTTCTGATTCTGTGTTCAGCATTCTCGCCTCTTTATCCTGTTGACTATGTCAAAGAATTGAAGAACACCAGTTCTGCCATGTAGGGGACAAGAAAAGGGGACAAGAAAGTTTCTCCTTTTTCCAAACATTGGTAACTTAGATAAGCTTTTTGAATGAGGACAGAAATCTAAGAGCAGTGACAAAGGCTGATTTCAACACTACCCTTGTTTGGTTTCTTATGTTAATACTTTTAAATAACTCTTGTCATCTTTTACAGTAACAATGGAAATAGAATACTGTAATGATTCCCTAGAGTTATTTTAATACTGTTTATAATTAAAATATGAGCAATGACATTCTGGACTCTCAGATATCTAAATAAAATAATAAGGAAAAGTGTATTAATTGTATATAGTATGTAAAATAAGGCCTCTTCTATTTAGTTAGATAGGCAGTTAAATAGCCTCCATGGAGCTATTTCTGCATTGTGAGGTTGAGACTGGGGTGGAAAAGAGAGTTCATACTTAAAGTCTAATATTAACCATAACATAATTCACAGAATTACAGTTAAGGGATGAAGGTGAGAACTATCCTTTATCATCTTTCTTATGGCCTTAAGATACCAAGAAACCTGCCCTGAGAATACTGAGGGTTTGTTTTTTTTTTTGCTGCATTGGGTCTTCGTTGCTGCACCTGAGCTTTCTCTAGTTGTGGCGAGCGGGGGCTACTTTGTGTTGTAGTGCACGGGCTTCTCATTGTGGTGGCTTCTCTTGTTGCGGAGCACAGGCTTTAGGCGTACAGGCTTCAGTAGTTGCGGCACACGGGCTCAGTAGTTGTGGCTCATGGGCTTAGTTGCTCTGCGGCATGTGGGATCTTCCTGGACCAGGGCTCGAACCCGTGTCCCCTGCATTGGCAGGAGGATTCTTAACCACTGCGCCACCAGGGAAACCCAAGAATACTGAGTTTTAATGACTCATTTGATAATTGAGAATCTTTTCCGTGTAGTTGGTAGTAGTCTTTGCAAGAATGTTTTATGGAAGTGACTTTGTTTTAATATCATTGTATGAGATCATACTCAGCTTTTTGAGTATCTGGTGTAATTTAAATTACACATCCACATTGTGTAATTTAAGTTGCATGTCAGCTTTTTGAGGTAGGTCTGATCTCCTTTTTTACAAATGAGGTAAGTAGGGCTTAGGGAAAATTTTAAATTTGCCTAAGACTAGTGAGCTTACATGGCTGAGTCTAAGTCGCTTGCTCGACTCTACTAAGCACAGGTGCCTTAATATTGTAAGTTTGTTATCATGTACTTAGTGTGAAGAGTATAATATAAGGGCATAGAGTGTAGAAAATCTTAGAAGGCTCTAGACTGCCAAAAAATTGGTAACCTCCCAACCAGTTGGAAGATACATCTAAGTAGACTAATTTTCCTGAAACACCTAAGGAAAAAAATTAAACAGTTGGTCTTAATGATTAAATTAAAACAAGATTTGAAGTCTGATAATCAACTCTTATGTTAGAAATGAATAAAGTAGGAATTTAACTAAAAGAAAGAAGTGTTTCTCATTTTCATATCTATGTCAAAAGACCACAGTGAAATTGCTCGAAGTCCAAAAGTAACCACAGTCTTAATAACCTCCACTGTTTTAAAAGTAGGAAATGAGGGGCTTCCCTGGTGGCGCAGTGGTTGAGAGTCCACCTGCCGATGCAGGGGACGCGGGATCGTGCCCTGGTGTGGGAAAATCCCACATGCCGTGGAGCGGCTAGGCCCGTGAGCCATGGCCGCTGAGCCTGCGCGTCCAGAGCCTGTGCTCCACAACAGGAGAGGCCACAACAGAGAGAGGCCCACATAATGCAAAAAAAAAAAAAAAGAAAGTAGGAAATGAGAAGTAATTGACTGATTTATCTTTGCCTCCAGGTAATCTGACTGGTGGCAGGTAACATGGCAGTTAGTAGCAATGATTATTTTTAATTGTGTTTTTTTCTTGCCATCCCCTGCCCTGCCACATTTCTATAGCCATCTGGAGGGGTAAGGCAAGAGTGCTGGAGCATTGTCCTAAGAAAGTTCTACTTCTTTTTTTAAGCCTTGAATTAACACAACATCTTAAATTGGGGGGTACTTCTGCAGTCATTAAGCTTGGTAACATTCTCCCTAGGTGGTTGTCTGGGCTCCCAAAGAAGCCCATTCTACTTGTGGATGCCTCTGTTAGGCAAATCTAACATGTTAAACCAAAATCTGGTTCCTTGTATTTCTCCAGTTAGGGCCAATCAGAATGTGTACTGCCTCTGCAGGTATGAATTGCTTTGGCAATGTGTTGTCTCTGAATAGTCCCTTCTAGAGGCTAATAATCCCTAGTCCTTGGGATATTCTTTTTTAGTTTTTAATTCAACAAATATTTATTTATCCAAGCATTCTAAGTGTAGAATGCAGTAGTGAATCCTCGCAAACACTGTACTGTGAAGTTATCTCTATATCATAAGTGAGGAAACAAAAAATTGAGGTTGAAGCGATTGTCAAGTTCACACAACCGGTAAAAAGTTTATTGGATATCAGAACCAAGTCTTTCTAGCTCCAAAAGTCATGCTTTTGACCACTACCCTTTGCTGCTGTGGGTCTTGCCAAGAAAAATCTTGTAGCCATCAGTAAGGCCTGGAGCAGATAGCTCAAAGAGAAAACTGACCTAAAGAATGGCCTTCTAGCTATGAGATTCTGGGCTGCCAAATGAATTTGGAATCTCCCTGGGCTCTACCAGGAAGCTCCAAATCAGGAAGATTCTTGGCAGTCACAGATTTAAATTTGTGGTTTAAACAATTCACTAAGGACCCTAGAGGCCCATGAAAAATATGGAGCGCTTCACGAATTTGAATGTCATCCTTGTTCAGGGGCCGTGTTACTGCACTCTGTGTTCCAATTTTAGTATATGTGCTGCTGAAGCAAGCACTAGGGTGTTCTTTCACATTGTAATTTTGAATACTTAGTCACACTGGTCCATCAACTCTTGGTTGTTCTAGTTCTTCGGTAATTCTTAAATGATTGTCTCCAGAACAAAATACAACGTCCATATATGGTTACAGTGGTGACTAGAGCTTAGCTATTGCTTTTCTAATTCTAAGGTCTTATATGCTTCTTTTAATATACACAGCTCTATTTTGAAGCTGTTTTTCCTTTTTGCAGTTTGACTTATTTTTCATATCATCTTTGATTTTCACCTGGTGAAAATCATAGAATTTAATTCAGAGCAGTTGAAAATTTTGTAGATAGTGCTTTAAAAATATAGATGCTCAGTAATTTTGAGAATGTTAGAAGACTTTTCTAGTGAACTTTTTGTTTTGTCTTAAAAAAAAAATTCCCAGCTCAAAATAATAGAAATTTCAGCCTCTGAAATTGTAATAAAGTATCTCTCAGAAAATCAGAAGTGATGATATGGATTGGTCTGGGTCTGTAGGGCCCTAAGAGGAAGAAATTCTTGTTAGCAATTTACTTATTTTCAGGATAGTAAGATAGCAAATGTTGCTTTTCCACCATATTTGTGATTTTATGATCTTCTTAGATGTCACATAGTTTTTTAAAAAATAATATTCTGAAGAGCTGGCACTTCTGTTTAAACTGTTAGAAAAGTTTGATCCTACAGTGCAAAGTTGTAATCTGGAAAGCAGTATTTGACATTTGAATATTGCTGTCCTGGTTTGGGGGTGAATTTTTTTAGTTTAAGAGAAATTCCCAGATTTAATTTCTGAGCTAGAGTCTTAATCAGTTGTTGACAATTTAATTTGAACTTAAAGTTTCTTTTTAGCAAAAATCAGTACCAGGGAATTAATTCATTCCCTAGCTTACTTGGGAAAGATGTTTTTAGAAAGCTTTACTACCACTATTTCTAGAGGCCCTCTGTTGGTACCTTCTGGTACTGCTGAGAGTATTTAATGAAATTGCTAATTCTTCTGCATTGTACTAGTGATTCTTACTGGCTGCAGTGTATTTTAAACATAATTTTCTTGGTTAACCCTAATAATAATCCCAAAGTCTTATTTTTAATTACCAATCTGGTTTTGGAGCTAATTTTTAACAAATGTTGGCACAAATTCTGAACTTTTGCAGAGACCCTGTGGTTGGTAAATAACTTCAGGATTTTTACTTTGGTCAATAAGGTTGTTTTGGTTTTAAATAACAGAAAGTAGACAATGTGCTGTGAAAACCTAATTTTTTTTTTTTTTTTTTTTTTTTTTTTTTGCGGTACGCGGGCCTCTCACTGTTGTGGCCTCTCCCGTTGCGGAGCACAGGCTCCGGACGCGCAGGCTCAGCGGCCATGGCTCACGGGCCCAGCCACTCCGCGGCATGTGGGATCTTCCCGGACCGGGGCACGAACCCGTGTCCCCTGCATCGGCAGGCGGACTCTCAACCACTGCGCTACCAGGGAAGCCCTGAAAACCTAATTTAATTTAAATGTGCTCGTCTTTCTAAAGGTGCTAGATATAGTGATTTTCCAAAGACTCATTCATTATTCCCTTGCCTTCTTTTTAGAATACTACTCATGACAACATGAACAAATAATAAAGCATTTTGATAGTGTGCTCTAAACAGTAATGTACTTGAAAACTAATTTCAAGGATAACAGTATTTTCAATGTTAATTGAAATGGACTTGGTATGTTCTGGGGGTCACTTCCAATATTAAGATTTTGGAGAATCCAGCTTAGGCCTTTAAAGGTAGATAAATTCAGTCAACTTAGTTTGAATTTTTAGATTTAGGTTGGAGGGATAATGAAAGATATCCTCACAGGTCTTTATCCCCCCTCTGGGCGTGTGTGTATGTTTGTACGTATGTATGAGTGTATGTGTACGTGTACACAATTGCCACACGCCTGGTGTAAGCTTGATGGAGAGTTGGATAGTCCATTTCTTTGCCACTAGTTCTGCACTCTTTTGCCAAGAAACTCACTTTATTATTTTGATATTTTGAAAGATTATTTGGGTGCCCTTAAGGTCTGATGCTGAACATTTATTTATACATGGTTGGTGGTACACTGTTTATGAGTATTTAATATCTATTAAAAATTCATAATCATATAGGTAGGCCTCCTATGACCTAATTTTTAAAAAAAATAACGGAAAGTTCATTAACTGTCTAGAGTAGTGGCCTCCAAATTATTTTGCTCACCCACACCTTTTAGTGTATCTCTAATGTTTTTATATTTTATGTATTTTAATATTTTATATAATTGTTCCTGTATATTATATATCTCATATAACACAAAAATAGATATGAAAGGGATGAATAAAAAATATAAATGAAAGTTATAATGTTTTCTTTCCATGACTCATTGATTGTCTTGTATACACACTGGGGTGCATGTATCCTGTATTTAGGCCAAAATTAAAAGTCAGGATAATTTCCCTCTAAAGAATTTTTGAATAATATGAAAATCATTTGTACTTGTCTGAGAAATATGACACTAGTACAATATAAGAACAAATTTTACAGTAGAACTGTCCAGTTTTGAGGTAGGCTGCCTTGGGGTGATCAGGCAAAGGCTGGAGAACCACACATCATGCATGTTGTAGGAAAAATCCACGACTCCAATCGAGAGTTGGACGAAACGACTTCTGATATTTCTTCTAAGATTCTGGGACTACAGATAGGAATTCATAGGTTGAGCACTTAAATTTAAAACACTGCGGGAAGTTAGGCTGTGAATGAAGATCTGGCTCAGGAGTATGCTAGGAAGTTGTTGAACTTCATCCAAACCTCTGCTCAGCTCTTCTGCTGTCACCTTTAGAAATCTGAAGGTTTCTGATTCTCAAGCCATCTCTACGTAGGAAAAAGTATTAAGGTTTCTTTCAAGCCTATAGCCTGACTAAATGGGAGAGTAAATATATAAGCTACAAGGGATTCCAACAATGGACTTTATCATTTGCTCCGCTTCATTATATCAAAGAGAGAGAAATGAAAACAAGTTTAGAATAGATGAGCAAATATTTTAAAGTGTATAGTATCACAGATGGCTTAGTAAATATGTTTCGATTTGTTAAATTCCGTGTAGCATATATAAGTACTATTTCATTAAAGTTAGTCTGTTCTGCAGTAGAACTTGAACAGCTTCATCTTTTAAACCTCAAAATTCTATCACCTTAAAAACAAAAACCTTAGCTTCTCCCTAAACTCCCTTTTTTGTTTTCTGTGAGGGGATGGTTGGTTTGTGAAATGCAACTAACAAAGGTAAGTGAGCAGTAAACCTACAACTTCTTCACTATACATATCTTGATTTGAGTATTGTGAATGTGACTCCAGTGCTATAGAGTACCTGCTGAAGTTTTTTTGCTGTGGTGGTGGATTTCTTCTTTCCTGGTTTATATAATACCCTGTTCTCTCTCATTGTTAACACAGAGGCAAAAGCCCTTCTGCACCAGTGAATCTAAAAGTGATACTGGAATCACCAAAACTTGAGATTTTTTTTTTCGTAATGGCTGATCCTGTATTTATTGAGAAGATTTGCATCTCAACAGCACTTTTCTCTTAACAATGTAAAAATCACGAAATGAATGAAAGGCCGTAAGAGTGAAAGAGAGCCCTAATTCTGATCTATTTATTTCTGAGCATTTCTTTATAAGAAGTTTAATAGTGGACTAGTGCTTCAGAGGAACTGAAGATTGGTATAACCTCCCCCATATGGATGCTCTGTGGAAAATGTTTTCTAGGACTTTACCAAAATAGAGGCTTATTAGAACATATACAATCTTAGGGAGCATACTCTTGGTTTATTAGTAAAAGTCTCCTGTTAAGCAGTTATGCAAATGCACATTTAAATAACCACCGTAGGACTAGAATATCTTAAACTTTGCTTTCTGGCTTAAGCTCACCACAGGCTTTCCAAAAACATTAGACTTGTTTTCAATGATCGTAGATGGTTCAGGTCACAACTGTACATTCTTCTAGCAAAAGAACAGGGTCCAAGTTTTCTACTCCTTGGAACTGTTGTCTGATGCAAGAATGCAAAACAGCTGAAGAAAATAATCTACCCCATTTTGTTACTGTTAAGTGCGATTGTTATGACTTGAAATGTTTCTTTGATAAGGTTTCTTCCATTTTCCATATTCCTTGGTTATCATACTTTGTCTTTACATGAATTGTGATGAGTTACACTGAACATAGAATCAAATTAAGTTTAAGTAGATAAATATGCGTGAGATTAATATATTCTTCCTAGGGATGTTTGCCCAGAGGGCCTTAGGGTATAAGGTGACCTTGCTTAAGTTTCTTTGCATAAAGATAGAATTCAGCCTATTTTCTAATTATCAGAAGTTTAGCTTTGTGAGAGTGGGAATAAAGGTTTATGATCTGATTATAGCTCAAGAGAATTTAGGCCACAGTATAAATTACCTGCCTTGGGTCTACCTACTAGTTTGTGATACGTATTCCTTGTTGTCTGCTTACAGTTCTGTCTCATTATCTTCTGTTGCATTAGGATACAGAGGTTTGTAGGTTGGTACAGAGATCAAGATAAGCTTGACTTTTTTACATCTTTTTTTTTTAATCTTCATTGGAATATAATTGCTTTACAATGTTGTATTAGTTTCTGCTGTACAACAAAGTGAATCAGCTATATGTATACATATATCCCCATATTCCCTCCCTCTTGAGCCTCCCTCCCACCCTCCCTATCCCACCCCTCTAGGTGGTCACAAAGCGTCAAGCTGATCTCCCTGTGCTATGTAGTAGCTTCCCACTAGCCATCCATTTTACATTTGATAGTGTGTATATGTCAGTGCTACTGTCTCCCTTTGTCCCAGCTTCCCTCTCTCCCCTCCGTTCTCTACATCTGCATTAAGTCCGTTCTCTACATCTGCATCTTTATTCCTGCCCTGCCACTAGGTTCATCAGTACCGTTTTTTTTAATTCCATGTATGTGCATTAGCATACGGTAATTGTTTTTCTCTGTCTGACTTACTTCACTCTGTATGACAGACTCTAGGTCCCTCGACTTTTACATCTTGTTTTCATCATTATGAGGATTTGTGGCTCTAGTGTTTTACTAAATAAAATCAATTGAATAAAATAAATCAGTTTCCTCATTTAGATGAGACACAGTTTGTCACATCCAGACTAACTTTACTGGGTAGTTATTTTTTTACTTTTAGTGGGATTTACCTAAAAATGAGGTTTAAAAAAAATTAACTACCCTTGAAACTGGCAAAAAATCTTTGCAAAAGACATTGATGTTTGTATAAAGGAAAAAACATTCCTATGTGTTTCTCCTTTACTACTCATACAGAACACTTCTCTGTTGGTTACCAAATGTGTGGGTTTTTTCCCCCCACACCAAGCAATTCTCTGCAGCACTAGCTGGGTGTCCTACAGTTTAATGCAATTCTGACACTATCTGAGGATAGCATCAGATCCCACAGGTCAAGGGCTAAGTCCCACAAGGCTGCCTCCCATTCCCCTTTAGTCGCCAATCACAAATCCAGGTTGTCACCTGTGCTTCTGACCAGCTGGTTCCAGAACCTCCACATGACCCACTCCTTGGGTTTGATTAATTTACTAGGACGGATAAAAGAACTTGAGAAAATATTTTACTTACTACACTACAGCTTTATTACAAAAGGATGTAACTCAGGAACAGCCAGATGGAAGAGATGCATAGGGAAAGGTATGTGGGATGAGACTTAGAGCTTCCCTGCCCTCTCCCAGGACCTCCGTGTGTTCACCAACCTGGAAGCTCTCCAAATCCAGTGGTTCAGGGATTTTTATGGAAGCGTCATTACATAGGCATGATAGATTAAATCGTTGGCCTCTGGTGACTGAGTGTAATCTCTAGTCCCTCTTTCCTTCCCTGGGGTAGGGGTTGGGTTGGGTGGGATGGGATGGACTGAAATCACATGGTTTGGTTCCCCTGGTAACTAGCCGCCAGGTTACCTAGGGGCTTTATAAAAGTCACCTCATTAGCACAAATTCAGGTGTAGTTGAAAGGGGTTTGTTATGAATAATAAGACACCCATTTCACCTTTATACTCTGAAGCTATTTTAGGAACTGAGGATGAAACACCAAATATTATAACAAGACGCTCCCATTGCTTTTACCCTTAAGAATTCCAAGAGTCTTGGGAGCCATGATCTAGGAACCATGGACACAAGACCAAAATAGACATGTATTGTAAATCACAATATCATATGTTCAATGTGAAAAATAACAAAAGGCATTCTTTTTTGTGTAATTTGAATGTTTTAATTATATATTTTTCTATAGATACTGTCTTTTATCTCTCTTCTTTAAGATTTGTACCCTTGTGATTTTTTTCTTCCTGTTAGTTTGCATCTCTTGTCATTCACTGTCTGTGGCTTCACAATTCAGTATTGTCCTAGTACCATTTTTTTGTGCTCTGGACGCGCAGGCTCAGTGGCCATGGCTCACGGGCCCAGCCGCTCCGCGGCATGTGGGATCTTCCCGGACCGGGGCACAAACCCGTGTCCCCTGCATCAGCAGGCGGACTCTCAACCACTGAGCCACCAGGGAAGCCCCCTAGTTACCATTTTTAAAATCACAGCTGGAAACACTGAAAAGCATTCTGATAAAGGAAGACTGAATTGTGACTTTAGGCCAACAATAAGCTACAGGAACAAATGATGTTTAAAAAATTAATTTTATTTCAATATGTGTTTGTGTCTTTGGTCCTTCAGAGAATTGTTGAAACCAAGAATTGAAAAGTCGCAGACTTCCGCTTTTCAACATAGAAGTATAAAATATTTTACTTGCTTGCAAATCTGCTATTTTACTTTTTTTTTTTTGGCTGCTCCATGTAGCTTGTGGGATTTCAGTTCCCTGTCCAGGGATCGAACCCTGGGCCCTTGGTAGTGAGAGAGCAGAGTCCTAACCACTGGATCGCTAGGAAATTCCCTTACGTTTTTTTGTGAAGAAGTATCCATAGACTCATTTACTGCCATTTTTCTCGTTCTCAGAGCTCTCACAAACAAGTATTTTCTTCAGTATAGCTAACCCAAGGAAAAGTTATTTTAATTTTTATGTTTATCAAACAGCCATGCTGTACAAGGTTCTAATAACTGGAACTCTTGATCCTATTTCCTACTTTCCTCAGGCAACCATATTTAAACTTTTAAGTTTTTATTCTGGAATATGCTTAACTCTATTTTTTTCTATTTTAGATAACATCTGTTGATTTCCTATGATGAAGATGATGATGTGGCTTATCTCTCCTGCTCACATCTTACTAAGATTTTAGTTAAATTTCAATATATTGTTTACAATATCAATGTTAAATTTTTTACACCTTAACCTTATAGTATATGATTACATTTCCCTTTTTATACAATTTTTTGTTGTCTATGGAGTTAATTGCTTCGATTTTTATTGTTCTTTATAGCTGTAATTGGGTCATCTCCAGATTCTGTAAGAACTATAAATCTTCTCTCAATACTTTCAAAAGCATCATATGTTCTTCTGTTTTATCTTTTTCTTGGTGGTATAGCTCCTGGAGCCCTCACTTCTCCTATAGTCTGAATTGATTGCTGTCCAAGACCACACACCTTTTGTCAGAATTCCTTCCTCTGTTAATAAAAGATCCCTGTTTCCTTGGTTTCATGTTGTTGTCTTTACTGACTTATTCCTTACTTTTTATGAAGCACATTCTCCATGGAGCCTTATGAAAAAGGATGCATGGGAGATCATTTTTCAGAAATTATGCTCATTTCAGATTTTTTTTATTTTACTCTAATACTTAATTTAATACTTCATTGACTGTGTGTGGAATTTTAGGTTGGAAATAATTTCCCCTTAGAATTTTGTAAAGCATTGTGTCTTTATCTTCTAGCTGCTAGTATTACTAGCTTCTGGTGCCATACTGATTCGCAGTCCTCTGGGTGGCAGTTTTTAAAAGTCTTCTCTTTATCTCTGTTTTCCTGAAGTTTTACAGTGATGTGCCTTGGTGTGAGTCCTGGCATTTTTTGGTCTGTGTACTGTGGGTCCTTTCAATCTGGACAACTCAAAGACTGGATCTAGAAACAGTAGTTTTAGAAAACTATCTTGCAATATTAATTTCTATTCCATCAAACCTCCCAAATTTGTTTTCACCACACCTCCCACTAACCTGCCAAGCATTTACCTGATGGGAGAAAAGCTGATTTTGTTTTAAATTTTTATTATAT
The DNA here is from genome assembly GCF_949987515.2 of Delphinus delphis. Classification (NCBI taxonomy): domain Eukaryota; kingdom Metazoa; phylum Chordata; class Mammalia; order Artiodactyla; family Delphinidae; genus Delphinus; species Delphinus delphis. The sequence continues at coordinate 99,793,226 of NC_082692.2, read as the reverse complement.
AATATTTTATTCATATAAAAATAAACTTATGTACTATGACACACAAGACCTGTGAACCTACCACGTAACGTAAAGAATGGGAACATTAGGGCTTCCCTGGTGGTGCAGTGGTTGAGAATCCGCCTGCCAATGCAGGGGACACAGGTTTGTGCCCTGGTCCGGGAAGATCCCACACGCAGCGCAGCGGCTGGGCCCGTGAGCCATGGCCGCTGAGCCTGCGAGTCCGGAGCCTGTACTCCGCAATGGGAGAGGCCATAACAGAGAGAGGCCTGCGTACCGCAAAAAACAGAATGGGAACATTAGAACATTACCATCACCATGTTCTTGGAACTGTATGGGATTCTCCCACTGTTGAAAATTTTTTATTTCACTCACTTTACTTAAAAAAAAAATATTTAATTACATATTGTATGTGATGCTGTTTAGTTATACTTGTTTTGGGGGCTTTATAAAATGACATTATAGCTTATGTAGTCTTCTGTGGCTTGCTTTTTACACAGAAATATTTTTCTAAGGTCGATCCATGTTATTGCATACAGTTGTAGTTCATTTGTACTGTTTATTTAATTTTCTCCCCCATTTATCTTTTTCTTAGTCAGAGGTTGGATCTCCTATTTTGTTTTGTTTCCTTATTTTCTGACTCTTTTGTATCCTGGCTTCTGGGAAATTTCCTTAAAACTTATTTTCCAGTAATTCCATTAAAATATTTCATTTCTATCATGTTTTAAATTTTTGAAGTGCTTTTCCTCTATGAAAACTTTTTTATAACAACCTATTTTTATAGGTTATGTTTTCTTTTGTGTCGAAGGATTTTTTTTTTTTTTTTTGCTTCCTATATAGTCTCTGTCTCTTCAGAGTTTCTTTCCCTTTTTCTTTTTTCCTGGGTGTTTTAGTTTCTGTCTTTTTTGTTACAGGCTTTTCTCAAGTATCTTTCTTGCCATGGCTTTGTCTTCGTATTTGAGGGAGGCATTGAAATGTTGTGGGAAGCTCTTCTTTGTGAAAGGCTTGTAGGTTTATGGTTTTTTACTATAGAGTAATTAGGCAGAGACCCATTTTATTGCAGACCCCTCCACTTGTCAGTATCTGTAGGTCTTGTCTTCAGTTCTACAGTCACCTTTTCAAGAGAGAATCTTCAAACTTTTGCATTTGCTGATGGATGAATGATGGTGGTGGTAATAGCTTGGCTGCCTTGTGGCTTAGTGCCTTCCGCTAGGAGGAAGAGGACTAAAATTCTCATTTATCAGTTTAATCCTTCTGTCCTTAGAATGGTACCTCATTCCAGCCCTCAGCTGTGTCTAGAGTCTCTCAGTCTAGAATCCTTCTCGTCCCTTGTTTCAGTCTTCCCCAGAAAATAAAACTCTGGACCAGTCACCTTCCTGTGTGTTAGGAGAATGAGCTGCTGATCTAGATCTAAGTGTTCATTATAAATACTTACAACCAATCCTTCTGTTTTCAGGCCCAACCCAATGCCCTTGTTTTTGAGTAGCCCTTGATACTTCTAAGTCTTGACCTTTCTATACTTTTGGCATAAATAGGCTTGTTTCTTGTTGGTTTCCTCACACCACCCACTACCCTGCCAAGTACTTATCTGACTGGAGAAAACCCAAAAGCTGTCATTTATTACCGGACCATCGTTTTTTCACCTCCCAGAGAGTTTTATTGACATCTCTTATTTACTGTTGTCTCCTTTCAAGTTTGCTGTGCCTTTCTGGGTATATGCCTTTTGTTATTCAATTTTAGTAGAAAACCAAGATAAATATGTTCAGTTCTTCATGTTTAATCCATGATTCCTTTCTAAGGAAGCTTTTATTACAACAGAAACGTGAGGGACTTTGATATAGAATTGCCCTCTAAAGTCTTCTTTGTCCTCAAAGTAGAAATCAGCAAAAATTTCATTTCTACTGGTTGTGATCCAGGTTAGTCTATTTTTCAGCACATACAGAGCCTTTTGAAATATAGGGTCCCACTCTTGTAAAGTAGAAAAGGCTAGGATCCATTTGTTTCTTTCTGTAGCCACTTAAAAAATAGCATTCCTATAGCAATTTTGTAGTTATCTTCTGTCTCAGATTCTTTTTACTGGACAGCTAAACATAAAGTTCATTCTCTTTTCATTGACCTAGAGTGTCATAGACAGAATAATCTTTTTAAAATTTGAATTTGTGTATTAAAGCTTAGTTTTCGAAATCCTGATGTGGGTGAAGGAAATCTAGATTAAGTTTAACCAAACTGTGGTTTTTATTATGTTTTATACTTAAGTAGTACTTTGAGCCATATGAAATTGCCAATAGTTGAGCAGTTCTAGCCTATAAAAATGGTAATTTTATGTGATTCAACATAACAAAGTTAAAAGATCTTAATAGTTTAGTTAACAGTCCTTTCTGTCCAATGTAGGAATTTGTTCTATAGCATTTTTGGAAATATTCCAGTAGGAGGAAAGGATGAGATAAAATGATAAGTAAGAGGAAGAGTTGAGGTCCCTGTTCAGTATAACTGTACGTCCAAGAGTTGCATCAGGGTTCCTATGGTGTTCTAGAAGCTCCACACTACTGAGGCTGGAGGCTATAAATTCCATGGAGTGCCAATTAGATACACGATGCCTGTGAATTTGGACACTAACACACACTACCTGAGTACCTGGCTGCCAGGCTACAAATCTGTAGAGGATTTCAGCAAATATCAATTTAGCTGGAATAGTATCACTTAGTATTGTATATTCTGTATACAACCTTTATGTGTATTTCCTTAAGTTAGTTAAAAGTTGAACTTTAAAACGATAATATGACTGTCAGTGAGATTTAAGACATTGTAGAGATAAAATATACAACAACAATAGCAAAAAGGACTGGGGGAAGGATTGGTTTGTTTGGAAGGTGGTTAAGGTAGACTGTAACCCTATAATTTACAGGATTACCACTAAAAGGATAACACAAAATGCATAAAAAATAATAGAAGAGATTAAATGGAATATTAAAAATACTTGATGAATAGAAAAGAAGAATAAAGAACACATGGGACAAATTTAAAACAAATAGCAAGATGGAAGTAAAAAGACAGAAAAAAGACCATGCAAACACTAACCAAAAGAAAGCTGTTGTTAAAGCTATGTTAATATCAGATAGGTTAGACATTAAGGCAGGAAGTATTGCTAAAGGTAAAGAACGACATTTTCATAATGCTAAAATGGTCCTCTCAGTAGAAAGACATAACAATCCTAAGCAACCTTCTCTTGTTGTTTGCTTTGCTGACCATACATGTGTGGTGTTTGGGTCTTTTCTTTTCACGAGTGTTGTCATTTTTCACTGCTAGAGATGTTTCTGAAGTCTGTGAGGGAAGAGTTGTTGTTGCTTTGTGTCTGACTGTGGTTATGTTCATTTTAGCACATGCTCTGGGCGTTGTAAATGATTGTGTGGGGTACCACCTGAGAGAGCAAAGCCTCACAATTATAATTATTTCATTTAGTGTTGTAGTTACTTTTAATGTAATTATTGTCCTTTAAAACATGCCATGCATGAGAAGTAGAATTTAGATGAGGACTAAAGACGTGATGTTTCAAAGAATTCTTTTTTAACATTGTGTGATTATGAGTAATAAGGTACTATAAAGAACAAATCAGAAAGGAGAAGCTGGATTCTTGTTAGTAAGCCTTTTTTTTTTTTTTTTTTTGGTATTAGGTTTTTAAAGCCCTGCAGTGATGTGTTATTGTTAAAAATCTTCATTTCTATCTGGAGAGAATGTCCTGTTATTTAGAGAATATTCCATTTTTCTGGAAAAAGACATCTGTTGGTTGATCTTCATGCCTAAATGTAAGAAAAGGAGAGAGGTTTAAGGAAAGAAAAGTGCTGAATCAAAGAGCATACTTGGAAATAGACAGAAATACAATTAGTGTAACTTTAAAAAATTTGTGGTAAAAGCACATAACAAAATTTACTGTTTAGCTGTACAATTTAGTAGTGTTAAATATATTCACTTTGTTGTGAAATAGATCTCCAAACCATTTAATCTTGCAAATCTGAAAATCTATACCCATTTAAAAACTCTTCCTTTCTCGCCTCCCCTCAGCCACTGTATCCACAATTCTACTTTGTGTTTGAATTTGACTACTCTAGGTACCTCAGATAAGTGGAATCATACAGTATTTGTCTTTTTCTGACTGGTTTATTTCACTTAACATAATGTCCTCAAGGTTCATCCATCTTGTAGCATGTTACGGGATTTCCTTCCTTTTTAAAACTGAATAATACTCCCTTGTGTGTATAGACCACATTTTGTTTATCCATTTATCTGTTGGATATTTGGTTTGCTTCCACCTCTTGGCTATTGTGAATAGTGCTGCTATGAACATGGGTGTACAAATAGCGTTTCGAGACCCTGCTTTCAATTCTTTTGCATATATACCCAGAAGTGGGATTGCTGGATCATATGGTAATTCTATTTTTAATTTTTTGAGGAACTGCCATATGAGTTTTCCACAGCAGTTGCACTGTTTTGTATTTTACATCAGTATGCAAGGGTTCCAGTTTCTCCACGTCCTTGCGAACGCTTGTTTTCTGGTTTTTTGTTGTTGTTGTTGTTAGTTGCCATCCTAACAGGTATGAGGCAATATCTCATTGTGGTTTTGATTTGCATTTCCCTGATGATTAGTGATGTTTAGCGACTTTTCATATGCTTGTTGGCTGTCTTTTGTCATCTTTGGAGAAATGTCAGTTTACATCCTTTGCCCATTTATTCATCAGTTTGATTTTTCGTTGTTAAGTTGTATGAGTTCTTTATATATTTTGGATATTAAGCCCTTTTCAGATATATGACTTACAAATATTTTCTCCCATTCAGTAGGTTGTCTTTTCATTTTGTTGATGGGATCCTTTGCTTTGCAGAAGCTTATTAGTTTGATGTATTCCCACTTGATTATTTTTACTTTTGTTGCCTTCGCTTTTGGTGTCAAATCCAAAAAATCATTGCCAAGACTCATGTCAAGGAGCTTACTGCTTATGTTTTCTTCTAGGTGTTTCATGGTTTCAGGTCTTACATTCAAGTCTTTAATCCATTTTGGGTTAATTTTTGTGCTAGTGGTCCCGTTTTATTCTTTTGCATGTGACTGTCCAGTTTTTCCAATACCATGTATTGAAGTGACTGTTATGACAGTTATTTAAAATTCTTTGTCAGGCAACTCATAGATCTGTTTCTTTAGAGTTGGTTTCTGGAGTTTAATTTTGCTCCTTTAATTGGGCCCTACCTCCCTGTTTCTTTATATGCTTTGTGGTTTTTTGCTGGGGGCATTTGAAAAAAACAGTCACCTACCCCCTGCCTTTGCATACTGGATTCCTTCTAGGACCTCTCAAGCCTTTTCTGATCTTAGCTCCCCCTGGGATTTGCCTGCAGAACTGCAGCTGTAAGGTGCTTTTTGCATCTTGTTTACAGTGTCTTACAACTCTGGTTCCTATTCTCTTAGGGCTCTGAGTTACCTAAGACAGAAGCCAGTCCCTCAGGCAGTTCCCAGACCAGCCAGAAATGGATGTATTGTCTGTTTTGTTTGTGTTCCCAAGGGAAGAGCCTGGCATGAGGGGTTTCTTCCTGGTTGCTCCACACTATGCTCTGCAGGGGAAGCGGCATGAATGGGTATGCCAAACATCACAAAATTTCCTACCCCTTTCATTGGAATCTTGTGTTGGATTTACAATAGCCTAGGTGCTATAGCTTCTTAAGTGTTCTCTAGAGTTTTTGCAGTGGTTATTCTGGTCGGTCTGTTGTTGTTAACTCAGTGTCTCTGTAGGGGAAGGAGGGCCTGTATTTTCCTAGTCTGCCATTTTGCTGACATCACTCTCCCTAGTATCATTTTTTGAAATATAAATTCTGCCAGATAATGTTTCTCTTTATAAGACATGTAGGTAAAAGGGAATCAAAAATGTAATATTTTGGACTTGAGTAAGGTAATTTGTCCTTTGTGAGGTTCATGTCTGTAAATGGAGAAGATGAAATCTAAAGCAGTGATATCCTATGTAATGTTTTATTTTGGAATAAAGAAATAAGGTAATCCTATCAGATAAGACCATGTTTTCTTTTATGGTTTTCAGGGCATTTGACAAATATTTAATTGAACGTTTACTGTGTGTAAGGTACTATGCAACTGGGATGCAGAAAGTATGAGATGTAATCCTTCAAGGTGCTCATTTTTAATTTGATGAAAGACAACGTTAATGCATAAAAAACTAACAGTACAGGATCTACATACGAAATATAAAAGTACAAGAACTATCACTGTGAGCTATGCAGAAGCAGAAATGACAGTGAACTGAACAGGAATGGCTTCCAAAAAAATGGACCTTCAGTAGGTAGGATCTTATCTTAGTGTCTATCCTGGAGGAAAAAAAAATCACACATCCCAAAGCAGGCATGTATAGGCAGTATGTTTGTACTAGCAGAAATGTGGAAATAATCTCAATGGTCATAAGAAAATGGATAGGGCTTCTCCAGTGGCGCAGTGGTTCAGAATCCACCTTCCAATACAGGGGACATGGGTTTGAGCCCTGGTCCAGGAAGATCTCACATGCCGCAGAGCAACTTAGTCCGTGTGCCGCAACTACTGAGCCCATGCGCCTAGAGCCCGTGCTCTGCAACAAGAGAAGCCACTGCAGTGAGAAGCCCTTGCACCGCAATGAAGAGTAGCCCCTGTTCACCGTAACTAGAGAAAGCCTACCCGCAGCAACAAAGACCCAATGCAGCCATTAATTAATTAATTAAAAAAGAGAATGGATAAATAAACTGTTCTGTCTATACTGTGGACTGCTGTGTAGCAATTAAATAGTGGAGATCCATATGTACTGACAAAATTTTCTAAGTAAATTGAGTTTTTAAAAACGGATATCTTAGCTTATTTGGGTTGCTATAACCAAGTACCACAGACTGAGACATTTATAAACACAATAATTTATTTCTCACAGTTCCAGAGGCTAGACATTCGAGATCTGGGTGCCAGTGTGGTTGGGTGAGGGCCCTTTTCTGGGTCTCAGAGTTCTTTTTGTATCCTCACATGTTGGAAGGGACTAGGGAGCTCTGAGGTGTCTTTTATACGAGCACTAGTCCCACATGGCGACTGTAGCACCTCTCAAAGGCCCTACCTCCTAATAGTATCACACTGGGTTTTAGGATTTCAACATAAGAATTTTGGGTGGACACAAACATTCAGACCACAGCAAAGGAAGTTTCAAATAATATGTATGGTATGATATTAGTTGGGTTAAAAAACAAACCAAACTAAAAACAAACCTACAAATGATACTGTATACTTTTATAAGTAAATAATATATAAATTCATACTAAAGGAAGTTTAAACTGATAACAGTGGTTACAACAATTAAGCATCTATAAATTACTTGTATAATTAAAAATAAAGAAAAGGCCCAGAAGAAAATTTATGTAAACACAATTAGTGGTTACTCCTGTATGGTGAGATTATTAACAAATTTTCTTTATATTTTACTGTATTTTCTGAATTTTTACAGGAACCATTTTATTGGAAAATGTTAAATTATAAAGAATAAGTGGGAGATAAGTAATTGACAAATAGTTAATAAAATTAATTTTCACAAAGTGGAATAGAAGAACGAGTAGAATTAGGTGGGGAGATCAGGGAGTTTATGGGTAAGGGAGATGGTTGAGGGAGAGAGAGGGAAATCCAGAATATCTTAGAAACTTTTAAAGTTTTATAGAGTCATTATATTTTTAAGCCATTCATTCAGTAAATATTTAATAAATATTTGGCCTAGTAGGTGCCAGAGTCCCTGCCCCTAAGGAGCTTATGTTTTGATGAAGGGGATGCAGACAAGGAAATTACAGTGTATTAAGGAAGAATCAATTAGTAAGGTGGAGAAAGAGGTCGTTGAGGGTTGATAGAGAAGGTTTTCCTGAAGGAGCAGAAGTCTAAACTGAGATTTGGAGTTAAGTTGAAAGTAATGTGAGATGTCTGGAGAGGGAAAGCAGGGACCAGCACAGGAAACATGTTGTAAACCGTTTTAAGAACTTGATTTTGATTTTGTAGTGTTTAAATATTTCAAATACATAATCTTGCTGGGTGTTCTTTGCAACATAGCAAACAATAATCATGTTGGTTGTTTGGTACTTAGTAGGCACATTATAAACTCTTCCTCCCTCCCTCTCTTCTCCCTTTACTTTTCTCCCTCTTGTATGCATTCAGTGCAGGTGATGCATGGCATGGGTTTTTTGGGGGAGAAATAAACGCAAATCCTAAAACATTGCTGATGTAATAAAAGGAGGCAGCCTTAATCTAGCATATTTAAAAGAGCCATGTCCAGTTCATCAAAATAAAAATGTTAATTTGACATGGTTCGCTGCTGCTTAAATCAGCCATTACAATGAGTTATGGAATTGAATACAAGTAGGTATTCAAAACAATTTTTTAAATTTATTTTATTTTTGGCTGTGGTAGGTCTTCATTGCTTCACGCTGGCTTTTCTCTAGGTGCGGAGAGCGGGGGCTACTCTTCGTTGCGGTGCATGGACTTATCATTGCGGTGGCTTCTCTTGTTGCGGAGCATGGGCTCTAGGCGCGTGGGCTTCAGTAGTTGTGGCTTGCAGGCTCTAGAGCGCGGGCTCTAGAGCGCAGGCTCAGTAGTTGTGGCGCACAGGCTTAGTTGCTCCACGGCACGTGGGATCTTACCAGACCAGGGCTCACACCTGTGTCCCCTGCATTGGCAGGCGGATTCTTAACCACCGTACCACCAGGGAAGCCCAGGTGTTCAAATTTTTTTAATCATCAATATCTTTTAACATCTTACTACTTAATAAATTATACTATTTTCAGGGTTATTTATATTGACAGTGGCTTGGACTTTTGTAAATAACTTCGCAAGTTACTTAATCTGTTCTTGGGTAGATAAAATATGGTATCTTATTGTTATCTATTGTGGGATTCCCAAAAGAAATTTATTTCTGCAAGACAGAACGATCATATCATTCAAGGGGCCTGAATTGCCATAGGGAATCCTGAAACTGGAGATGTTATTTACTAAACTTTTTGAAAATAGATTTTTCTCTCTCTTTGCTTTAAAGACAGACAACAACTGAAACAATCATAACTTCTGTAAAGAAAGAACCTATCACATTATTATTCGTTAATGATGGGCTATACCCATTTGGGCAGTTTATAGCAAAATAGTTAAAAAACATGTGCAATTTAGAAAGAAGGAATAAATGAATTTTTTATAATCTATATTCCCATTCCACAAAGAAAAAGTATTCTGAAAAATATTCAAGCTTACAACATGTTGCCTTGTTAGTGTGGAAAAACTAAATTTTACTTATCCCTTGATTTGCGCCTTTGTGTCTTTTTGCGGTGTGCGGGCCTCTCACTGTTGTGGCCTCTCCTGTTGCGGAGCACAGGCTCCGGACGCGCAGGCTCAGCGGCCATGGTTCACAGGCCAAGCCGCTCCGCGGCATATAGGATCTTCCCGGACCGGGGCACGAACCCGTGTCCCCTGCATCGGCAGGCAGACTCTCAACCACTGCACCACCAGGGAAGCCCATCACTTGTTTTGCGCCTCTGTGTCTTTAACTTGTGTTTTTTCTTCTGCCTGGAATGCCCTTCCCCGTTTTTGTCCATTTGCAGAATTTCTATCCAGCCTTAAAGACTCCAACTTTAAGATTTTTCTTGTCCCACAGAAAGTTCATCTTTCCCTTCTTTGTGCCACCACTGTCCCTATATTATAACACAAGAACTTTATCACACAGCGTATTTACCATTTTGTTCCACTACCTTCTGCCATTTTTCAGGCAACTTCATAATTCCATCCTACCAAAACTTTTTATCGTTTTGAGCAAAGAACTGTTCCAGGTGCCTTTTACAGTCTTTCAGGGAATTGAAATTTTTTCCATTAAGAGAATTTTGTAAAAACCAAAATAAATGGAAATCCGAAGGTGCAATGTCTGGTGAATGTGACAGATGAATCAGAACTTCCCAGCCAAGCTATAACAGTTTTTTCCTGGTCATCAAAGAAACATGCGATCTTGCGTTACCCTGATGGAAGATTATGAGTTTTCTTTTGACTAATTCCGGATGCTTTTTGTGGAGTGCTGCTTTCAGTTGGTCTAATTGGGAGCAGTACTTGCTGGAATTAATCATTTGGTTTTCCAGAAGGAGCTCATAATAGAGAACTCCCTTCCAATCCCACCATGTACACAACATCACCTTCTTTGGTTGAAGACCGGCCTTTGGTGTGGTTTGTGGTGGTTCCTTTCACTTGCCCCACGATCTCTTCTGTCCCACATTATTGTACAATATCCACTTTTCATTGCCTGTCACAATTTGTTTTAAAAATGAAACGTTTTCATTACGTTTCAGTAGAGAATCACATGCGGAAATACCATCAAGAAGGTTTTTTTCACTTATGTGGAACCCAGAGGTCAAATCGATTTACATAATCAAGCTGGTGCAAATGATTTTCAGCACTTGATTTGGATATTTTGAGTATGTCGGCTATCTCCCCTGTGGTATGATGTTGATCTCAATTAATGTCTCGATTTGATTGCTATCAACTTCAACTGGTCTCCCTGACCATGGAGTATTGTCCAGCAAGAAAATCTCCAGCATGAAACTTCAGAAACCACTCTTGACACGTTCAATCAGTCACAGCACCTTCTCCATACACTGCACAAATCTTTTTTTGTGTGTTTCAGTTGAGGTTTTACCTTTCTTGAAATAATAAAGCATAATATGCCAAAAATGTTGCTTTTTTTCTTCCATCTTCATTATTAAAATGGCTACCCAAAAATTCACCAGTTTTGATGAGTTTTTTTTTTAATGCATGCTGATATGACAGCTGTCACAATACAGTATAACAAAATTGTTTCGAATGAAGTTAGAGCCAACTAAGTGCTACTAGAGCCATCTTACGGAAAAAACCGATTGAACTTTTTGGGCTAGCCTAATAGGAGGAAGCATGATGTAATGGGAAAAGCAGTGTATTTGGGGTATTTGGGTATTTGGGGTTCTAGTCCCAATTCTAATACCAATTTTGTGATTTGGGGCAAGTTTGAAAATCTCTTTGAACTTTAGTTTCCTTCTCTGTAAAAGTGTAACTTGTAATACATGATGTTCAATAGTAAATACAAAACTTTAATATCAGTTTATTTTTAAAATGTGTTTACAGAGAATTTTAAGAATTAAGCTGGTGTAAAGGGAGGGGCACGTGTTTTGAATATAGAAACCAGCTAAATTGGGATAATTATTTAAATTTCATAAGTTTTCATCCAAGGTGTTTCTGAATTTTTTTTTCAGTAGTAACAGTACAGTCCTAGTTTTGTCAAACAAACAGACATGAATATGTTTATACATGTGCAGGAAAACATACAGTTCAATAAGTTTTAATATTATCCTCAGTGTGGAGTTGTATATGATGGATAAAACAAGGAGAATAAAATAAGTTTCTTTTTTTTTCTATAATGGTAATGAAGAAAAATTAAAACAAAATAAAAGACCATATAAAGACCATTTGTGGCTTTGGAGGTAGATTATCTTATGACATACAGTAAGGAAAATGTAAGGAACAGGCTTTTTTTTTTCTTTCTGTTTCCCAGTTTTACTAAGAACTGTTACCTATGGGGGAAAGCAGAAAACAAGATGGCTTAGTGATTGATGATGATCAGCTCTTTTTCAGTCATGACAGGAACAAGGGTTCTTTTTTTTTTTTTGTATTGAAGTATACTTGATGTACAGTAATATTACATAAGTTACAGGTGTATAATATAGTGATTCACAATTTTTAAAGGTTATACTCCATTTATAGTTATTATAAAATATCTACCCCTTCCCTCTCCCCACTGGTAACCACTAGTTTGTTCTCTACATCTGTGAGTCTGCTTCTTTTTTGTTATATTCACTAGTTTGTTGTACTTTTTTAGATTCTAAATATGTGATATCATACAGTATTTGTCTTTCTCTGAATTATTTCAGTTAGCATTAATAGCCACTGCGTCCATCCATGTTGCTGTAAATGGCAAGATTTCATTCTTTTTTTACGGGTGAGTAGTTTCCCATTATATATAATACTACTCAGCCGTAGAAAAGAATGAAATGTATATATTTGCCTCATCTTCTTTATCCATTCATCTGTTGATGGACACTTAGTTTGCTTCCGTATCTTGGGAATTGTAGATAATGCTGCTATGAACATTGGGGTGCATATATCTTTTCCAATTAGTGTTTTTTGGGGTTTTTTGGGTATATACCCAGGAGTGGAATTGCTGGGTCATATGGTAGTTCTTGTTTTAGGTTTTTTTTTTTTTTTTTTTTTTACATAGTAGCTATTATTTATTATTATTACTTATTTTAGTCTTTTGAGAAACCTCCATACTGTTTTCCACAGTGGCTGCACCAATTTACATTCCCACAAACAGTGTATGAGGGTTCCCTTTTCCAAGAGTTCTTAATATAGCGTCTGTCGACAAGCTTTAGTGGAATCCATGAACCATTTGGAATGGTGTCAAAAACACTGAGTATGTCCATTCATGCATTTCCTGTATGTCACTCCAGTGACTGAGTCCATAGGTTTTAACAGATTCACAAAGAGTACATGATGCAAAAAGTATTAAGAACACAATGGACAGTTCTTATCTGCTTCTGCATAGAGTGTAAGAAGATGTGGGGCTTCCTTGGTGGCGCAGTGATTGGGAATCTGCCTGCCAGTGCAGGGGACACAGGTTCAAGACCTGGTCCGGGAAGATCCCTCATGCCGCAGAACAACTAAGCCTGTGCGCCACAGCTGCTGAGCCTGCGCTCTAGAGCCCGTGTGCCACAACTACTGGAGCCCATGTGCCCAGAGCCCGTGCTCCATAACAAGAGAAGCCAGCGCAATGAGACCTGTGCACCGCAACGAAGAGTAGCCCCCGCTCCCTGCAACTAGAGAAAGCCCGCACGCAGCCAACAAAGACCCAACGCAGCCAAAAATCAATCAATTAAATAAATAAATTTATTTTTAAAAAAGAAAAGAAAAAAAAGAAGATGTGGATTTTTAGTCACAGACTACTGAAAATGGCATTGTATATTTGGATCCCGTAGTAATAGGGAATGATTACAGGGCTGTTGATTTTTCTCTCGGTTATGCATTTTAACGTTTCCTGTTATTATTTTGTAACCTTTGATCTTGATCTGCTGTTCTCATCCAGAAAGCTGCCAGACTCCTCAAAATAAATGAAATTTAGAGATTCTAGTCTTTCCCCTAACAGCTCAATTTATTGAGGATCTTTTCAGTTTTTTGCTTTATCAAGGAATGAATTGGATTCATGTGTTTGAATTACTTTTAACAGGTTTTATTGCATTTAAACAATTCCAGTTTTATCTTTATTTTAATAGGCAAAAACTGAGTAGGTTCCTCCTAGAATGAAGACACCATCCTTTTAAGTCTTCTTATGTGTATATGGCACTTTGAGGATTTATACCCTGTTCAGTTATGATTGATATTTAATGTGTACTTGAGTCTGTAGACTTCTGACATTTTTTTCTAATTCCGTTTCCTCTTTCCTTTTTTTTTTTTTTTTTTTTTGTTGGTGGGGGTAGGGTTAGAAAGAATCTTACAGCAATGATCTGGGATTCTGGCTGCTTGTATCAGAAACACCTCATTTTTATGTTTAAAGACACTATGTCTTGGGAATTCCCTGGCAGTCCAATGGTTAGGACTCCACGCTTTCACTGCCAAGGGTGTGGGTTCAGTCCCTGGTTGGGGAACTAAGATCATGCAAGCCGAAAGCATCTCATTAATTCTTCTGCATTCCCAGGAGAAGTTTTCTGATTACTTGGTTTCTTTCTTTGTAGGAGAAAAACGGAGGTACTGGTACTCTTACCATTAAAAAGAAAACACACGGAATTCAAGTTCTCTGTCAACCTACTTTCCACTTAGAATTAAATTTCAATCAGTTAGTTTAACTGTTAGGTTACATTGCATACTCTGAACCCAGATATGAAGGAGTCTTCACTTTCATTCAGAGCTGTTCATCTAGTAGTTTTTGTAAGCTTTGGAATTTCACAAAGTTTAGTTAAATATGTGCAATTCTTTTCCATTTAAAGTTTTTTGGAATAAAAATTTCATATATGCGTTTTGGTTAGAGTAATTTTTTGGAGCCTTGGCATCCTGCTATTTGTTTGAATTTGGTACCTCTTTTCTCCTCTTCCGAAGGTACTGTGAAATGTGTCATATTTCAGGTGAATTTTTAAAAATTGTGCATCATATTTGTTGATAATTGGAAACAGTAGTGTGTGATATGGGCTTAGTAGAGAATAACCATTGCTCAAAGATCTTTTTTTAAAATTTTATTTATTGATTTATTTAATTTTGGCTGCATTGGGTCTTCGTTGCTGCACGCAGGCTTTCTCCAGTTGCGGCGAGCAGGGGTTACTCTGCGATGTGGTGCACGGGCTTCTCATTGTGGTGGCTTCTCTTTGTTGCAGAGCACAGGCTCTAGGCGCGCAGGCTTCAGTAGTTTTGGCTCGTGGGCTCTCGAGTGCAGGCTCAGTAGTTGTGGCGCACAGGCTTAGTTGCTCCATGGCATGCGGGATCTTCGCGGACCAGGGCTTGAACCCATGTCCCCTGCATTGGCAGGCGGATTCTTAACCACTGCGCCACCAGGGAAGCCCCAAGATCTATCTTTTCGAATTCATTTTTCTCACCTGAAGAAAAAATTTAGTAACACTATATGGTTTACTTATAATATTGAGATTTTAGAGAGAAGATGCCTGCTTTGCTTATCTGAGTTGGATATTAATACATATTTCACAGGGTTGTTTGAGAAATCAATGGGATGAAAGATGTTAAGTACTCAACAACTGCATATAGTAGGTTCACTTCAAAAAGGCTGTATGTAGCCTAACACGTCGTCCTCCTCACAGAGAATTGAGAGTCACTGGAGCAGGAAAAAATTAATATATGCCAAAAAGTTCTGCCTTGGTCAGTTATTAAATTCATTCAGAAGTAATGAAAAATTTGGAGAGGAGCATATAGAGTGGACAGTTTCATTAAAATGAAGCTTTTCCCTTAAATTTGCTGTCTGGAAGCAGAATCAAATAGATAGGAAGAGACTAGTAAATGATAACAAAATATTTTGTTATCTTTGGAACTGCCCTCACAATTGACATTTTTTCATACCTTTTTTACCTGCATTAATTCAGTCTGAGCTGTTCCTTTTGTGTGTAGATTTTTTTAAGTTACATTGTTCTAATGAGAGAGGGAAAGCGTCTCAGGAGACAGTTTCAATTTGTTTAACTTGCTCACGAAGTTGAAGTCACCCTCGGAATAGGCGTCTCTGCACCTGACATTCCTGCCCCAGGCCGGCCGGACCCCTCCCTGTGAGTAAGAGGAAAGGCTTGGCCAATTACTTAGACAAAGCCGGACGGCTGCCGAGCCGGCGGGGAGGAGTTTCCTTCTCGGAGTAGGGCTTCTTTCACACGGTTTCGCCCAGCAAGATTACCTGCGGCGGAGGTTGAGTAGGGGTTGTTGTCTTTGCCGCGGACCCCCTCCACTGGGAGGGGTCGGGTGGGAGGAATCGTCGAGGTTGCCAGTTTCTCCTGGAGGCAGATGCCTTCTGACCCCAGCGCTCCGGTCCACCTCCCACACAGACAATCAGGTCCGTCCCCGGAGTCTCAGGTGGCACCACGGCGGCATCCTAGGCTAATGATTTGGTGGAAAGGGAAGGGGTGGTCCTTCTGCCTGGACCCCTCTCGGCTGACTCACAGGAAGTGCTAGCAGGGCCGGGCACTGGGCGCAGCAGCTCCAGGATTCCGCCCTCCCCGCCGCGTCTGCCGCCCTCTCCCTCCTACGTGGGCTTTGCCGTATCTCCCGTAGAACAATGAAGGACTTCCAAGTTTGCTAAGACTCGCAGGCACATTCTTTGGACTTCTGTGATAGTCTTCAAAATGTTTTGCCACCGACTTTTACAAGAAGCTGTTTTTTAAAAAGCCCTTCCCTTCGTGGATTGCTTTGTCTGAAGATTACTCAGGGTGACCATGGTTCAGCGCTTTAGCCTCAGGAGGCAGCTATCCAAGGTGGGTACCTTGGGTAGCTTTGTGTGTGTGTTTAGGGGAAACTCTCACCAGCTTTGGCGTGGTCTCCTTTTTCGCTAGAACTGTTCTGTCAAGCCTGCCTCCTCCGGTGCTAAGGAGGGACAGAGGGAGGAAGCGCCGCCTTTTGTTCTTTCCTCAGACAGACACAAAGGTTTAAGGCTGACTGCACTGGAAACCCCAGATTTTGTTCCCCTAAAACTAAAGCTATCATCTGTGAATTTGCAGGAAGTTGTAGTCTGCTTCTCAGTTACAGTTTCCAGAGGGTGTGAGTGAAGGAGAGAATAGTGGGTAAAAAGTGCATGTTTAATTAGCAATTCATGTAGCAGCTTTTGATCAAAATGAGAAAGCTTTATTGGTCTTTGGAATCAGTGCTTTCATACAGAGTTTAATATTAAACTGGGGAAAACTACCATAAAATAGTTCAATAAGCATGACCGCCTTGAAAATGTTAACATGAGTGGTTGTATTAAGAAACTCGCTTATTCCTTCATTAAGGAGTGTGTGAAAAGCAGTACCTGAAGGCTCAGGAATCAATTTTTATAGAGTTGTGCTTCAAAAACAGGTTTCACGTGTGCAGCTTTGGGGGAAAACTTTTAAACTAAGAAAATCAAACTTAAATTTAAAAAAAGAAAGAAAGAAAGAAAGCAAAGCCCTCTTAGAAGAGGGGCTGCTGATTTTATGAATCAGCCTTGGCAGTGGACCTCTGTTGACGCAGTCACTGAGCTCTCTTTTTAAGTGAGTGCAGAAACTACTTTGGAAAGAGGTGTGCTGAGAGTTGAGCTTATTTCAGAAACCCATTCTGTTTTTTAAAAGCTCTATTTTTAAAATGTAGCAGTTGGTGGCTAAATTGTGTCACAGTTCATTCTCTGCAGACAGAAGCTTAAACAAATAGTAAATCAGTAGACATTCTACACTTCCTTGGTTGTTAGTCAGAATTGTTAAATCCTGAAATGCGTTATTGTCTTAAGGGGAAACCTTTAGTTCCTCACAGGTGACCTCAGTGTAGGATGTGTGCATTCAAGCAAAAATGAGCAAAGCTCTTGCCTTCATCCCCATGTCAAATTTTGTCTTTTTTCTTGCATCTCCAAGCCTAACAGGGACTTTTTAGGAGTATTAGAGTAAATTTTCCTTGCTTCCCTTCTCCTCATTCCAGGTGTGTGGGTGGGGGTGAGGGGGCTGGGAGGCCTCCACATTTCTCCTGAACAATAAAGAGAGTCATTTTTGTTTCTCCTTCACGTGATCCTCTGATCACGTATTTTCAAATATATAGTACAACTAAAAAATGGAAGTTGTGTAGATTGTCAGGGCAGTGACCTTTCTGCATAAGGATGTTTGAAACAAGTGAGAGCTAGGTGATAAGTTTCTAAGTAGAAAATAACTGCTTTCTAGGTATTTCTCTCCCAATAATTTTGTGAACTTTTAACACTCTTTTCACTCTGTACTGTATGCATGACTGTGATTTATGAGGCGGGGGGAACACTTTTAGGGGGATTAGGAGCACATCTTCTCTATAACATGAAGAAATAAAAGGTACAGATTATGTAAAAAGACTCCAAGAGTTGACCTCTTTTAATTCCTTTTTCTAACATCCCTCTCCATTTTAACATGGTTTCTGGGTCCTAAACTGGATGGTCAGGACCAAATCGAAGGAAATTTGTTTTCTATCCAGAGTCCTTAGCATAGTAATGAATTGAAAAAAATTCAGTAATGAATTGAAAAAATAATATTCTTAATTGTTTCAGTCTGTATGGCACTAAAATATGGAGGAGAAACTGAATAGTTATGTCAAAAAAAATTTTTTTAACTACGGTGAATGCACTGTGCCCCTATTCTGTCTTTTTGGCTAAATCCACATTACCTGAAAACAGAGGCCCTGTTGTACCCCAGTGCATGGTACTTCTGGCACACGTGGAACACTTAAAGTGAAATTGGTTTTTTGCAGGTCAAAAACAGTTGAACAATGGCAATTTCATATGATTCCAGCTTTATGAACAAGTGTTTTTGTCAATAAGAGATAATCTCCCACAAATGTAGACTTGTCTTAAGATGATCTCATATTTATAAAGCAATTTCCTATTTTGATGAGAAGAAATACTCTTGTGATCATCTTTAAATTTTGTTGGAAATTTTCTGAAAGAGATTATTTATAAACGTTTGCAGTGATTTAAAACCCAGTATCTAATTTAGATTTTTTTTTTTCCACCAACAAACTTCTTTTTATTCCTTAGCTGCTTTTTTTTTTTTGCGGTACGCGGGCCTCTCGCTGCTGTGGCCTCTCCCGTTGCGGAACACAGGCTCCGGACGCGCAGGCTCAGCGGCCATGGCTCACGGGCCCAGCCTCTCTGCGGCATGTGGGATCCTCCCGGACCGGGGCATGAACACGTGTCCCCTGCATCGGCAGGCGGACTCTCAACCACTGCGCCACCAGGGAAGCCGTCCTTAGCTGCTTTTTATCTTTAAGTTTGATAGTCATGTTTACTTACACTGGGTATTTCCCCTAGAATATTCAAATGATTCCTTCAGGCTAGTGTATTTTGACATCTGAACTAAGTAAAAAGGAGGAAGTAAATTAAATAGATGAAGGAAAAATCTTCATTTTAAAAGCGAGATGCTCAGTTATTCTTTTTGACCAGATCCCAGTTACCTGACTCCCAGAAAAGTTCCTTTTCCTTGCCATTTTAGATTATTTTCTTCCTTTATAGTTTTCTCACATGTGACTTCACAATAGTCGCTAAGGAAAGCTTTTTCTTTCTTCCCTAAGTCCTCTTCATGAGCCAGCCGAAATAGTCTGAAACCTGCCAGTTTGGACATTACATTTAATTCGCCTAATGATCCTTAAACTTAGGTGGTATCAGCTTCATTTTGTTATTAAAGAAACAGGTTCAGAGTCTTCCCTGGTGGCACAGTGGTTAAGAATCAGCTTGCCAATGCAGGGGACATGGGTTCGAGCTCTGGTCGGGGAACATGCCATGTGCTGCGGAGCAGCTAAGCCCGTGTGCCACAACTAC
Organism: Delphinus delphis; assembly: GCF_949987515.2. NCBI lineage: Eukaryota > Metazoa > Chordata > Mammalia > Artiodactyla > Delphinidae > Delphinus > Delphinus delphis. The sequence goes on along the minus strand of NC_082692.2, from coordinate 99,774,156 downwards.
TGAGACTGCGCTCTAGAGCCTGCGAGCCACAACTACTGAGCCCGCATGCCACAACTACTGAAGCCCGCACACCTAGAGCCTGTGCTCCACAACAAGAGAAGCCACCACAATGAAAAGCCCATGCACCGCAGCAAAGAGGAGCCCCCGCTCGCTGCAACGAAGACCCAACGCAGCCAAAAATAAAATAAATAAATAAATTACTTTAAAAAAAAAAACAAAAAACGGGGGCTTCCCTGGTGGCGCAGTGGTTGAGAGTCCACCTGCCGATGCAGGGGACATGGGTTTGTGCCCCAGTCCGGGAAGATCCCACATACCGCGGAGCGGCTGGGCCCGTGAGCCATGGCTGCTGAGCTTGCGCGTCCGGAGCCTGTGCTCCACAACAGGAGAGGCCACAACAGTGAGAGGCCCGCATACCGCCAAAAAAAAAAAAAAAGAAAAGAAAAAAAAAGTTCAGAGAAGTTAATTTTCCCAAGATCAGCCAGAGGCAGACTCAGGTTTAAACTTAGGTCTAACTCTAAACCCATTCTGCTTCCCCACACCAACTGCCTCCCTAAATTTCTGGTGTATTAATCAGTTTACTCTCATGGACTATGATATTTCTCCATGCTTATAGAAAACAGTGTAGTAAATAACTTAGGTAACTGCTTTGGAGCAGCCCTTTTCAATAGGGCTGAAATTAATGTCTGATAGGGTTTGAATATATCAGTCAAAGTTGGTAAGTGTTTTCCACAAAGTTGTTTTCTTTGGCCAGAGAAACATCAATTTGAGTAAGATAGTTGATTTAATAAAGCCATATTAAATGTAGTTGAAGCTTAACTGCATGTACTTACATGAAACTTTATAAACTGTATTGCCTTTTAGAAAATGTCTTTGTTAAGGAGAAGAATTTACTCTTGAGTTTCTATAATAATGTTTAAGGGATGAAATACAATGAATTAAAAATTCAGAAAGTCTTGTTTTAACTCACTCTGGCTCTGTTGTCCCTCCCCGCCAACCCCCTCAAATCTTTAAATGGGTAATAGAAAATCAGGTTTTTTCTTCTTTTCTGGAATTTCAGTTTTTTAGAAGGTATGGTAAAAGCTGAGGAGAGTCTGAGAAAATAGTTTTAAGATTGTTTCAGTAAGAATATTATACTCTTTTATTTTTTAATAGTAATCATTTCTGTAGTTCAAAAATAAGAAATTACATAACTGTGAACTCTTGCTTCCATGTCTTTTCAACGGTTTCGTATCCCTGCCTCCATAGGTAACCAGTTTCTTGTTTAGCCTTCCATTGTTTCTTTACTCACATGTAAGAAAATGTGAACATGTATTTTCTGACCTTTCTAAAATGAAAGATGAAGGCTATACAGTTTGTTCTAAGGTAATAGCTTGAACTTTAATTTTCCAGGAATGGATGCTCAGTAGTTATCTTAGTTTGGGGTTCACATTTATTTTCACATTTTCAGAGGAGGCTTACTTCCTTTAGGACAGATATAGCCACACAGAATCTACTTTCTATATCAAAGATAATTAAAATAACAGCAAATCAATGATGACTTGATTATTTTTTCATTCATATCACATTTATTTCCTACTCAGTTGGAGAGCTTTCTTTGGCTATATTAAAATTTTTCATTTGGTGAAAAACATAGAATATAAAAACCATACCAGTGTATTCTGGGTTGGCCTGTGAAGAGATTAATGGCCGAGAAATAGGAGTTGTGGGACTTTTGTCCCCCAATTCACCTATTGACTTACTGAAATAATTTCATTCAGACTTGTAGAGCACTTGAAAATATTTTTGTCTAAAAAGGTTACTCTTGCCCTTCCTACATTTGATAGTGTCCTATTATTTGGTGTCAGTTTGGTACCAGCTTAAGAGACTTAAGATTTAGAGAAGTGTTGATCATAATCTGAATTCTTAATCTTAAAACTATTAAATTTTCAAACGTAGTCTCCTTTGAATTTCCACCTGATTTCTTTTGGGTTTATGACCTGTGATAATATACATGATTGACTTAATCTTTCAATGAATGTACTCTTATTAGTAAAAGGAATAGGGATCTCTCATTTCCATTTTAAGTACATTAATTGGGGTCTTTAAAAAGTATTTTGATGGCTAAAATTTTATGTATTTTTACCACAATTAAAAAGAAAATATTTCAAACCCTTTTAATGATAAATACTATATGGGTACAGTGAAGTAGTATTTTATGTAATTAAACAACTCAAATACATAGGCCAGGGAGTCAGTACCAGATGGGTGCTTTTAAATAATGAAAATGTATACAACATTTCTTTCATGCTTTTTTTTTTCTTTTTCAAGCTTTTAAAATTTAATTTTCTATAAGTTACTTCAGACATCAACTCGTTTCATACTTGTAAATATAATGTTTTATATTTATATTTTGCTATCAGTTAAATGTTACATCTTCATGTTAATCATTAACCCACTTTTAGGAGGCTTAAGTTAGGTAGTAATGTCATCAACGTTATAAGGTCATTCTGATGCATTACATAACCAAAATAGGAAGACTGATGGATGCTGCTCTTCTGTTACATGAAATGAGACCCTAGTAAAATCAGTTCCATATATTGTGGATGTGGTGGGAACAGATAAGGAATAGAGAATGGCTTTCCTATTCAATTATATTGGCAATAATAGGCTGAAATAGAGAAACTAATTTAAAAATATGTGTATTGTAATTCTGAAATGTTTTCATGATGTTGATGCCAGTTTATTATTTAAAAATAATAGTCAATAACAGTAAGTTATTGACTGTAGATTTGAGACACTGGAATATGCTACCAAGAGAAGACAGTGAAATCTCCTTGGAGTGTGTTGCTTTTTTGTTTTTTAAGTACACAACTTTCATTTGGTGTTGACTTGAGTATCATTTTCCTGAAAGAGATGGCTATATTAAATGACTCAATTAGATTCTTTGAAGTTGGAATATGTTTACCAAGGGCTGTTAGTTTTGAAGATCAATGAGCTGATATACTTGAAAGCACTTTGAAAACTATGAAGCACTATATTAATATAAGAATTTAAGATTATGGTGTTTTTATTATTCTGTCATTCTGTAAGTATTGTTGCAAAGAAGTGACTGTACTTTAAAACTACACTTTGAAATATGCACATATACACACACACACCTTTTTTTTCATACACATAGGCTATCTTTGGATAGGTAGCAGTTGATTGCCTCTGAGAAGATTGGACCTGGGAGACTTGGGTTGGGGGTGGGAGGGAGACTAACTTTTTTTTTTTAATAAATTGATATCCCCATTTTTAGTGTTATAGATCTTTTTTTAATAAAATTTATTTACTTTATTTATTTATTTTTGGCTGCATTGGGTCTTCGTTGCTGCACCCGGGCTTTCTCTAGCTGCAGCGAGTGGGGGGGCTACTCTTCATTGCGGTGTGCAGGCTTCTCATTGCGGCGGCTTCTCTTTGTGGTGGAGCATGGGCTCTAGGCACGCGGGCTTCAGTAGTTGCGGCTCGCGGGCTCTAGAGCACAGGCTCAGAAGTTGTGGCGCACGGGCCTAGTTGCTCCGCGGCACGTGGGATCTTACCGGACCAGGGCCCAAACCCGTGTCCCCTGCATTGGCAGGCGGATTCTTAACCACTGCGCCACCAGGTAAGCCTGGGAGACTTGCTTTCTAAAAATTATTTACCATGTACATACATTTTGTTAAATAATAGTCTAAGTCAAATGTGTTAAAAGATCAAAATGTAGAATTGAATTTCAGACTCATTATTCTTCAGTGAAAACCATTGCCAATAGTTTACTTAAATGTTAATGGTTGGAAGATGATATTCTTCTGGGCTTGATACTTTCTCCCAACCATACATGTTATTCACAGATTGAAGATAACTTTTTTTTTTTTTTTTTCGGTAGGCGGGCCTCTCACTGTTGTGGCCTCTCCCGTCGCGGAGCACAGGCTCCAGACGTGCAGGCTCAGCGGCCATGGCTCACAGGCCCAGCCGCTCCGCGGCATGTGGGATCTTCCCGGACTGAGGCATGAACCTGTGTCCCCTGCATCGGCAGGCGGACTGTCAACCACTGCGCCACCAGGGAAGCCCTGAAGATAACTTTTGCATGTAACACATAAGTTTGTAGTATAGAGTTACCAACCCTTTAAGAAATTTTTTAGATGGACCTCTTTGGAGTAAGTTAACCATACTATAATGAAAGCACATTTTGGGAATGGTGTATAAAGGCAAGAAGACATTTTACTTGTTATATCTGTATGTAGAAGTGGCTTGTAATACTTAATAAAATATTCTGATTTGTTCTTAATCATTTTGGCTTACATGAGAAAATTAGAAGAATTTGCTCTTTTGGATACCTTGGGGTTAGTTACGACTAACCTCTGCTATATATATGGACCTGTAACAGTCCTACTGCGAAACATGTTGAATAAGAAAACAATGCAGGGGGCTTCCCTGGTGGCGCAGTGGTTGAGAGTCCGCCTGCCGTTGCAGGGGACATGGGTTCGTGCCCCGGTCCGGGAAGATCCCACATGCCGTGGAGCAGCTAAGACTGTGCACCACAGCTACTGAGCCTGTGCTCTAGAGCCGGTGAGCCACAACTACCGAAGCCCGCGTGCCTAGAGCCCGTGCTCCGCAACAAAGAGAAGCCACCATAATGAGAAGCCGCGCACTGCAACGAAGAATAGCCCCCGCTTGCTGCAACTAGAGAAAGCCCGCACGCAGCAACGAAGACCCAATGCAGCCAAAAATAAATAAATAATTTTTTTTAAAAAAGAAAACAATGCAAATTGAATTTGCCTTGTGGTAGCACAGGAAATTGCCATTAAATTTCAACCTGTTTCCATCAAAAGTTTTGTAAGAAACAGATTACTTTGTGTGCCTTTATTAGAAATTTAGTGTTTGAGAAGAATCCATATTAAAGCCAGCAGTGTCTAAAATCCAAAGGTAACACGTATAATAAACATTTCATAGCTTTCCTTTTCATTCAATAAAATTTATCCCAAAGGTGTTCATCATTGAAATTAAGTAAACTGTGGCTGGCTGTGTGACTTTAGACAAGTAATTTGACCTCTCTGAAGCTTTCTCCTCATCTGAAAAGTGTCATCGAGGATCCTTGAGAGATGTAAAATTATGTGATCTGTTTGTGAGCCAGATTATAGTCCTAAGAAAAATGACTTTATATAGTAAACACCAGGGAAAGTATGTAGTTTTATACCAGGAGGGATCTAATGTTACACAGTTGTTCTTAGCTAAAGTAAATAAATTCATGACTCTAATGGATAGGCTTAGAGTTTAGATTCTAGCCGGCTCTGGATAATTCAGATTTGAAAATAGCAAGAAAATTAGTTTTACACTTATTAGAGACCGAGCGCTGAGATGATGTACATTTCTTCTACCTCTTCTTTGTCAGGAGAAAATTTAAAATTTCTCTGTGGAAACAGATATTCCTTATAATGGAAATTTACCTTATACACAACAGAATTTTCTTCTTATGATGGTATATTGGAATCCAAGTCCTTTTTCTTGGACAAAACACACTCTTCTTACTCTTAAGGAAAAGTTAATCATAACTGGGGGAGAGGGGGGAGAAAGGTAAAAAGCTAATAGAAGCTTCTTATTTTTACCAATTAACTCGTCCTTTGAACCTGAGGTGGGCTTGAAAAGCCCTGTAGAGGAAGTGGGATTTTAGCTGGACCTAAAGGATTTGGATTAGTGGTTCTCGACTTTCCCTTCCTGTTAGCCCCAACATACTTCAGAATTGCAACTTAGTCCAATAACTCTTTGTAGTGAACAAAGAAATGAACGTTTCCTCTCATTAATTTTAATCACCTAAACTTAAAAGATTCCTTAGTCTTTTTTACGTCCCTGGAAGTTCTATTGAACTTTATAGTTTGATATGAATTATATATTCTAGGTATTTTAGTTGCATCTATAATAAAATTGTCATTTGGTTTTGGAAAAAAAAATGTGACTTAGGCTTAAGGTAGTAGTCATTTGGAAGGTGACTTGCAAAATCCTTCACCCTTCTGATGCATACTCCTGGAGAACCCCTTCCTTTGCAAATCATTGATGTCGATGAAGGACAAGAGGAAAATATTCCAGGAAGGGGGCAAGATCACCAGATATGGTTTTGTTGAGAGGGAGAGGTATGTCATATTCAATATCTGTTATTTTTAGGGAGTTCTAATGTGAACATCCTTTAAAAATCTAATCCAAGAGTTAGTTTATATTTTCCATGGGGAAATTTAACCAAGGTAATGAGGGGGGTTGCCAGCCTAAATGCCGTAACTTCTGTGGAGTGAACAGAGGGGTAAAACTAGGAAGCTGTCTTCTAGATAATGTATGTGGGTTGTTTAATATTGCCGCTTAGTGTATGGAATTTTAACTGCAGAGTCTTAGCATACTTCTCTAACATTCTTTCCATCTTCTAATCATTTGATGAAATGTACATTGAAATGATACAAACAACACCTGAGTATAATTGCCCATTCTTTTTTTGTTGCAGAGTGTTTGTGTGTGTGTCTGTGTGTTGAGACTTAGGAAACTAGCCACAAAGGTTGGTCTCAATTAACAAATTCTCTTTGGACAAAATTGAAAATCTGACCCAGGCTATTCAGTATCTAGTGGTGAGTGTTTATTTTAGTTTTGAGTCTTAGGAAATGATGTTATTGATCACTGTATTGAGATAACACCCAACGTTTGGGACTTCAAGAAATTTTAGAGCATATAGTAGAAATTCTGTGTATATTCTAACTTGGAGAGAACTTGGAACACAGTAAATGAGGTCGTGCATGTAGATGAGCGTCTCCCTCACATCTTACTACTCTTTTCCTTTACTCAAGCTGCTCAAGCTGTACCCTGTCCTTGCTGTTTTTTCAAATGCACCACAGCCTCAGGTCCTTTGCACTTGTCCTTCCTTCTGCCTGTAATCCTTTTTCTCGAAATATTGGCTTGTAAATCCTTGAAGTCTCAGCTCCGAGGTCACTTTTTCAGCAAGGCTTTGGCTGACTGTTTTCTTTAAAATAGCAAAATTACTCCCTACACACACACTTGTTCCCCAGCTCTCCTTATTTCCCTTCTCAGTTTCTTTTACCCCTCCAGTTTATTTATTGTCATCTGATATATGTGCTATATATTTTTCTTACTCTGCCCCCCAATCATGTAAACTTTATGGTAATGATATTTATCTATTTTGTTCATGTCTGTATACAGGAACATAGAATAGTGTCTGGTACTTGGTAAGTGCTAAATATATATTTGTTTTATGAATGAATTTGAGTATAAAGAATAATTAAAAAGTGGCTAGTCTACTTTCTTCCATCTCTTCCCATACTAGTACCACCATCACCACCTCAGGCTGCTTCTAATCCAGCCTCCCTTCTGCTGCAGAGTAATCTCATGTCTGATAAGACTTGCCACTTAGTAGACACCAGCTAAATATTTGATGAATCTCTGCTAATATTACCTTCCCTCCCAGATATCAGACAAGTCTAAAAATCAGAAATGGCAATAAATTGGCAACCTCACTCTAGTTCTTGAATTATTGGTATCCACATTTTAAAATTCATCTTTTTGATATGATGAAAAGAGCCCAGAAGTAGAAACCCACAGGTTTCCTGTTCTGTGTGATTTTTCACAAATCACTTGATTTCTCTGTATTTCAGTTCCTGAATCTTAAAGTAGCATAATGATACTCTTGCTACCTCATAGAAACAAGTAAACATTGAATATGTTTGAAATGGTATTTAAAACTCTTAAATATAAGGTAATATTACAAATCACATTTTACAACTATCAAATACTTCTAAATAGTCAAGGCCACTAATGTGGCTTTCAGTCTTTTTTTTTTTCTCTCTCTCTCTTTGATTACATGTTGGAAAATAGAGGTTTTCCCTCCCCACCTTTTAAAGCTCTGTGTCAAGCGGTGATAGCCACCTTTACTGAGTGCTACATCGTATGAAAAAAATGATCACAAAAGAAATGCTAGAGCTGTACTGACTATTGGGAAGTGTTCTGTGTTATATCTGCATTTTTCCTAGACTTTGAGATTTAGGAAATTGTTCCTCTATAGATTTTGTCATATAGACTCCTGCATAAAAGCATCACTACTTAGAAACTAAAATCCTAATGAAATTTCCTTTCTCTGTTATTCAATGAACAAATACATTTAGGTATTTAGACATTATAATGTAGAGACTTTTAGGGACCTGACATCTTTCAGTCTGGCTAAACTGAGAAAAAGGACTCATACTTCATTCTGCTGAAGGGAATAGTGACCCAACACTTGAGCTGTCACTAGGTTTGACAAACCTAACCCAGCTGTTGTATTAACCACAAAACACATTTGTGTTTGAATATATATAGTGGCTTCAAGAGTCACCTTGCCTGTTTTTCAATTTAAGGGAAAGGGCAAAAGGCTGTTATAAAATAGCTTATCTTATAGGATAAGCTAAATAGAATTCCCCATTCTGGTCTCTAAATTAGCTGAGTTTTTAAACAACTTTTCATCTTCTAAAGTTGTCAGGAATACTTGTGCTTTAGCTGATAAGTGGAAGCTCTTTCTACCACTACCCTTCGTATTTCCTGTGTCTAGCCTCAAATAAAAGAAAAAAAAGAAGGAAATAACATATTACAACTACTATACAATATTATATTGTAATAACATGTTACAGCTCATATGATAATCAAATTGTACTCAGCAAGCACCTGAAAAGTCATAGAAAAGATGGCACACATTCCCAATAGATGCCCGTCTCCCTTTTCTCCCAAGTCCTTCTACTCAAGTAAAAGTAGTTCCCCGTGAGAGTCAAAGGAGGAGTAAGCAGTGAGGGAGACTATGTCTGTCAGTACCACTCTAATTGTATAGCTTTGAAGACTTAGAAATAGAGACCTTCACTCTGGCATTATTGTTAACTTCACCCATGTCACTTCACCACATATGCTTTGCCAAGATCTCCAGTGCATCCTCTGTGTTGCTAAATTCAGTCATCAGTTCTTAGTTCTCATCTTGATTTTAACTTTTGGCATGTTGGTCACTCTGTCCTCAGTGAAACGCTTTCTTCACTTGGCTTTCAGGATACCACACTCATGGGTTTTCCCCCACCTCATTAGTCCCCACTAGTCAATCTCCTTTGCTGATCTTTTAATTAATGTAGCTATGGCCTAGACTTAGTCCAATTCACTACTTTCTTGGTGATTTCATCCTGTCTTACAGTGTTAAATACCATCTATATGTTGACAGTTCTCAAATGTATATTCCCAGTCCTGATCTTCCCCTTGAATTCCAGACCTGTATATTCAGCTGCCTATTTGACATCTCCATTAAGATGTCTATTGGACATTTTAGACTTAATATGTCCAAAACTAAGCTTCTGGTATCTTTTCCCCTCCCTGGTTCTCTTGAACTTCCCCTTCTCAGTTAATGGCACCTCCACCCTTCAGGCCTGAAATCTTTGAGTCATCTTTGGTGCCTCTTTCTCACTCCCAATATATCATTAAATCCTCTTGACTCCACTTTTAAATGTATCTAAAATTTGCCAATATCTGTTCTCTGCTGCCACCCTCTTTCACCTGTATTACTGTATTAACCTCCTAACCAGTGTCCTAGCATCAACTTTTGCCCCACTAGAATTTATCCTTATCACAAGAAACACAATGATACTAATAAAACTGAAGCCAGATGATATTATTCATATGATTAAAATCCTCCAGTGCTTTCCTCTCTCACTCACTTTTACATGGCCTTTAGGGCCCTACACAATCAGTTTCTTCATTAAACTCTCTGACCATACTGGCCCTCTACGTATTCCTGGAACATACCAAGCATTCTCCTCCCTCAGTACCTTTGCAGTATACTTTACTATCTGCCTGGGTTCTTCTTCCTCCAGGTAGCTACATCACTCATTTGGTCATGGCTTTCAAATCTTACCTTAAATGTCATCTTCTCAGATCTCCTCAGTGAGACCTTCTCTGAGCACTCTAAAATATAAAATCACAATATCTCCTTGTTTTATTTTTTATTCCTAGCATTTATTACCTTCTAGTATATAATAACTCTAATATACTATATAATTTACTAATTTATTTTGTCTGTTCTCTTTCCCCCTCCCCGCGCCCACCTCAAGAATGTAATTCCTTGGAGAGTTTTTGTCTGTTTTACTAATGTATTTTCAGCACCTAGAATATAGTAGATGTCTAGTTCCTATTTATTGAATACATGAATGAATCATTTATTTGAAGAAATGGAAGGAAAGAAAAGAGCCATCCTGAATTAAGAATATAATATTCCATGGATCATTGTGTTTTATTATCGAACAGGAATCTTAGTGTTTAACTTATTAAAAGTGATTTCATCGTTTCCCTTGAATGTAACAACAGCAAAACTGATCTTTTGCCTAGTCTTTATTTTTTAGCTTTTTTATAAATAATAAATCCCTAGAGATTTCTTCTTGCCAACAAGAAAAATCAAAGTTATTCAGTCTTATTTAGTTTGATCCTACGAACTAGATAGAACAAATGTTATTGTCCTACTTAGTAAATATATAAAATAAGATTTCAGTGTTTCTTATAACTATTTGATTTTAGTTAAATTCATATTAACACAGAAATTTCTCCTGTTTTGGTAGTAAATGCCAAATTCCTTAAGTAGATTAAATTCTAGGTGGGAAGATAAAGCAATGAAAGAAGACAAAACTAAGTTCTATTTAATTGTGTCCATATGTGGGCTATATACTAGTGCTCTGAGAACTTAGAGAGGGGAAGGTAAGCTAGGAGAGCTTGAAGGAGATGGGCTTTGACAGATAGATGGGCAGAAAGCCAGTGAGAGGAGAGGAAGCAAAGAGCCAGGCGGAAGATTACTGTCTTTTCTTTTCTGCATTATTCCTGGAACCTGTAAGTGTCTCACAGGTAGTTTGTTTATTTATTGAATGAAAGAATGAATGTGATAATGAGAGCATTATCGCCTACATGATCAGTGAGAACAGTTTAGCCAACAGAGTATGTGTTGGCAAAGAAGATATAGAAAGACGTTTGATGAAGCCAAGCCTGGAAGGTGTAGATGCCCATATACAGATTTTGGACTGGTTTGATTGTGTTAGCAATCCAGCCCATGTTCTTAAATAGAAGAAAACCCATGATGTAAATAGGGTGCTAAGAAGTGTTGTCTAAGATTATATCTCCTTCCAGTAGAACTTTCTGTGAGGATGGGAATGTATGCTGTCCAATATAATAGTCACTAGCCACGTGTGGCTGTTGAGCCCTTGAACTGTAGCTAGTGTGAATGAGAAACTGAATTTTAAATTTTATTTAATTTTAATTTAAAAAGCCACCCACAGTGGCTACCGTATTGGACAGTACAAGAGAATATTGGATGGTGTGGAGAGTGAACAGAGTAGGATGAAGAAAACAAGTAGTAAGCTTTTAGAGTAATCCAGGCACGAATGATGAAATTTTAAAAGGGAGAATATCTGCTATCTAGAAAGAAGGAACAACAGGATTTAATAAATGAGATGAAAGAAGGAAGACTCAGACTTGCCTTTTAAGCCAAGACTTTGGGTAATGAGGAATTGAATTATTAAGGAAATAGGACATTTGGAGCAAGCTGAAGGGTGGTTTGTTGGTTTGGGTGTAAATACAAGTTTGGGTATATTATGTCTTTGGTGAAGGTAGAATGACTAAGTGGAGAGACTGTGTATTTGGAAACAGAATTTGGGGTTAGCAATGGTAGTGATATTAGCTTAGAGATAATACCTGAAGTCATGAGTGGAAGAGCTTTGAGCAAATAATAGAGGAGTGAAGGTGGTGATTAGTGTCATATGCCAAAGAGAAAAAGATGAAGACTGATTAAATTTAGTCATAAAACTATAGGTGCCGTAGAGGAAGAGACCCTAGAGATTGTCATCTAATCAGTCCATTCAATTTACAGATGAGGAAAGTGATGCTCAGTGATGTGAAATGAAATGTTTAAATATACACAGCTTGTAAATGTCAAAGGGAAGTATTGAACCTAAATTGTCTGCTGACCCCTTCAATTTACTCCTTTTCCCATTGTGTTGGCAAAACAGGAAAATCTTATTGAGGAATATAATTTCAGTAGAGCAGGTTGGAAGCTAGCACAGTGATAAGAAAGTGGAATATGGGATAGAGAAATGGAATTAGTAAGTGTGGGCAGCTTTTTTTTTTTTTTTTTGCAGTACGCGGGCCTCTCACTGCTGTGGCCTCTCCCGTTGCGGAGCACAGGCTCCAGACCCGCAGGCCCAGCAGCCATGGCTCACGGGCCCAGCCACTCCGCGGCATGTGGGATCTTCCCGGACCCGGGGCACGAACCCGTGTCCCCTGCATCGGCAGGCGGACTCTCAACCACTGCGCCACCAGGGAAGCCCGTGGGCAGCTTCTTTAAGAAGGCTGGCAGTGAAAAAAAAAGAGATTGAAATGGAATGCAATTGGAAGAGGCAGTAAAATCAAACCGAAGTTTTTTTGGTTACAGAAATATCACTGAATATTCTGGCATGAGAGGCAGGGGATAAAAGTGACAAAGTAGTCGTACCTTCCTCTTACTGCTGCCTAGGAGTATGAAGTAATTGACTTAAGATTATCATCAGTGGAGCCAGAAATAAATAGTCCTTAGATCTACTGAAACTATTTAATGACCAAACCTTCTGATTGTGTGTATACAGAAAAAGAGTCATGCCTTACTGCATGTTATTCATTATTCTGTTTTGGTTTAAGATGTTGATTTTTGGTGTGATTGGCATTTTACTTGGAAAGATATGACTTCATAATATTTCCTGTTCTTCAGGCCACTTGATCCACTAAGATCCAAAAGGAATTCAGAGAGACATATTTTTAGCGTGAATACTTTAAGGACTTTTTTTTTTTATAACTTTTAATTACCTAACCACCAGTCTGAGGATATTTCCCATGATATTAAAGAACCAACCACTATGTAAGTTAAATGTGCCTCAGTATGTCATTTATATCTCAGTAAAGCTAGGGTGTGGGAGAAGAAGTTTCCCTGATTCCCTCCACTCCAAAAAGGCACCTCAGGTGATACTTTTTTACAGCTTTAAAGTATGATGTCATATTAGAAAGAACTTTTACTGAAATGGTGATTACAGACAATGAGAATATAAGTTGGAGAAAGAGAAACAATTGAAGATTGTTAAGGACCCAGAATATCGATTTATATTATGGTTGTTATTAGAAAAAAATGATCTTAAGAGACTTCCTAGGCTTTAGCCTTATGTAGAAAATTAATAGGTAAAATATAGGAATTCTTTTAATATTGCAATGATGTCTTAGAAATAAAAACTGACAAGGGAGTTTGAAGCTAGAAATTACATCTTGGTGTTTAATTTCTGCTACCAATTTATTTCTGAGGGCACATGACCACTCTTAGTTGATTTACTGCTGCTAGAGAGTCTCTGTATATCATGATGGAGAATGTTGTGCTTCTGCTCAAAGTCATTGAATTCCGGACGAATTGCCAAATCAAGATACAGTTGTTTGACGCTAGATTCTCGGAAGAAAACACACACACACACACACACACACACACACACACACACACACAACCTCAAAACAAAGCCCTGTTAGAATGGAGTTAGGCTGTTTCATTAACTTTTTAAAAAGGGAGCATATTACCTTGAGAAAGTAGTACACTTCTGGCAATTATGCTGTATTACAGGGAGATCAGATATTGTGAAATTCAACCTGTTTTGAAGGCAGAAAAGGGGAAAGTAACTTTAGCCTATTTCATCAATGAGCAAATAAAGGCAAAAGCACAGTTGCATAGTGATACAATCAGGATTAGGATTTCTCTGTCTCACTTTCCAATTTCATGCTCTTTTGGCCTTAATATTAAATGAAAATTTTGCTCTGTTTAAATTTTGAATTTTTTTTTTATTCCACACCTTAGTCTATTAATATACCCTAGTAAATAGACTGTTTACCTGGGAATATTCAGAAACTTAAATGCTGTAGTTTGCTTTTAAAACATTTCAGCTTAGAAGAATGTTTACTTTTTGCTTGCTAAGCATGTATGACTGGCAGAAGTTCTTTAGCCCTGCTGCCCACATGGTCTGGATAAAAGAAGTAGCAGTCTGTTAGAGAAGAACAAAAGAGAAACAAGGAAAATAATTTTCCTTTGCCTGGAAGATATCACTGAAGCCTTGATCTCTAGAGTTTAGACAACAACTGAAGTAGAGGGAAATCAATGGAAAATAGTGTGTGCTGGTAGGAAGGAGGCATTCTGGTTGGGGGTTGGATTGCATGGCATGCAGAATAAAGGTTCCTATTGCTCAATGGTATTTCAGCCTCATGTTCCCAGTTGGAATTTAAGTGAGAAATATTCTGGCATTTTTATCTTGTTTAGTGTTTTTGAGGAATCTATGTTCTTTCAGTTCAGTTGACTTTTGTTGTTTATTTAAAAACAAGCAAACCTGTTGACTCTAAAGGGGATAACTAAAGAATATAATCTAACAAAATAAAAGCCAAAAAAAATGAGATATAACTGAACTATGATACTTTTCCTTCTAATCTGTCTAGTTTTAGAAAAGTCAAGAAGTCTTGTTTTAGAATAAGATAAGCCCAAGGAGCTTGTGTTTTGAGGGGAAAGGCAGGTATATGGTCTTTCTCTGAGTTGTGTATGAAGGGTGGGGAACTTAACATAGCTGTGTATTGAAGTGAGTCAGTTGACCTACTTTTAAGTCACTTAAATACTTCTGTACCTGTGCTAAAACCAAACTGGAATCTTGGAAGAAACCTTGGATTGGTACTTATCAGTTGTTTCCCTATAAAGAATCCTGTCCCTTTGCTTATTTTAGTGTTCTCAGAATAGATAGGAATTTTTAAATCAAATTATTCCCCTAGGAAGATTACTGTAAATTGCTATAGTGTGCTGTAATTTTTTGTACTTTTTTTTTTATCAGTGAAGGGAAGATAGTTTTATAGTAGTAGCTGTGATTGAATGTGTGCCTATTGTATAGCAGAAATTATACTCAGCAGTTTACCAACAAGATCTCATTTAATCTTCTAAGCAGTTGTGATAATTAAGATTCAGTTTGGGACTTTCTCATAGCACACTTAGAGAAGATTGTACCATGTACCAGTCTTTGAATAGTCGTCAAATAGCATTTGATCTATTTTCTTGTTTAATTTTATGTCCCAACTCCTAGCATAGTTCCTGGCACATGGTAAGCACTTAATATGTTTGTTGAACATATGTCTGACTTCAATAATACATGCTTTTCCTTAATGCCAAGCTGCCTTTCTAATAAAGAATGCTCTCCTACAGCATTCAGCACTTTGGGAATATTTTCTGGTTTTCCTTTTTTATCTCTGGTTCTTCCTTTTTGTTCCTTTTTGTGTACAACCCCTCTTCTTCTGCTCATCCCTTAAGTGTTGATGTTCCTCTGGGCTCTGTTTTAAGCCCTCTTTTATTTTCTCTCTATACTTCCCATGGAAAATACCTACTTCCTTGGTATCATTTGTCATGCACATGTGGAAGATGCCCAAATTAGTAGGTCCAGCAGAGATTTTCCTTCTGAACTGAGCTTCAGTTCCATTTATTTGTTTATTCATTTGTTAATTCAGCAAACATTTATTGAAGGGCAACTCTGTACCATCTATACAAAATAGAGCAGTGAAAAAGATAAACAAGATTTCAATTCTCATGGAGTTTATGTTGTAGGGAATAGTTAAACAAACAGGATTACAGATTGTAGTCCAGTAAATCATGGCAATGTGGTAGAGAGTGGTTAGAGAAGGACTTTTTGAGGAGATATCAATATTTGAGATGAGAGCTAAAGGCAAAGAACAGGACTTGTGTGTTGAGGGAGGAAAGGGGAATAAAGGGAGGTGAGGCAGTTCCCTAGTGCAAGGATTCTAAAAGCAGAGAACTTGGCCAGTGTAGGTAAGGCCTAATAAGTGAGAGCAGTTGATAAAAGATGAAAAAGGGTACATATCATGGAGGAATTTTTTGGCTATGGTAAGGAGTTTGATTTCATTCTAAAATTCAATAGGAATCCCTTCAAGGGTTAAAATAGAGAGTAACGTGATCTGATTTATATTTTAGAAAGATTAGCTTCAGTATGGAGACTAGATAATAGAAGTGGATATATGGAGACCATTGAGAGAAATACTGATGCTTTGCAGTAGGGTGGTTAACAGTGGAGATGAAGAGAGGTGGACAGATTAGTACTATATTTTGATTTTTGAAAGTGGTCTTGACAGTATTTGGTGGTGGATTAAATGTGGGGAATGAGAAAAAGAGCTCGTTGCCTACTTGATGTCTCTTCTGGGATCTTTCATAGTCACTCAGTGTTTAATATGGTCAGCACTGAAGTCATCTTTCCCTCCCCTTCCCCGAAACTTACTTCTTTCCCAGTGTTTTTCTTATTAAATGTCACCCCTTATGTACCCAGTTACCTATGACAGAAGCCTAGGCATTATCTTCAGTCTTATCTTTTCCCCGACACACCCACCCCCAACCAATAAAAGCCACTGATTCCGCTTCCTAAATCTCTCTCACACTGCAAGTATTTGAGTGCACGTCTCCATGCCCTGTGTCACACGTGAATTTCAACAGCAGACCTCTAACTGGTCTCCTTGTATCGTGTATCATTCCCCTTTCTAATCTATTCTGGATGCTGCAGACAGATTTAATTAAAGCTTTTCTCTGCTGAAAGTTCTTCATTGGCTCCCTCAGGATAAAGTTAAAACTCCCCTAACATAATCTGTAGACTTTTTATGACCTGGCCTCTGCTCACCTCTTTTTCCTCATCTTTCACACTTCCCACCCTTGCTCTCCACCAGCCACACTAAATTACTAATTTTTTCTCAGTGAGCCATGCTGTGACTGTTTTTGCATTGTTTTCCCTCCCTTTTCCTAATTCTCTTGCTACTCACTCTCCACTTTCCATCCCCAAGAAACAAGTAAATGTATAAAAACTCCTGAATGTCCTTTGGGTCTCAGCTTAGATGTCATTTCTCCAGAGAAACTTTGTGACCCACCAGCTGTAAGCCAGTTGCCCCTCTTTTGTGTTCTCTTAGCACCCTGTACTACCTCCCACCAGGCCACTATCTCAGTATTCTGAATTGCTGTTGTTTTCCACTAGACTGTAAGCTTCATGAGGACAGGGGTGAAATCTTCCATGTTCACCATTATACTTCCAACTTCTAGATTCTTAATATACATTTCTTGAAGGTGATCTGTGGTAAGAAATGTAGTATATTAATAGAACATTCATAGCATTTTGGGGTACAATAATTTATTCAGCCTACTGAAATTTTTATAGAAATAATATTCAATATATTTAGTTTATAAATAAACTGATACCTCTGGCTAAATGATAAACTGATCAGTGGCCTGAATAATGTTATTCTTGGAAATGGCCCATAGACTTTATGACATGACCCCAGCAGTCCTTATGTAACACAAAAGCCAAGAAATTTTCTTCTCCAGACCTAGAATAAGCTATGTTCTTCCAAGGAGCCCTGGTTCCTTTTAGGAGGAAATAGTATTTAGAGACCATTCTGAGCACTAAATATGCTCATTGCTTCTGTGTTGTGCCAGTATGACAACTGAAAACAGTTTAATATTTCTTTGTAGTTCTTTCGGTCTTTAAGGTACAAAGTACAGTAAAAAATACGTTTTACTAAAAATAGAACTACCATACGACCCAGCAATCCCACTACTGGGCATATACCCTGAGAAAACCATAATTCAAAAAGAGTCATGTACCAAAGTGTTCATTGCAGCTCTAATTACAATAGCCAGGACATGGAAGCAACCTAAGTGTCCATCGACAGATGAATGGATAAAGAAGATGTGGCACATATATACAATGGAATATTACTCAGCCATAAAAAGAAACGAAATTGAGTTATTTGTAGTGAGGTGGATGGACCTAGAGTCTGTCCTACAGAGTGAAGTAAGTCAGAAAGAGAAAAACAAATCCCGTACGCTAACACATATATATGGAATCTAAAAAAAAAAAAAAGTGGTCTTGAAGAACCTAGGGGCAAGACGGGAATAAAGACGCAGACCTACTAGAGAATGGACTTGAGGATACGGGGAGGTGGAAGAGTAAGCTGGGACAAAGTGAGAGAGTGGCATGGACATATATACACTACCAAATGTAAAATAGATAGCTAGTGGGAAGCAGCCGCATAGCACAGGGAGATCAGCTCGGTGCTTTGTGACCACCTAGAGGGGTGAGATAGGGAGGGTGGGAGGGAGGGAGACACAAGAGGGAGGAGATATGGGGACATATGTATATGTATAACTGATTCACTTTGTTATAAAGCAGAAACTAACACACCATTGTAAAGCAATTATACTCCAATAAAGATGTTAAAAATGTATATATATTATATATATATATTTTTTTTACTAATGTGATTAACAGGTAAAAAAAAAGTTTTAAAATCACTTGAAATAATTTTATTTTCTGTGTTGTTAACCTACCAACTTGATATTTGTTGGGCTTCTTTCATTTCACTTTTTACATTTATAGGGTCTTTTCCCATTCTGATTTAATTTGATTTTAACATAACCACATAAAACATTTACATGCTTCCAAAGTCAAATCTGCAAAACAGGGTACATTCAGAGAAATCTAGCTTTTTAACTGTTCCCCACCCCATCTCCAGCTTTGCCTTTCCCATATCTGTTTTGCCTATGCTCCGCATAAATCTTTCTAAACTATGTCTCTCATAGTCTTAATCATGCCATACAATCTTCATTTGCCCCCTCCGTACTTGGAGTGAAATTCATATTCCTCAGCTTATTGTTTAACTCCCCTCATGACATAGCACCAATTAACCTAACTTCATTAGCCAGTGAGCCTAATGTTCAGCCAAATTGAATTGTTCATTGTTTCCTATACAGGCTCCCATATTTGTTCACTCTTGTTTTTCACTCAGATTTTTATTACAGCCTGGATCACTTTATCGTCCCCTTCCCTTCATAGCCCACCCCAATCACCTTATCCAGATCTTACCCATTCTTTAAGCCAAGATCAGATGCTTCCTTCCTATAATACCCCTCCTCTACCATTCTCACATTTCTTACTACAGTCGTGTTGATTTCTGAGAGTATCCTAGTCGGAGACCATTAGAATTAAGTATTAGAGCGAGTCATCAGAGATCCAGAGATTTTGATAAATCGTATTGTGGTAGTATCACACTGACAGAACACTAACAGCACAAACACTTTCTTAACTGATTCATCTAATCTCCCACGGGCAGTGCCAGTGATACTTCTGTTATCCACATCTCTTCATTTTTGTTACAGTGCTTAGACCAGAAATTTAATTTTAGGTTTAACCTAACTATAGTCCATCTTTTTATTCAAGTGTACAAATTGCAGTTGCAAATTCCGTTTTACTGTGTAGTATCCCTGAGCTCAAATTCAGAGTGGGTTCCCTATAGGTGTGGGAAATTTTTCACACTCTCTAGAGATAACCTCTAAGTTGATAGATTTTAGAATTAAAATCTGTAGCTTAGGAGTATTTTGATAGTGTTTAAAATATTGTCTCAAACCTGTGTTCTTTTTTCGTTTTTGTTTTTTTTCGGTACGTGGGCCTCTCACCGCTGCGGCCTCTCCCGTTGCGGAGCACAGGCTCCGGACGCGCAGGCTCAGCAGCCATGGCTCACGGGCCTAGCCGCTCCGCGGCACGTGGGATCCTCCCGGACCAGGGCACGAACCCGCGTCCCCCGCATCGGCAGGCGGACTCCCAACCACTGCGCCACCAGGGAAGCCCCAAACCTGTGTTCTTAATGCCTCAGTAAATACATCTACAGTTTTAAATTTTTTGCTCTTTCATTTAATTGGACCTGAGATAATTACAGAATCCCTTGGAGACCCAAATAGTTACCAACCTCAGGCAAAATTGTTCGCTTGCCAAGGACAGAATGTTTCCCTTTAATAATATAAGGGAAATGAAAGTTCCATTTTGCACCAAAATGCGGTGCAGGATAGGTCCATTTGAATTCATGACAAACATAATAAAATGAGAAAGTAAAGAGTATGTTGGCTAAAATAATCCTTTGGTAATTATCACCTTATAGAAAGACCTTTAATTGCTAAAGGCAAAATATTCTTTGTTGCTTCTGATCCAGGCAGTTTCTGATTAATAATAAAGAGCATTTAAAAAATAAATTTTGCAGTTTTGTTCCCCTCTTTAAATCAGTATAACTTAATGTGCCATAAGAAGAAAAGTGGTTTAATTATTCTTGGTTTATTTTTACCCCTGGTCAAGAGTAAATATGTGAAACTTTACATCATTTCCAGAGATTAGTGTAAGAACATAAGTGAATGAGGTCTAATCTAGACTGCTATATAAAAGAATCATATTTGGCAGAGAGATGTGAAGTACTTGAAAGAAGAAAGGACAAAATTCCCAGCTCTTACCCCTGGTTCTCTATCTAAAAATCTGTCACATCCATTACCATTTACTTGTCTTTCCTTCCCTACTAGACTGTGAACTCTGTGAGGTCAGAAATGAGTCTGACTTCTCTGTTTATCCCCAGTGAATGCAGGGATGAATTGGGAGTCTAACCCTAGCCATACTGACAAGCTTCTGTTTAGCCTCAGGCAAGTCATAGTACAGCTCTGTCCTTATGCCTGTTTTCAAAAGGATTAAAGAGAAAATCATAGTCTCTTAGAGATGGAAGAGACCTTAAAGAGTACATAATTCAACCCCTTATTTTGTGGATGAAAAAATCCTGCCTGCCTGGCTCTTCTAAATGTGAGAATAGAAATCCTTTGAACTAAATAAATAGCCGTGTTATATTTTATCCTGATTTTCTCTTGTGGGATAGATTAATTTCATTTGGGACTGTGGTGTAAAGCCTTAAACCAGATCCGTTTTCCTTTGCAATTTAGTCCTCAAATCTTATTCTTGAGTTAGAAAAAGAATGGCTGGTTTAAGTTTCTCAGGGCAGAGGACAATAGGAGAGGGAAAGAAACATCTATTCAGTAGGATTTATGATAAATCAAAACAAAATACCTAAACCTAGTTGCTTAAATCATTTATCTCTCACTAGGCACCTCTCACTAAACTTTTTTTTTGTTTTATAATAAACTCATGGACACATTAAGGTCCTTATGTCTAAATATGTGGGCATTTAAAAAAAATGATTTTCAAAAGTTGTTTAGATTTGGGGACTTTAAAATTTTACTTTGTAATGAAATATCTTCAAACTTATGAGGAAGAGCTGTGTCTTGGCATCTATTATAACAAACCCCAAGTGAACTGAAATATTTATTTATTCTTAAAATTAGGGAGTGATTATTTGCTTTTCAAAAGAAGGCTTCACTTTAAGAAAATATCCAAAAGAAGCACTTATATGTGCTTCAATAAGAATGAACCTTAAAAATATGCTAAGGAAAGAAAGCCAATTACAAAAGACTACATATTGTATGATTCCATTTATATGGAATATCCAGAATAGGCAAGTCTATAGAGACAGAAAGTAGATTCGTGGTTACTTAGGGCCAGGAGAGATGGGGGAATAGGAGGGTGATGGCTAAGGGGTACAGGGTTCCTTTTTGAGGTGAGGAAGATGTTCTAAGATTAATTGTGGTGATGGGTGTACATTTCTGTGAATATAAGGAAAATCATGGAATTGTACACTTTAAATGGGTGAACTATAATGATGTGTGAATTGTATCTCAAAGTGATTTAAAAAAATATTTATCAAAAGAATTGTTTAGTGAACATTGTTATATCATCTAAATAACCATTTGATTTTTTGAGAATAATGGCTAGCATTTGTTAATTGCCTATTATGTGCCAGGCATTGTGCTAAATACTTGAAAACCTACATTTTCTTACATTAGGTTTTAGTTTCCATACAGCTTTTCAGCAACACAGTCATCTTTGTATTCTCCATGCATACTAGCACAAAGCCTTACAAATGCCATAAGCTCAAAACATTTGGATGAATGACTATATATATGAATTTATGAACGAATGAATTTAGCACTCTGGCTTGGCATTCCAGGACATCAGAGTTTTGATTTCTCCTTTTCTTTTTGTCAGTCTAGTCTCAGACCTAGCAAGCAGTTTTAGCTCACATGGGGATTAATGATTGTATCAAATGGAAGAATTATTCTGATTTGCTTTTGCCGTTTCCACAGAAGTAAAGGAAGAAGAGGGCATTTATTGCATTGCCCTCCTTCTGTTTGTTCCTTATTTCGAGTAGTCAGCAACCCATCTTTAGCTTTCAGTCTTTATATTTACTTCTGGAAGTAGTGGTTTAATCTTCCTGTAGATCTTTTAAGGAGAACACTAGCCCAAACAAATTTGGCTTCAAGTATGCCTGAATCAGAGTCTGGGAAAATGCCTCTCAAAATCTTCTACATAGGTGATATTTCTATTTTTTTATTTCAGTTTCAGAATAGAAATGAGATTCCCAAACTCTTACAGTGAAGGTCACAATTTCTTCTTACTTTTAGATAGTTGAATTAGGATAATTAGTTGGATGCTGACTAAATACACGAATAATATAGTTCAGCTCTGCAACCCAGGACCGTCTAGAATCCTGATGACCTCATATCCTGATATAGATTGCTCTAATACTGTAATATGTATATTCCTTCGAATTCTGGGTCAACTAGAAGGTGCCTCTCTCCACAGCCTGTGCTGATAATTACTGAATTATGAGAAATTACAGTTTTATTCATTACTCATAGTTAATCCAAACTTGCCAGTCTTTTACACGTCACTTATTAAGAGTCAGGTAAACTTTTCCT
Source organism: Delphinus delphis (assembly GCF_949987515.2). Lineage (NCBI taxonomy): Eukaryota > Metazoa > Chordata > Mammalia > Artiodactyla > Delphinidae > Delphinus > Delphinus delphis. The sequence continues at coordinate 99,751,418 of NC_082692.2, read as the reverse complement.
TTTCTAGAATTCTAAAAATCTTGCATACTACGATGATGATTATAAAGCCCTCTGTCTTAGTCCATTCAGGCTGCTATACCAGAAAAAAAACATAGACTGGGTGGCTTATAAAAATGAAAATTTATTGCTCACAGTTCTAGAGTCTGGGAAGTCCAAGATTAAGTGCTGGCAGAATTCAGTTTCTGGTGAGAGGCTGCTTCCTCATATTCGGGGATCTTCTTACTATAACCTTAAATGATGGAAGGGGCAAGGAAGCTTTCTGTGGCCTCTTTTTAGTGCTGCTTTTGTAAGGACACTAATTTCACTCATGAAGTTTACGCCATCATGACCTAATCACCTCCCAAAGACCCCCACACACTTCCTAATACCATCACTTTGGGGTTTAGGGTTCAACATACGAATTGGCGGGGGGACACAAACACTTACACCATAGGATCTCTCCCAGTTCCCACCCCGATAATTATTTTTATAAGAAAGTTATTTGCCAATAAATACTGGATCTTATGCTGAAAAATACCAATATTAAAAGCATTCTTTTCTACCCATTACTTCTTTTTTTCCTCTCCATTTCTTAGAGTTTTAAAGCAGTTATTGTTCATAATAGGCTCTAACCATTTCATCACCTATTATAAGACTTGTGCCTGATTTCTTTTTTTTTTTATTGAAGTATAGCTGATTTACAGTGCTGTGCCAATCTCTGCTGTACAACAAAGTGACTCAGTTATACACATATAGACATTCTTTTTTTTATATTCTTTTCCATTATGGTTTATCACAGGATATTGAATATAGTTCCCTGTGCTGTACAGTAGGCCCTTGTTTATCTATCCTATATATAATAGTTTACATCCCACACTCACAGTCCTTCCCTCTCCCACCCCCGCCCCTTGGCAACGACAAGTCTATTCTCTATGTCTTTGAGTCTGTTTCTGTTTTGTGGATAGGTTCATATGTGTCATATTTTAGATTCCACATATGAGTGATATCATATGGTATTTGTCTGACTTACTTCACTTAGTATGATAATCTCTAGTTGCATCCATGTTGCTGCAAATGACATTATTTCATTCTTTTTTATGGCTGAGTAGTATTCTGTTTTATATATATATGTACCACATCTTCTTCATCCATTCATCTGTCAATGGACATTTAGATAGTTTCCATGACTTGGCTATTGTGAATAGTGCTGCTGTGAACATAGGGGTGCATGTATCTTTTTGAATTATAGTCTTGTCCAGGTATGTGCTCAGGAGTGGGATTGCTGGATCATTAAAACTCTTGCTCTGTGTCATAAAATTCCTGTTTTTAAGTAGAGGCCCAGGTTTTTGTTTTGTTTCCTGAGTATTTGAAATTTTGGAATTGAATCAGTAGTACAGTGTTGCAGGCTGCAACTTTTATCCATCTTTCACCTAAAATGGACCAAGCCAACCAGAGATAATTTAAAAATTATTTATTCCAAAAAATATTTTGGAGTATTTGAAAAGAATGATTTCTTTTGTGCTTGAATTGCTAAATGATTTATAATTCCATTTGCAGTTTTTTTTAAATTTCTGCTGTGATTTTTTAAAAATAAATTTATTTATTTATTTATTTTTGGCTGTGTTGGGTCTTCGTTTCTTTGCGAGGGCTTTCTCCAGTTGCAGCGAGCAGGGGCCACTCTTCATCGCGGTGCGCGGGCCTCTCACTGTCGCGGCCTCTCCCGTTGCAGAGCACAGGCTCCAGACGCGCAGGCTCAGTAGTTGTGGCTCACGGGCCCAGTTGCTCCGCGGCATGTGGGATCTTCCCAGACCAGGGCTCGAACCCATGTCTCCTGCATTGGCAGGCAGATTCTTCACCACTGCGCCGCCAGGGAAGCCCCCATTTGCAGTTTTCACCCCCACCTGTTGATTACAGTTCTGCCTGCAGGAACTGTATCAGCCTACTTTCCCTTTAGTATCTCATGAATTATTATTATCATAAGGAAGTGAGAAGTTTGACCATTGTTGTCACAACCAAACTGAAAGGAAGTGCTTAACTGTATAATGGCATTGGGGAAATTGTCAAAGCCTAGATGAAGGGAAACTTTGGTTCAACATTTAATTTACTATGATAGCTGGTCATGTTTAAAGCCTGAAGAGAGAATGTTTTGTAATCTTTATATTGAGGCCTAGAAAATCACCAGGTCTGTGCTTTCAACTGATCAGCAGTGGAGGCTGAGTAATGATGCTACTCTTCTAGGTATGGCAAACAGCGGAGATGGTAAATGTTACAGAGTTAAAAAAAAAAAAAATTCCAGTTTTGAAAGAATCCGTGTTTTTATGTATGAGAAGAGAAAAGTTGCTCATCATGTTTTGCTTTTACTTTTTTTGTCTACCAGGAAGACTTCGACTTAAACTTTAGGTCTAGTTTTAGCAAGTGCTGTAATATTTAGTCTAAGTTTATGAATTATTTCTCTACTTACTTATATGGTAGTACATATTTACTTCTCCTTGTTTCAGTTGTCTTGTTTTGCTTCTTTTTTTAAAAAAATATTTATTTATTTGGCTGTTCTGGGTCTTTAGTTGCGGCACACGGGATCTTCGTTGCAGTGTGCGGAATCTTTTGGTTGCTGCACACAGGCTCTTGGTTGCGGCATGCAGGATCTAGTTCCCTGATGGGGGATCAAACCTGGGCCCCCTGCACTGGGAGCGCAGAGTCTTGAGGACTGGACCACCAGGGATGTCCCTGTTTCTTATTGTAAACCATCTTTAAAAATATTTTTTAAGAACTGGGTTGGGGGCTTCCCCAGTGGTGCAGTGGTTAAGAATGCGCTTGCCAATGCAGGGGACACGGGTTCGAGCCCTGGTCTGGGAAGATCCCACATGCCACGGAGCAACTAAGCCCGTGTGCCACAACTACTGAGCCTGTGCTCTAGAGCCCACGTGCCACAACTAATGAAGCCCCCGCACCTAGAGCCTGTGCTCTGCAGCAAAAGAAGCCACCGCAATGAGAAGCCCACGCACTGCAACGAAGAGTAGCCCCCGCTCAGCGCAACTAGAGAAAGCCCGTGCGCAGCAACGAAGACCCAATGCAGCGAAAAATAAATAAAATAATAAACAAAATTACAAGAGGGAGGAGATATGGGGATATATGTATATGTATAGCTGATTCACTTTGTTATACAGCAGAAACTAACACACCATTGTAAAGCAATTATACTCCAATAAAGATGTTAAAAAAAAATCATTGTGCCATAAAAAAAAAAATTGAACTGTAGGGAAAATAAACTGTTTATAAAATAAAATGAAACAAAAAGAGGGTGGGCAACTGAGGAACCTGTAAAAATTCATTTTTAAGAATCCTTTTGCAGCCTGCATTAATGGAGCATGCGTTCAGGGTTAAATTTATATTTTAGATTAGGCTTCAAGTATATGGGGGATTAACATTTTATTGAATGCCTGTTATGTGCCTAGAAGAAAAAGCTCTCATACATTAATTAATTTCATTCTCACAGCATTTATACAAAGTAAATATTATTCCTGTTTTACTGATGAGGAAACTGAGACTGAAATTCAAAAAGCTTACCCAAGTTTACAAAACAAAATAAGAAAGTAAGTAGGTGTTCTTTCTGCTCCTCCATACTATTATCTCCAACTGAGTACTGGTGACATGCTGGGCATTGCACAGATGCTGTTGCCACAGTGTTGAAAACAGCAGACACTTGCCCCTGTCCCCTTCTGTCTCAAAAAGAAGGTGAGGGGACTAAGTATATAGAATAATAAACCTGGTGTGACTTCATCTAATTTTAAAACTAGTGAGAATGTAAGTATTTCAGATATTCCTTACAGTGGTCCATTTTCTCTTTTAAGAATGCTGGGAATGCTTTATTGAATTTCCTTAGCCTTCCAATATCCTTATGGAAAAAACATTTATTATACAAATGCACAAGTAGTGTTGAGTGTAATTATGATTGTCTCCTTATCATCGAGTTTATTAGTGGAATCACTTTAGGACCAAGTTTTCTAACACTTGATATTACACAGTAGTCATCAGTCTGCATATTATTGAAAATTAAAACAGTTTTTAAAGCTACATGTATATTCATTAAATCTTCTCTAAGAGTACTTAATTTCTTTTCCTCCCTTTCTGGGATTTAAAAAATAGACAAAAAGAAGAGAGGTTCAGCCATGTCTGTCTCTTTGGGTAGAGAGGACATGCATGCTTTGTGCTCCTGAAGTGGAGAAAGAGAGACCAATACCCTTAGGATCCAGAACATCTGGCAATGCTGCCCTAGAGGCTACACACCACAACTGTAGATGTACGAGGTTTCCCATCAGGGCATTTGCTTTGAAGGGGGAGGATTCTTGTGGCAACAGCTGGGGTTAGAGAAATGTGAAGCTGCTCTTGGAAGAGGTCGAGCTACAGAGTGAAGCGCTCGGCTTTGGCACTGTGGCTGAGAAGCTGTTGGTGTTACTCTGATTATGAGCCCACAAGAGAAGGTGTGGAGTTGGTGCAGGACATGACAACAAAATGTTTTATAATCTCATGATACAAGCCAAAGAGAAGAGTGAGTTTCAAGAAATGTGAATGCATGTTTAAAACTGTTGGGAAATTTTTTTTCTCTGTTTTGTTTTTTTTTTTTTTTTGTACTCCTGAATAGAAGAATTTTCCTACGAGATCAGTGTCTCCAGCACTAATAGCTGGTACCTTGAAATCTAGTTTAATTTGATTTAACACATGACAGTGAAGTGTGTGTTTTCTAAGAAATTTTATTCTCTTTATATTGTGTGATAATGGGGAAGTCTTGAAAATTCGTGCTGTGTTCTAAATGATTACCAAAAATTATCATACAAGTTGAAAGCACAGATAGGCTTTCTTTATAGGCTGGAAAAACCTAGGTGCAAATCCCTTCTTCTTTACTTATCAGTTCTGTTACCTTGAGCAAGTTTCTTATCCTCTCAGCTTCATCTTTGAGTTGAAGATGGTGGTGGTAGCAACTTCCTCCTAGGGCTGTTATGAGATTATAGTGAATATGTGTAAAACTCTCAATATAGTAGTATACTAAGATTACATAATATGCTATTCTTATTTTTTTTAGAAAGTGGTGAAGATAAATGGGTTGTCTCAACTTAAAAATACTTGATTTTCTAAAAACTTCTACAACAAACCAGCCTCATTGCCACCTTCTACCTCTTTCCCTGAAGTTGCTACAAGAGCTCTCTCACCTTTAGATACCTACTTGGTACCAGTGTTAAAGTTACAAGGTGAAATTAAGGTTTAAATATCTTATCAGCAATGTAAGCATCCATTTTGCACCTAATTTAATTAGGTACATGGAACACAACATTAGTCATATTTACTCTAGAGATTTGGATAATTTCAAAGAAGCGTTTTAAAAGTCATACTCTTTGGTGTCACTAGAATTAAAGAGGCTTTTCACTGTGAACAGCTTCATTAGATGCTGTTATGACTGTAATTGTTTTTTAAAACAAATGAAACTTGGCAGTCGAAACCTACCAAAGTACAAGAAAAGCTTTGATTTAGGTTTTATGAAACAGTGAAAGTATTTTTTAAAACGTGAATTTTAAATAAGTTAATAAAATAAGTTAATAAATAGCAACCAGGTTATGAGTTTTAAGTTTTTCTTAGAGTTTAGAAACTGAACTCAAAAATGCCTCTCTCACCCTCCATTATCTATGTTTTTATTTATTCATTCAATCAGTCAATTATTCATTTATTTATTGCCTGCGTTGGGTCTTCGTTGCTGCGCACAGGCTTTTTTCTCTAGTTGCGGTGAGCGGGGGCTACTCTTGTTTGCAGTGCGTGGGCTTCTCATTGTGGTGGCTTCTCTTGTTGCGGAGCACAGGCTCTAGGCATGCGGGCTTCAGTAGTTGTGGCGCATGGGCTTAATTGCTCCGAGGCATGTGGGATCTTCCCGGACCAGGGATCAAACCCATGTCCCCTGCGTTGACAGGCGGATTCTTAACCACAGCACCACGGGAAGTCCCTATCCGTGTTTTTGAAGCTGTGATCAAGATTTTTTTCTTTATCGGGGCAGTGCATTTTGCGGACCATTTAACCTATTTACCAGTTTTTATACACTGAGCGAAACATACATACAGTTAATTTCCTTGGTCTGTACCATATAATAAAAAAGTAAATATAACTAACTCAGTGCCTATCACAATATCTGGCTCAGAGTAGGTATTTTATTATTCATTCGTGAAATGCTATGAGAGTTGGGAAAAGGATTTCCTGAAAGGGAACTCAGAGAAAGCTTCATGGGAGCATTGGCATTTGGGCCTTTAAGATCATGGTGATCTCGGATATAGAGAGAGTTAGAAGGGCATTCCAGGATGAGAGAGGTTCAGGAGCCAAGGCCCAATGGTGATGGATACCGTCCTAATGTATACGTTGTTTACAAACCATCCAGTTCTTTTGAGCTGCTGTCACAATGTGAATCTAAAGACATAGGAACAAAAATGAAGCTAGCAAGGTAGCTACCTTCCTTTAGGATAGGTAGAATAAAATGAAGCCTGTCCCTTGGGATTTGGTTTGTCATTTGAAGTAGGCCCCTCTATGAGAACATCGAAGATAGATCGAATAGCAAAGGTAACCAAGTGGCTTACCTTCTCTGAGCCTTAATTTCCTCATCTTTAAAAATGAGGCCAATGAATAAGTAGAGTGTGGGGTATTTTGAGGATTAAATGAAGTAATGTATATGAAGAGCCTAGTACTTAGAAGGTCACTATTCTTTTGGTGGTTATTGATAGTAGTAGTTTTATATATTATATATGTTTATATATAAATACATATATATCTTTTAAAATTTTTATTTATTTAGTTATTTGTTTTTGGCTGTGTTGGGTCTTCGTTGCTGTGCACGGGCTTTCTCTAGCTGCAGCAAGTGGGGGCTACTCTTCGTTGCGGTGCGCAGGCTTCTCATTGCGCTGGTTTCTTTTGTTGCAGAGCACAGGCTCTAGGTGCACAGGCTTCAGTAGTTGCAGCACATGGGCCCTAGAGCGCACGGGCTTTGGTAGTTGCGGCACATAGGCTCAGTAGTTGTGGCTCGCGGGCTCTAGAGTGCAGATCAGTAGTTGTGGTGCACGGGCTTAGCTGTTCCCCGGCATGTGGGATCTTCCCAGACCAGGGATCGAACCCGTGTTCCCTGCATTGGCAGGTGGATTCTTAACCACTGTACCACCAGGGAAGTCCCGAAAGTAGTAGTTGTAATGAAAATAGTAACATGTTGTTTGGGATAAAAAGACATTTCGTTATCCAAAAGAATCAATGGTGCATTACAGTGTAACAGCTTTATGAGTATTTTCTAATTCTGGTGTCAATCACATATACTTCACAGTGCCATTTGTGTAATGTAAATACAACTTTGCTTTTCTTGTTTCATGATAAAATTTTTTACTCTGAATACTTTATATAACAGTAGAGGAGTAGCTGCATATTCCAAAGATTCACCATAATAGATACCATGAAGTACAATGACACTTTTCTACAGAAGCCTTTTATAGGAATGTTTAATTCTTTTTTTATCCCTTATCCCAGCCTCCCTAGAGTTCTCAACTGCTCATTAAGTTCAAATTTGTGCAAACTACAAGAAAATCTTTCTAAGAGAGTTGATTCAGCCAAGAATTTTATCATAAGAGACTTCAGAGATGAGGAAACTGGGGCTAATTGAGATTTGTCTGCACAGGTTATTTGTGCTAAAACTGGGATTGAGTTTGTTTTCTTCTCTCCCTGGCTAGGACTCTTTCTTTGGTATATACCATGCTGTCTGTAATCAAGTACATCTATGCAGTAAACCTGTATTGATCTTAAGAGTTGGGGTGGCCGAGGAGGGCACAAGTCCTGTTAGGAGTATTTCATCACAGAATGATTTTTAAGTTTTAACAGCTTTTCAAAAGTATAATCACATACTATAAAATTCACCCATTGAAGCTCTACAATTCTGTGATTTTTACCTTTTTCAGAGTTTCGCAACCATCACCACAATCCATTTTAGAACATTCTTATTACCCAAAAAAGAAACCCCATACATCTTAGCCATCACTGCCCAATCTTCCCATTCACCCCACCCCTAGGCAACCACTAATCTAGTTTCTGTATCTATATATTTGCATGTTCTGGACATTTTATACAAATCAAATCATAAAATATATGGTCCTTTGTGACTAGCTTCTTTAATTTAGCATACTGTTTTCAAGATTATACTGTGTGGGGCTTCCCTGGTGGCGCAGTAGTTGTGAGTCTACCTGGCAGTGCAGGGGACACTGGTTCAAGCCCTGGTCCGGGAAGATCCCACATGCTGCGGAGCAACTAAGCCCATGCGCCACAACTACTGAGCCTGCATTCTAGAGCCCACGAGCCACAACTACTAAAGCCCCTGCACCTAGAGCCTGTGCTCCACAACAAGAGAAGCCACCGCAACGAGAAGCTCGCGCACTGCGCAACACCCGCACACCGCAAGAGTAGCGCCTGCTTGCTGCAGCTAGAGAAAGCCCGTGCACAGCAATGAAGAACCAACACAGCCAAAAATAATAAATAAATAAAAATAAATAAATTTATAAGATTATACTGTATGTTGTATATCAGTATTTCCTTATTATTGCCAAATAATATTCAATTATATGGATATATCACATTTTACATATTCATCAGTTGATGGACATTTGAGTTGTTTCTACTTTTTTGATACAATGAATAATGCTGTTGTGAATATCTGTGCACAAGTTTTTGTATGGACATTTGTCTTTATTTCTCTTGGGCATGTACCTAGGAGTGGAATTGTTGGATCATTTCGTAACTCTATTTAATCATTTGAGGAACTGCCAGACTGTTTACCAAGGGACTGCACCATTTTACATTCCTACCAGCAGTCTATGAGGGTTCTATTTTCTCTACATTCTCACCAATTCTAGTTATTGTCTGTCTTCTTTATTATCGCCATCCTAGTTAGGTATGAAGTGGTATCTCATTGTGGTTTTGATTTGCATTTCGCTAATGGCTAATGATGTTGAGCATCTCTTCATGTGCATATTGGCCATTTGTCAGTCTCCTTTTGAGAAATGTCTCTTCAGGTCCTTTGCCCATTTCTAAATTGGGTTTTCTCTCTAATATTTAGTTGTAATGGTTCTTTATATAATCTATGTACAAGTCCCTTATAACGCTTATGAGTTGCAAACATTTTTTCCCATTCTGTGGGTTGTCTCTTCAGTTTCTTAATGGTGTCCTTTGAAGTTTGGTCTGTTTTATCTATTTTTTTTCTTTTGTGGCTTATGCTTTTGGTGTCATATCTAAGAAACCATTGACTATATCCAAGGTCATGAAGATTTACACCCATGTTTTCTTCTAAGAGTTTCATAGTTTTAGGTCTTACATTTAGATCCTCGATTCATTTTGAGTTAATTTTTGTATATTGTGTGAGGAAGAGTCCAACTTCATTCTTTTGCATGTTGATAGCCACTTGTCCCAGTATCATTTGTTGAAAAGACTGTTGAGTTGTCTTGGCAAAGGAAATGATTCTTAAGCATTGTTTTAAAAGGAGAGCTGTAAATGGCAGAAATGAAAGAATTCTGATCTGGCTTCTAGGTAAATTATGTGAAGAGTGTGAGGTCAAGATATTTAGACCAGGGACTTCCCTGGTGGTCCAGTGGGTAAGACTCCGCGCTCCCAATGCAGGGGGCCTGGGTTCGATCCCTGGTCTGGGAACTAGATCCCACATGCATGCCACAACTAAGAAGTCTGCATGCTGCAACAAAGATCCTACATGCCACAACTAAGACCTGGCACAGCCAAAAAAATAAATAAGTAAAATAAATATATTTTTTAAAAAAAGATATTTAGATCAGAGGGTCCTTTCCCCGTGGCAGACCGTTGGAAACCGTAAGTAATAGATGAGACATCTGCTGAGGAGGAATTACAGTGTTGGAATTACAGAGTTAAGTTGTAGTGTTAGAAGTCTATCAAGAAATGACCTGGGCTTCCCTGGTGGTGCAGTGGTTGAGAGTCCGCCTGCCAATGCAGGGGACACGGGTTCGTGCCCCGGTCTGGGAGGATCCCACGTGCTGCGGAGCGGCTGGGCCCGTGAGCCATGGCCGCTGAGCCTGTGCGACCGGAGCCTGTGCTCCGCAACGGGAGAGGCCACAACAGTGAGAGGCCTGCGTACCGCAAAAAACAAAAGAAATGACCTGATGGTCTTAACTTCTTTTGTTGAAGTAAGTCATGGAATCTTCAGTTATTAAGATGAATGTACAGAGAAACTTTGAGGGAACTTTAAGTATGCAAAAGCTGCTGTAAATTTATAAGGTAAAGCCAATGTAGACAAAATAAATGACAGAGCTAGAGCATGAGAAATATAATTTATAATTTTATTTCCTCCAAGTAAACACAGAAGCACAGAAATGGATGCAAATAACTGAATGGCAAAATAGTGGAAAGAATGTTAGTGAAGGCAGAAGACGCCTGTACTCGCGGGTGGCGGGAGCCAGGAGCCGGGACCCCGGCGCTCCTGCCTTAGTGGTTCCAGGATGCAGGCGCCTCCCAGGGCCGAGAGGAGCTGAACAGCCGCGTCCTGCTGGCCAAGGAACTCGTCATCACGGACAGAGGCGCAAACCAACCCCAACCCCACCTTGACTGGGCTCTTAACTTGCACCACCACCACCACCCCCATCACCCAGACCTCGCTGCCAGGCTCGGATCCTCCTGGTCCCACTCATGTCACACACACAAAGCCAAAGCAAGCCCTCCCCCTCCCCCACCCCCACCACTGGCACTGGAAGAAAGAGAGTCCCAGTGGCCACACAGAAAAAACGGAAAGAGAAACGGGTGCCATGAGTAACAGAAAATCAGTTGTTGTTGTTGTTGTTGTTTTCGGTACGCGGGCCTCTCACTGTTGTGGCCTCTCCTGTTGCGGAGCACAGGCTCCGGACGCGTAGGCTCAGCGGCCATGGCTCACGGGCCTAGCATCTCCGCGGCATGTGGGATCTTCCCGGACCGGGGTACGAACCCGTGTCCCCTGCATGGCAGGCGGATTCTCAGCCACTGCGTCGCCAGGGAAGCCCCAAAAATCAGTTTTTAAAAGGTGCTTTAGGGCTTCCCTGGCGGCGCAGTGGTTAAGAATCCGCCTGCCAATGCAGGGGACACGGGTTCGAGCCCTGGTCCAGGAAGATCCCACATGCCGCGAGGCAGCTAAGCCCGTGCGCCACAACTACTGAGCCTGCACTCGAGAGCCTGTGAGCCACAACTACTGAGCCCACATGTTGCTACTGAAGCCCGCACACCTAGAGCCCATGCTGCGCAACAAGAGAAGCCACCACAATGAGAAGCCTGCACACCGTAACGACAAGTAGCCCCTGCTCAACTAGAGAAAGCCCGCGCAGCAACGAAGACCCAATACAGCCAAAAATCAATTTAAAAACAAAAAAAAATGTTAGTGAAGAGTCAGAATTCCTCCATTCTAATCCTAACCTACACTAGTTATGTAACCTTGAGTAAGTCAGTCTTCAGAATAGTAGCTGATAGGGACTTCCCTGGTGGTCCAGTGGTTAAGACTTCACCTTCCAATGCAGGCGGTTCGGGTTCCATCCCTGGTCAGGGAGCTAAGTTCCCATGTGCTTCGGGGCCAAAAAACCCAAAACATAAAACAGAAGCAATGATGTAACAAATGCAATAAAGACTTTAAAAATGGTCCACATCAACAACAACAACAAAAATCTAAAAAAAAAAAAAGAATAGTAGGTGATATTTACAGAGGCCCTACCATATTCCGGACCTTGTGCAAGCCTCAATCTCCTTTTTTGTAAAATGGAGATTATATTGAATTAATTACTCTGAAAACTTCCATAAAGAGCCATGTACATAGAAGAGATAATTCTTGAAATTTGGTTTTATTCACTGTAGTAGTAGTAGCATCTGATAGTATGTGTGTCAGTGCTCAAAACAATTCTGAAGTGTGTGCTGTATTCTTATTTTGATGAAGAAACTGATGTTCAGTGGTTATGAAAGTTGCACAGTCAGGAATCAGTAGAGTCATGTTTCTAATCCAGTTCTGCCTGATTTCTTTATACCACCTTGACTTTGTCTTGAAAGATAGTAGATCCTGTTGGGCAGAGGAGGGGGAAGGAATAGGGTAGCACCAGTGAGATTTAATTTATTATATATGAAAGCTTAAGATGTAGTTCCAAAGGGATGATTCCAAAGTCCTGAGATTGGTGATCTCAGTGGTGAGGTGGAACACTACCACGTGTTAATAAGGTCATAGGTATATCCCATTTGATTAACTTGTAAGTCCCAGAAGAGCTAAATGTTATGAAGCACAGTCATATAATAGTTTATCCATGTGTCTTCTGGAATCTTGGACATTTTTCTTCAGGAGACAGGGAGGACAGAACACTGGTGAGGTAATGAAGTCTGAGTGGAAAACAGAGGTGAGTACAAGAGGCCAAAATAGTACTATAGTTTGTGGAGATGGGTAGACTTTGCTTTGAACCAAGAGGATGTCACTTCTTAGAATTAATTCTCATATTCATACCCTTTGAAGACCCTTCTCACCCCACCAATAAAATATCTATGATTAATTTCCAAATATGGAACTAAGCAGGTCTTGAGTGCTTCATAGCTTTGATCTCTCAGCTCTTTTCACACTTCTTATCCTTCCCATGGTTGAGTTGAGAAATATTGTTTGGAAATATAAGACTAATAGACCAGAAAAAGAGTATAGAAAGACCAGAAAAGAATACAAGAGCAGAACAGTTTTTATTCATTGATTTATCCTGTGCCATTTTCTTCTTGACAACAAGTGCAAAGTTCAAGCTTTAGTTGTCATGCTGCTGCTGCTGCTGCTGCTGCTGCTGCTGCTGCTGCTGCTGCTGCTACTGCTACTAAATTAACAAGCAGTAGACATGCTTCTCTTTGATGCAGTTTATCTGTTGGAGATGTCGTCAGCTGCCACAGGGGAAGCAAAGAACTTTGAACTCTCATTCTGATTTGCAAACTTTCAGTTTCTGCATAGAAATCCATGGTGATTGGTGTCTATGAGAATACATCTGTGATGCAAATATGAATAGAAAAGGTAGCTAATATACATTGGGCTCATGCTTTATGTGAGGCAGTCTGAAGCACTTGAAGAGGAAGTAAGAGTCTCCGAAATTATGAAGGCCTGAGTTGTTTTCAATAATACTGTTGTGCTTCTCAGAAATGGCAGAACTGGGATTCAGAAGAAAACTTGAGAGACATTTGAGAGAAAGCTGATGCTGTGTGCTAATTTTGCATGTGCATGTGTGTGTTCATGTGTTCCATCACTCTGAAAGACTGCCTTGTTAGTCACACCTAACCCCACCATTAATCCATAATTCATAATTCATTCTTTTCACCATAGTTTTGTCTTTTTGAGAATGATAAAAGGATTGCGTCACTTTTGGTCTAGAGTGAAACTTTCATAATGTAAGGGAGACCACAAAATGTAAAGGATTATATACATTGTCCTATGTTTTTTCTTGACAGAAATTCCATCTTCTGGTTCCTTTTTCTATTTAGGACTTTTTTTGTGTGTTCCCCTTATTTCAGGGAAGAATTTCTAACAGTACAGTTGTATACATTCTTGGTGACCTAAAAAGAAACAATAATATGCATTAGGTTCGTAGCAACCTCTGCTTTTTGGGTGTATGTGAGAAATGAAGTTTTTTAACCATACCTTAAGTTCCAGCATATATCTATTACCAGAAATATTTTTTCAGAATATTCTCCCTTCTTCCTTGTAAAGTCACAGAGAACTTTTGGGGCTCCTCAGCTAGGTCACAGTGGCCAAAAGACTGTGCCTCGTCTTAGAATAGAATCAGTATATTATTTGTGATACAAAACAAAGTAACCTATAGTTCTTCAGATTCCCACTTCCTGTTCATTTCCTCCAGACACAAAATAGGTTTGAGGAAAAAAGTATTTTCCTGATGCTTTGAGCTGCCTGTGTTTGGGATTCAATGTATTTTGGGTGCTTATTGCTTAACTGGGCTGAAGATTATCTCATGTGACAGCATAGATCTCTTGTTTTGGAATTGCCATTACTTTCTAGAACAGCCACTCTGTACACCGGCCAACATGCCCTGGATCCTCTTGCTTCATATTACAGTGATACTGCTTTGTCAGGGTAGAATTCAGCCTCACAGGGCTGGTGTCAGTCTCTGCTGACCTCATGCCACAGTACAGCATGTTCAAATCTGGGAGAAACCCGAGGGTTATTCGACACATTCCTCCTCCTCCTCCCTCACAAGCATGGAACCCTCACTCTCCTCGGAAACCGTATGTTGTATATGTGTGTGTATCTGTCTTTTTAAAAAATCTCTTCCTTAATCTTATAATTCTACAGCTTTAAGTGGGGGCTGGTTGAATAGACAGACACAGGAAATGCTGTGAGCTGCTGAAACTTAGCGTTTTTCAGCACTAGATCTCAGCCACGGGTATTTGCTATTTTGGGTCTGACTTGTGTGAGACTGCAATAACTGAGAAGCATATTATGTGTTTCCTAGTTGTTCATTTTACCCATAGGTGTTTAGGCAGAATGCACAGGGTGTTCTTTGGCTGTGTGGTCATGCTGAGATCATACCAGAGTGTCCCCATTCTCCCATATGATGGGCTGTTTCAGTGCAGAGTAAATGTCATCCTCACTCTCTCAGGCTAAATAGTTATCCAAAAATAAGTGTTTTCTTCAATGAACAAAAGAGTTTCGTTTGCTTTTGGCAGCCTGGGAAAAGCTTGGGTTAAATTTGAAGATGCCAGGCATGCATAACAAATGAGAATTTGGATTAAAACCATTTGAAATATTTCTCACATTAAAAAAAAAACCAAAAACGGTTCTTATTACTCAGCTACTTGTTTTCAGTGTATTTTTCCCGAAGACTTGGCAATTTTCTGAATTGTAAAGCAGTATGCACATATCTTGGTGCTAGTTCATGTTTTCAGATCACCAGAGCAAGTCCCTGAGATACAGCTAGATGGGAGGGTGATCCAGCTTTATGCAGCACAACCACCGCTTTCACATTTCATCCATAGTCATGCGTACAAAACCTTGCCTATAGCTTGATTTTACCATGGTTTTTTGGTGTTGGCTTTAAAAACGATGCATAGATATTTTCTGAGATAAATGCTAAAGAAAAGCAGATTCTTTGTAGTTTTACCTGATTCTAAAACTAATGTTTATTAATATTGTTTGGTGTGAGCCATTGGATTTAAGATCCAAACAGATTTTTCACCCTGAAGTTTGATATTAAATTCCTCTTACTCCTTAGGGTTGATAATTTAAATGCCAACTTTATTAACAGATTGTACCCCTCCCTGCTCTGTACCCTTTTTTTTCTGTTGTTTGTTCTGTCTCTTGGATTTTAAAACCCTGGCACATCTCTGTTTGTTCTGAGGTAATAAAAGGTCAGTTTACTTATCTATGTTTTATTAAGAATGCGAGCCCAGGTTGAATGGGGTGGTCAAAAGGAAAGAATTCATAGGTAAAACCTAAAAGGATAGGGGGTGGAGACTGATAGTAAAACAGAAGTTAACTCCTTTTTCACCATTATTGACAGTCCAAAAAGAGGAGGGAAACATAAAACATAATCTAAATATTCATAATTGATTTTATTTTCTCCATTTATTGCATTAATCCATGAGTAGAGGAAGCTTGCCAAAAGTGTATACTTAGTACCTGAGTGAATGATTGTGTTTCCTTGCTTCACTACCCATGTCTCTGTCTCACTTACCCAAACTATTCGTCAAATCTGGTGAACTAAAATACTCCTATTGAAACAATGATTAAAATGTTCAGAAATGAGGTACTTGCTCTAGTTTCTGAAATTCTTAATATGGCTATCTGGATACATCAAACTGCTCTAGATAGGGGTTTACATATAACCTCCTTGCATGAGGTTGCAACACACTTTGTGAAAGCTACAGAATAAACATTTTGAAGGAAGAAAACTCTAGAGGGGAAAACATATCAGACTCTAGGAAATAAATGGAGAGTTTCAGGAAGTGGGATATTATAGAATGCATTGTATATATATTGAACTTATATTTATATTTTAAATACATAAGATAATATTCCCAGTTGTTGACCAGTTTTAAAGATGAATAATTTCCTCTTTCCTTTCTTAATAACCCTGCAGCACCACTCATCTGTATAAGTTGCCTTGCTTTTCTGTACAAATGCACAGAAATTACAGTGACAATTTAGAACATAGCATGTGTAATCATTTGGTTCTGTATAGATGCTATCTTTTAAACAATTGTTATTTACATTGGGCTGTCACTTTATTAAATGGTGAACTTTTGAAAGATAAAACAAAACTCCCCTCCCATCTAAACCTCAAACTGCTGCTTGACCTAAATCTCATCACTCCATAGAGCTCAGAATGCCACATAAAAGTCAGATTCCATAGGAACGATGCAAAGTTCTGCCCACATTATTTTGTAATTGTGGGATTTCTTTTTAATTGAGTTTCATTCAAAAGAAATAGCTAGAATAGTGATTTGAATGGTGGATGAGAAGTGTACAGTAAGGCAGCAGCAGGAGACTGTTTCATGTTGCAGTGTTTCCCTCCTCCCAGTGCTCAAAATGCCTTCCTTCTCCTCATGAGAATGTTTTATATCCCTTAAGACTGTTAGAGGGAAAACAGGTCGAGAACTCTGACCTAATGCTTAAAAACATTTGTCATTGATTATTTTAATTCACGCCAGAAATTAAATGCCAGAGCTCCAGTATATCCTATCTGAAAGAGAGGATGGTATAGGCCAATCATTTGTTCACTGAACAAACAGTTATTCAGATTCTGCTGTATATCAGAGTTTGGGAGTTGAGATGGATTGTCTGCCCTCATGCAGCTTACATTCTAGTTGGGGAAGATGACAACAAGTAATAAGCCTATTAAGTTAACTAGGAGTATGTTAGGTGTGGGCTATAAAATAATAAAGCTGGGAAAGGGAGATTGGAAGTGCTGGGGGCAGGCTGCCTTTTTGGGGGGGGATAAATTTATCTATTTATTTATTTTTGGCTGCGTTGGGTCTTCGTTTCTGTACACGAGCTTTCTCTAGTTACGGCAGACGGGGGCTACTCTACGTTGTGGTACACATGCTTCTCGTTGAAGTGGCTTCTCTTGTTGTAGTGCACGGGCTCTAAGGCGCAGGGGCTTCAGTAGTTGTGGCACACAGACTCAGTAGTTGTGGCTTGTGGGCTCTAGAGTGCAGGCTCAAGAGTTGTGGTGCATGAGCTCAGTTGCTTCGTGGCATGTGGGATCTTCCCAGACCAGGGCTCGAACCCGCATCCCCTGCATTGCCAGGCAGATTCTTAACCACTGCACCACCAGGGAAGTCCCTGGGCTGCCATTTTTAATTGGATAGTAAGTGTAAGCCTCATTAAAGAAGACATTTGAGGAAGGGCTTGAAAGAGGCAAGCAGGTTAGCCATACAGCTGTGTGAGCAGTGAGCATTCCCAACAGAGGGTACAGAACAAAGGCAAGAGTGTTCCTGATGGATACAAGGAATAGGAAAGAGGTTGGTGTGACTAGAGTAAGAATAAGGGAGTGTAGAGTGGTAGTAATTGGGGTGTCAAAGATGTAATCGAGTGCCTCAGTTATCTATTGCTGTATAACAAAGCACCCCAAAACTTAGTGACTTTAAACAACTATTTTATTTGCTCATAATTCTATGAGTCAGGTATTTGGGCTGGACTCAGTTAGGTGTTCTTGTGCTGGTCTTGCCTGGGGAGTCACTGTAGTTGTTAGGTCATTCAAGACATGTTTGGTGGTTGGTACAGCTGAGCCTCTCTCCTTGTGGTACAAGGATTTTAGCCTGAACAGCTATAAGGATAGAGTTGTCGTTGACTGAGCTGTAAAGCCTGCTGAAGGTCTCGGGATAGCAAGAGAAAGCAAGCCCCAGGCACAAACACTTTTCAAGTCTCTGCTTGTGTGACATTTGGTAATGTTTCACTGGACCAAAACAAGTCCATGGCCAAACCTTGGACCTTATCATGGGAAGGAGAAATAGATTCCACCTCTTGATGGGAGGAATGGGAAAGTCAAATTGTAAAGTGAAGGGCATACTAGATTGGATGAATTTGTGCTATTAATCTGCCACACAGAGGGCCAAATCAGGTATGCCCCTGAAAGCCATTTTTAAGGACTAGTTTTCTCTTTGAGTGTAAGGAGGACACATAGAAAAAATTAAGCAGGGGAGTGACGTGATTTGACTTAGGTTTTTAAAGGATCATTCTGGCTGTTGTATTCAGAATAGATTATATGGCAACAAGGGAGACCAGTGAGGAGGCCATCGTACTAATCCAGACGAGGTATGATCATGGCTCAGACTAAAGTAGTAGAAGTGAAGATAATGAGAAGTATTTAGATTTTTGATGTATTTTGAATGTAGAACCAACAGGATTTTCTGGTGGATTGGCTATAAGAGAGAAATTGATGACTACAAGGATTTTAGCTTGAACAGCTGGAAGAATGGATTTGTCCTTGAGATAAAAAGTCTGCTGGTGGGGCAGGTTTTGTGGGAAAGAGGAAGAGTTCAGTTTGAGATGTCTATTAGATATCCAAGTGGGAATGTCGAATAGACAGTTGGCTGTATGAGACTGGAATTTAGGAGATGTCGAGACTGAAAATTTAAGAAGGTATCACAATTAGATGATATTTAAAGTCATGAGACTAGGTGAAGTCATCAAGAGAGAGAATGAGTGTAAAGAAGAGAAGAGGAAAAAGCTCTGAGCCCTGAGCACTTCAGTTTGAGAAGTGGAAGAGGAGCCTGTGAGGGAGGAGGGAAATGAGAGTATGTGTACTGGAAGCCAACTATAGAAAGACTTCATAGTAGGGCGGAAAGATCAGCTGTGTCACGTGCCACACCGATAGGTCAAGTAAGATGAGGACTAAGAACTCGTCTTTGGATTTAGTAATGTGACGATGATTGGTCACCTTGACAAAAACTTTTTGATAGAATGAGATAAAATCCAGTTGAATGGCTTTGAGAATGGGAAGAGAGGAATTTGAAGACAGTGAGTTTCATACCATTTTTATGAGTTTTACTGTAATAAGGAGCAGAGAAGTAGGGAGTAACTGGTAGAGGAAATGCAGTCAAAAAGAAATTTCTTTAAGGTGGGAGATGGAAAAAAATCATGCTGATAGGAAGAATTCAGTAGAGAGAAGAGAAAAATGATGTTTCTTTCATTTATAATATTTAACAAACTTCAGTGGCACTTGCATGTGCAGGCACTATTCAGAGCACTTTACAAATATGAACTCATTTAATATAAGAATGAAAACAGGGCTTCCCTGGTGGTGCAGTGGTTGAGAATCCTCCTGCCAACGCAGGGGACACAGGTTCGAGCCCTGGTCCGGGAAGATCCCACATGCCGCAGAGCAACTAAGCCCGTGCGCCACAACTCCTGAGCCTGCGCTCTAGAGCCCGCAAGCCACAACTACTGAGTCTGTGTGCCACAACTACTGAAGTCCGCGTACCTAGAGTCCATGCTTCACAACAAGAGAAGGCACTGCAATGAGAAGCCTGCGCACCGCAACGAAGAGTAGCCCCTGCTCACGGCAACTAGAGAAAGGCTGTGCACAGCAACGAAGACCCAACGCAGACAAAAATAAATAACAAATAAATAAATAATAATTTTTTAAAAAAAGAATGAAAACAGTGACTGGCCACTCAGTATAAAGTACTGTGGTGGGTGCTATAAGGAGTTCAGGGATGTGTAGGACACAGCCCTGACCTAAGGACTTGTGGTCTCTATTAGAAAATATAAAAGCTTGCAAAAAAATGAAAATAGGAAGGTAATATATAACAAAAAGGATACAGTTTAGAACTTCAGAGAAGGGAGATTACTTTCAGCTGGAGAGTAAGGAATGTCACTAATTTGGTTCTAATTAAATAACAGTCCTTTAAACTAAAAGTAGGCTCATTTGTACCTAAATTCATATACGTTTCACCTTGAGCGTGGACAGGAGTGTGTGTGCGTGTGTGTTATAAGGTGGAATGGGGACAGGGTTGGAGGTAGGAAAGAAAACATTCTTCTCTTCAATAAATAGTCTAAAGAGGTCTAATACAGAAGAGACAACCTCAGAGATGCTCCTTTCTAAATCACCATAATTGTCATCTTCTTGTTTATAGTCCTAACCTCCATGTGTAAGGGACGGGTTGGGGGTTGATGGCAAGGGAAGGGCACGAGTGTGCGTGTGCATGTGTATGTGTGTGTATGAGTATGAACTGCATGTGCATCTTCAGTACCTAAAGTACAGGGATTCCTCTACCAGTTAGATATATTTAGGAGCCTGTCTTTGATTTTTAAATAGTTTGGGGAACAATTTAGAATTCTTTTTCCAGACAAATAAAATAAGAAAAGTTGAGATATAGAAGCCCAGGAAATATGATTAGAATATGTCCTTTCATTATTATCTGCTCTTAATAAAAAGTTTAGTGGTTGTTTGAAGTCTGAGGATAAATAGAGAATTCAAACCGTTTAGAATTGGTACTTGGGTGGAAGACAGTATTTTTTGTTCGGTAGAACCTTGTGAGGAAAAGTTTATACAGAATCATTCCTGGGGAGTGGAGAAGCCTAATTCAAGTTGGCTTTTTTTTTTTTTTTTTTAGTGGTTCCTCATACATATTGTCTATTTGAAAGATCTAGGGACCTGTTAATTTAATCAATCTAGGGACTGATTGCAAGTTCAGGGAAGACATTCTTATGAGGGTCCCAAGGAGCTTTTGATGCCCAGTTGAAGTTCAACAATATTAAATGTCTTTGACATCCCCTGCTGCACCAAAGTGAAGCCTTCTTCCTTATTAGGGAATTGGATCCTGTATCATCCTATTTTACAGTTATCTGGTGGGTTCACAGGAATTTTTTTAAGTGTCCTGGAGTTAAAGGCTTTTCATTTATTCTGTTAATGGCCATCACTGGAGATGAGGTGTTCAGAAAGATCTAATACTCCAAGATAATTCTCACAAAAGAGCTATTAGGGGGCTTCCCTGGTGGCGCAGTGGTTGAGAGTCCGCCTGCCGATGCAGGGGACACGGGTTCGTGCCCTGGTCCGGGAAGATCCCACATGCCGCGGAGCGGCTGGGCCCGTGAGCCATGGCCGTTGAGCCTGCGCGTCCGGAGCCTGCTCCGCAACGGGAGAGGCCACAACAGTGAGAGGCCCGCGAACCGCAAAAAAAAAAAAAAAAAAAAAAAAGAAGTAAAGACTACATGGATTAGTATGTGAATGAAATGGGGGAGTGAGTAGTCTAGAGGAAGTTTACCATAATTCTGCATCTTCAGATAATTCTTTTATATATATATATATTGAACTATAGTTGATTTATAGTATTATGTAAGTTTCAGGTATATAACATAGTGATTCACCATTTTTAAAGTTATACTTCATTTATAGTTATTATAAAATATTGGCATGTTCCCTGTGCTGTACAATATATACTTGTAGCTTATTTATTTTATACATAGTAGTTTGTACCTCTTAATCCCCTCTCCCTATGGTGCCCCTTCCCCCTTCCCTCTCCTCTCTCCTTAACTGGTAACCAGTAGTTTGTTCTCTCTATTCAGATAATTCTTTTAATTTCTAAAAGCTCTGTTTTCATTTTGAAGAGGAGAACTGCCAACTAGGTCACAAAATTTGCAAGAGCAGTAGAAGAAGATGGAACTTTTATTACATACTTCTTCCTAAACTAATGCTGCTTTTACATTCTACATCATTACATTTACATTTATCCTACATACATTTTATCATACATGATTTATCAAATATAGGTTATTATATGAAACAATCTAATTTTTGTCTGTTTATCTTAGGTTTCCTCAGTACAAGCTCTGGTAAATTGCTTGCATCATTTGACTCACTGTTACTCTCCACTGAGTTAATTACCTCTGAGTTTTGGAGCTGGGTAGGGAGAAATAGTAAAGCCAAGTGCAGGACATCCAGGTGGCAGCTGTTCATACCTCAAACAATGAGCAAGATCTAAAGACTATACACAATTAATTATTTCTTTGGGGGCATGAAAGCAGGATTAGAGTAAGGCAGAACTCTTACTGGTTCTCACTGACCAGGTGGTTGTGGTTTTGACGATCAGAGTGAACATTTTCACCTTGGAGGCAAGGGTTCTAGGCTGTAGTGCCACTAGAGCCTCAGTTGTCTCTAAAGAGGAGAATAATATCAGCCAGAGGCTGAGGCTCAAGAGACGTGGTTTATAGTCCCAGCCCTATCACAACTAGATAGGAACTTGGGGATTCATTTAACATGCAAGAGCTTTTATTCCTCACCTGTAAAATAAGACTGTTTCACAAGATAACCTCTCAAGATCTTTAGATTTTAGCAGATTCAGAATTTACAGGTACAGACATGTATAGATTGATTTTAAAAATAAAGTAACACATTTTCCTATGACTCAGAAATGGACAGAGACACAGGTCTCAAACTTAGCATATTTTCTTTTTCTAGTTTATTAGACTTAAAAAGCAATTTCTTAACTGATTATTTTTCTTTGATTACAAAGTACTCATAGAAGTTAAATGAGGAATTTTACTGGACTTAAACTGGAACTACTAGTATATAGGAAAATCTGGATTTAGACAAAGCCTTATAACTTTTGGTAGGGTGATTATTTACTTTCAAAAGCAGGCATTTTAGATTCCTTTAAATAGCCACTTTTAAGTCCAGTATAATATTTTTAAATGTAATAAATATCATTCTATATGTAAATCCTTAATTTACACATTATTTTGCTGAAACAAAATCTGCCTTAAGTGAGAATGGCATACCTTAATTTACATGATATTAATCTCTGTAGCCTACCAATTAATAAATAGAAATTTAAAATTAATTAAAAAATGTACAGTGAAATGGGTGTAACCATATGGTGTATATATGTACTTTAAACATTTACTTGATCTAAAGTTTCTAAAACATTGAGAGTCTTAAGGTAAAACTGTAATGCTTCAGGTTTTTTTTTCTTTTTTTTTGGCTCCCTGTCGGGGAACTGAACTCAGTTTTCTTATTAATGTTAAAATTAGGTGTACAAAGGTATTTTGTGGTTGTTATTAATTCTTCGAAAAATAGACAAATTTTCAGTCTCCTTAGCATTAAATTGTTACTATTAAAGTTTAGGAGTACATAAATAAATACTTTACAAAAGAAGCCCTAGTTCCTAGGGCATTAGATTTTCTAAGTTTAATTACCCTAGATTAAACTCATTTCCTTTTTTAATAGGATTACTATAGTAGTAGGGATATTCTGAAGACATAGGATATCTAGATTTCAGCAGTACATTAAAAAAATTTTTTTAAATTAATTTCTTTATTTTTGGCTGCGTTGGGTCTTCGCTTCTCTGCACGGGCTTTCTCTAGTTGCTATGAGCGGGGGCTACTCTTTGTTGCGGTGCGCAGGCTTCTCATTGCAGTGTCTTCTCTTGTTGTAGAGCACAGGCTCTAGGCATGTGGGCTTCAGTAGTTGTGGCTCGCGGGCTCTAGAGTGCAGGTTCGGTAGTTGTAGCACACAGGCTTAGTTGCTCCGCGGCATTTGGGATCTTCCTGGAACACGGATTGAACCCGTGTCCCCTGCATTGACAGGCAGATTCTTAACCACTATGCCACCAGGGAAGCCCCAGCAGTACATTTAAGAGAGTTTTTCATATCTTTTGAGGGGGAAGTTATAACTGATTATTCATAACTGAGTAAGTGAAGGAATGAGTGAAAAGAGTTCTACAATATCATCCTGGAACACAGTCTCTGATGAATTGTTGCAATTTGCTTCCTGTCCTTTTCAACCTCTTCATTAATCCTTGGCTAAAGACATTGCCATGCTTAGAGTTTAAGATGTCAAGCAGCTGAAAAGAATAATTAAATTTTTGAGCTGTAAAGTTGGAATCCAGTGGTATTCTCAGACGTAAAGCATAAGTCACCACATTATGTGATTTATGGAAAGATCAACTGTTCTTAACACCATTTTCAATTAAAGAGAAAGCAAACACGGGGACTAAATTAGATGCTGTGACTAGGTTCTCTAGCAGATCTCTTAACTCAAAGTATTTTAGATACTGTGGGATCTTACCTAGTGGGTAAGATCTTAATTAACCTAAATTAGACAAAGCTCTTGTTACATTGCAATACATTTTAATTAGATTGTCTTGGGAATTCCCTGGTGGTCCAGTGGTTAGGACTTGGTGCTTTCACTGCCAGGGCCTGGGTTCAATCCCTGGTCAGGGAACTAAGATCCCACAAGCTGTGTGGCGTGGCCAAAGGAAAAAGAAAAAATTAGGTTGTCTTAGTCATTCTTTGAAATTAAAATTCTAGAAAAGAAGCATTATTAATATTACCTTAATATTAGGATGTTATAACAGAAACATTGTTGTTGATATACTTACAACATAAAACACCCTGAGAGAAAACAGAGTTCCCAGTAGTTGAAAAGAATAAGAGAGATGCTTAACAATATCCCCATCTCAGTTTTGTTTACAAGGAGCCACTAAGAACAAAGAACATTTGTTGTCAGTTGATCATGGGCAAATTTGTCTTATTAAAGTTTTCCCCTTAACGTGCACGAGAGACAGCACGAAGTTATTAGGAATTTTAATTAGGACTTTTCCTTTCCAGCTCCCTAGACTAATTGTCTACAAATTCTATAATACCCTATGAAGCCTTAGCAATCATCTAAACTTTAAAGTTAATTTTAACTTTAAACTGTTTTGAAAATTAATTTTTATCAAATCATTAGGAGATAGTGGTAATTTCGTCAGAAAATATTCATGGGAAGATAGAAAATGTTTTTCTCCTGAGTGACTGCCAAAGTCAAGAACAAACTAGAGGCAGTTCCATATTGATTTTCTAAATAATGGCTTGGAAACAGAGGTCTTCCATATTTATTGCTTCTTAGTCTTATGTGAGAAATTTGTCTCCTCATTTTAATTGTGGATGCTTTCACTTAATCATGGGGTAAACTATCTTTTACGGTCTGTTACAACTCTGGCTTGGAATTCTGTGGAGAAAAAAAATTGTAACTCTACCTTTTATGTGGTTGTAGAATATCAGAAACTAACTCAGTCCTTAGAGGACTAAAATTAATTCATAGGCAAACACTGTCTAGCAATCAGAGGTGGCTCTGTAAAACATTGAATGCAAAAAAATGGAAGATTCCAATTCAGAAACCAGCCACAACTATCTGTAGATTTAAATAGCATAAGCATGTATTTGAGGTGATATGATTTATATTCTTATTTCTTATGGATTCATTCAGCAGACATTTATTGAGCCTACATTGTCTGCCTGGTCCTGGAGAACCAGAAGCAAATGTAGGCCCCACCATATGTATCCCCCTTCTTTTATGTAATTATAAATAAATTGATCTCATAACTTTTAGGGAGCCTTACTTTATGAGTAGTTTCACTGGGACCCCAGGTTGTTGACCTGCAGCTGTAAGTCCTTATTTCACTGTTACCGTAGTGAAATTACAGAGTTTAGTGATAGCCTGTGTTAATTAACCCATTCAAATACTGTAGCAAACCTACGTGTAGTCTAACGGAATACAGAAACCTCGGAACAGGGTTTCCTCTCTCTTCTGCGAATACATCATTTTATTGCTATATTAGATTTTTTTTTTTGGAAGTATTTCAAATAGGTTGAGCCTAAGGAAAGCAGGCCAGTGAACATGATGGCATTTATTACTGGATTCTGACAAGTAAAATCAAGATTGAAGGCTTATAGATATTTAATGAATGAACCATATTTCATGAAAATTCTTGAATTGTAAAGTTCAGGTGTCCAGGAACTTATCAACTCCTACCCCACCTCCACCTCTCCACCCCACTGCCCACCCTAGCTTTTGGAAATGTGAGAGGGTATTTTGGTTGTCGCAAAGATGTGGAGAGGGGAGTGATTCTGGCTTTAGTGAATAGAGCCCATGGATGACATAATGGCCAAAATGTCAGGAGTAACCCTGGTTGGAAGCAGAGCCCCCGGCATATTTCATCTCCCTCTGCCTTTCCCTCTTCTTTTCTTTTCTCACTGGAAAGGGAGAACCCCAGCAGTACAGGTATTAGGGGTAGCAGTATGCTGTTAGCACCCTGGTGCTCTTGTCACAGCACTTATTTGGTGCCATTCCCTCTTTTTCATCTAAGATATTTTTCTGAGGAAACATTGATGTCTAAATTAGTATCTAAAGTGCTCAACATCGCTAGTTATTAGAGAAATGCAAATCAAAACTATGATGAGGTACCACCTCACACCAGTCAGAATGGCCATCATTATAAGTCTACAAATAACAAGTGCTGGAGAGGGTGTGCAGAAAAGGGAACTCTTCTACACTGTTGACAGGAATGTAAATTGGTGCAGCCACTATGGAAAACAGTATGGAGGTTCCTTAAAAAATTAAAAAGAGAGTTGCTGGACTTCCCTGGTGGTGCAGTGGTTAAGAATCTGCCTGTCAATGCAGGGGACACGGGTTCTAGCCCTGGTCGGGGAAGATCCCACGTGCCGCGGAGCAACTAAGCCCGTGTGCCACAACTACTGAATCTGCACTCTAGAGCCCACAAGCCACTACTACTGAGCCCGCACGCCACAACTACTGAAGCCTGCGTGCCTGGAGCCCGTGCTCCGCAACAAGAGAAGCTACCACAATGAGAAGCCCGTGCACCACAACGAAGAGCAGCCCCCACTCACTGCAACTAGAGAAAGCCCACACGCAGAAACGAAGACCCAATGCAGCCATAAATTAATTAATTAATTAAAAAAATAGAGTTGTCATACGATTGCACTCCTGGTCACATTTCCAGAAAAAACTCTAATTTGGAAAGGTACATGCACCCCAGTGTTCATACCAGCACTATTTACAATAGCCAAGACATGGAAGCAACCTAAATGTCCATTGACAGATGAATTTATAAAGAAGATGTGGCATAGATACACAATGTGAATACTACTCAGCAATAAAAAAGGAAATAATGTCATTTGCAACAATGTAGATGGGCCTAGAGATGATCATACTAAGTGAAGTAAGACAAAAAGAAAGACAAATACCATATGATATCACTTATATGTGGAATCTAAACTGTGACACAAATGAACTTATTTACAAAACAGAAACAGACTCACAGACATAGAAAAGAAACTTATGGTTACCAGGGGGAAAGGGGGTGGGAGTGGGGATAAATTAGGAGTTAGGGATTAGCAGATACAAACTACGATATATAAAATAGATAAACAGCAAGGTTCTACTGTATAGCACAGGAAAGTGTATTCAATATCCTGAAATAAACCATAATAGAATAGAATATGAAAAAATATATATAACTGAATCACTTTGCTGTACACCATAAGTTAACACAACATTGTAAATCAACTCTACATCAGTTTAAGATTTTTTTAATATAATAAATGAGTTAGCATCTGAAGGGACATTAATTCGCTATACTTTTTATATTAGAACATATTTATTGACGCCAGTAGAAGGTGTGCGTTATCTTCCTTGTCTTCTTCCTTTTCCCCTCTGTGATTATAATCATAAGTATACTATTGCTGTGTATATATCTATTGTATATACATTGATTGCAGTTCACTGAAGTGAGTTTATTGGAGTGAGTTGTTTCCTAGCTTCAGCTTAGTGAACCTGTGCTTGTGATATTTTCAGGAACAGTACAGATTCTCATTCAGCCACTTTGACTACTATAAACCTGATGTGAGTTTGGAATTTAGAAGTTAGTTGCTTTGACCTTAGCAAGACTTGTTCCCTTATACGCTGTTGCTATTTAATGTAAGCACACTTGGGCCAAAGAACATGTAAATATTTGGCTTCATATTTGTCATCTTACATTAAATGTTGACACTAGTTAATAGAAGTATGTCTAGGAGATCCTTTTCTTTGGATCAGAATACCAGCTTCACTTTCTTTCTAACCATTTCTAAATGATTATCTTTTCCTTATTGCAATTCAAAATATCTAAATTTGAATTCATAATTGTCCTTCCTAAAACTAACCCTGTTTTTCATCTTCCCTATTGCGTCATCACTTTCTTAGACTGGAAATTTGGGCCTCATCTTTTTTTTTTTTTAACTTTAAAAAAAATTTTTATTGGAGTATAGTTGATTTACAATGTTGTGTTAGTTTCAGGTGTACAGCAAAGTGAGTCAGTTATACATACACGTATATCCACTCTTTTTTAGATTCTTTTCCCGTATAGGGGCCTCATCTTTATTCATTCTTCTCTTTCATCTCTAATATGTAGTCAACAAATCCTATTGGTTCCTTCTTCAGAAGAATCACTAGGCCTTTCTTTCACATTTCCTCTGCCACTACTTTACTCCAATCCTTATCATGTTTCACTAAGAACACCTCTAGTTTCTCACCTCTCTTCAAGCTTTTGACTTCTCAGGTTAAAACTACCAAAGTAGATGGCAGAATGCGTTAAGACATAATGTCTCAGGAAAAAACAGGAGACAGGTGAATATTTACTCTGAGATCATTTAATCTGCAACAGAGTAAAATTTATCTTTGTCTTTTGTCCTAAATTTTAACTATTCCCAGAGTTTTACTTACTCATTTATTCCTTCATTTAATAAATATTTAATAGTATTTATTAAGTATATGTTCTGGTGTAAATAGCTAAATATTATATTTATTGTCTTTGAATTTTCCTTTGACAATTCATGTGTTGTCTTCAATTATCCTATTTATGCTTTCTCTAGTTTTTCAACCTCAACCTTGCAAGCTCTAGTCCTCTTTCTTAGGTACTAAACCTCGATTCATTTTAAGCTCCATAAATCACACAAGTTCCAAAACTGATGGATAGCAAAGCAAGGACTCAACTTCATCTCTTCTGCAGACCAGCAGCCTTCCAACCGCATCTTACTAATATAATAAGGCCTGTTGTCTAAGCTTAATGACATGAAACAATGGAATACTATAATGTGATGGTATCTCAAGAGAAAGGGCAAAGGAATGAGAAATTGGCCCTTAAATTGTTTTTTTATAACAAACTTTAAGAAGTTTGGAAAGCATTATATTCCCATAAGTAGCCAGTTAAGAGCATACGTGTCTTCAACTTGCTTCCTACTCCTTCTTGGTTATATTTTTATTTTGCTATTCTTAAAGAATATTTGGAACCACTAGGGCTGTATGCAGTTTAGTGGGAAATTAAACAACAAAGAACAATGAAGCCAGGTTATTTAAAAATGTAATAGCTTCATATCTTCCCCTGCCGAAGCCATCTATGGCTAGTAAGATTTTGGAAAGAATAAATTGAGTCAATCCTTGTTCTTCTCACATGGACTTGAACTAGCCCTCAAAAGCCATTTTCTTGCTCTTTTAGCAATTTTTATATTTTCTGAGAATGTGAAAAATGTTTTTTTTTTTTATTCCTGAGAGCCCAGTATGGTCTGTTCTTCACCTGTGATTG
Organism: Delphinus delphis; assembly: GCF_949987515.2. Taxonomy (NCBI): domain Eukaryota; kingdom Metazoa; phylum Chordata; class Mammalia; order Artiodactyla; family Delphinidae; genus Delphinus; species Delphinus delphis. Next base: position 99,722,033 of record NC_082692.2, on the reverse strand, counting down.
GAAGGTATAAAATAGATATTAAGTAAGGATTTTCAGTAGATAGCTTATGTAGATCTGACATTCATGGAGCATAGCAAGAAAACAGCTCCTTACTGTGGCGAATAACATTTTCTAAAACAATATAGCATTACCTACGTATTTCCTCCAAGTGGTAGTTTCTCAGACATAGAATATGCTTGAACATATTCTAATGGTTTACCATATACTTCTGAAATTTGAGTTGTTTTATTTTGCCTTTTTTATTAACTTTTATTGGAATATGGTTGCTTTACAATGTTGTGTTAGTCTCCACTGTGCAACAAAATGAATCAGCCATATACATACAGATATCCCTTCCCTTTTGGACTTCCTTCCCATTTAGGTTACCACAGTGCATTCCCAGTTCCTCCCACCCCACCCCTTTCCCCCTTGGTATCTGTACGTTTGTTCCCTACATCTATGTCTCTATTTCTGCTTTGCCGATAAGATCATCTCTAGATTCCACATATATGCATTATTATACAATATTTGCTTTTCTCTTTCTGACTTACTTCACTCTGTATGACACTCTCTAAGGCCATCCATGTCTCTACAAATGACCCAATTTCATTCTTTTTATGGCTGAGTAATATTCCATTGTATATATGTACCACATCTTCTTTATCCATTCCTCTGTTGATGGACATTTAGGTTGCTTCCATGTCCTGCCTATTGTAAGTAGTGCTGCTATGAACATTGGGGTGCATGTGGTTTTTTGAATTACGGTTTTCTCTGGGTATATGCCCAGGAGTGGGATTGTTGGGTCATATGGTAGTTCTGTGTTTAGCTTTTAAGGAACCTCCATATTCTTTTCCATAGTGGCTGTATCAATTTACATTCCCACCAACAGTGTATGAGGGTTCCCTTTTCTCCACACTATCTCCAGCGTATTGTTTGTAGATTTTTTTGAAGATGGCCATTCTGACCGGTGTGAGGAGATGCCTCATTGTACTTTTGATTTGCATTTCTCTAATAGTGTTGTTGAGCATCTTTTCATGTGTTTGTTGGCCATCTGTATATCTTCTTTGGAGAAATGTCTGTTTAGGTCTTCTGCCCATTTTTGGATTGGGTTGTTTGTTTTTTTGATTTTGAGCTGCATGAGCTGCTTGTATATTTTGGAGATTAATCCTTTGTCTGTTGTTTCATTTGCAAATATTTTCTCCCATTCTGAGGGTTGTCTTTTGGTCTTGTTTATGGTTTCCTTTGCTGTGCAAAAGCTTTTAAGATTCATTAGGTCCCATGTGTTTATTTTTGTTTTTATTTCCCTTTCTCTAGGAGGTGGGTCAAAAAGGATCTTGCTATGATTTATGTCATAGAGTGTTCTGCCTATGTTTCTAGTGTCTGGCCTTACATTTAGGTCTTTAATTCATTTTGAGTTTATTTTTGTGTATGGTGTTAGGGAGTGTTCTAATCTCATTCTTTTACATGTAGCTATCCAGTTTTCCCGGCACCACTTATTGAAGAGGCTGTCTTTTCTCCATTGTATATTTTTGCCTTCTTTGTTGTAGATTAGATGACCATAGGTGTGTGGGTTTATCTCTGGGCTTTCTATCCTGTTCCATTAATCTGTATTTGTTTTTGTGCCAGTACCATACTGTCTTGATTACTGTAGCGTTGTAGTATAGTCTGAAGTCAGGGAGCCTGATTCCTGCAGCTCTGTTTTTCTTTCTCAGGATCACTTTGGCTATTCAGGGTCTTTTGTGTTTCCAAAGAAATTGTAAAATTTTCTGTTCTAGTTCTGTGAAAAATGCCATTGGTAATTTGATAGGGATTGCATTGAATCTGTAGATTGCTTTGGGTAGTATAGTCATTTTGACAATATTGATTCTTCCAATCCAAGAGCATGGTGTATCTCTCCATCTGTTTGTGTCATCTTTGATTTCTTTCATCAGTATTTTACAGTTTTCTGTGTACAGGTCTTTTGCCTCCTTAGGTAGGTTTATTCCTGGGTATTTTATTCTTTTTGTTGCAACGGTAAATGGGATTGTTTCCTTAATTTCTCTTTCTGCCCTTTCGTTGTTAGTGTATAGGAATGCAAGAGATTTCTGTGTATTAATTTTGTATCCTGCAACTTTACCAAGTTCATTGATTAGCTCTAGTAGTTTTCTGGTGGCATCTTTAGGCTTTTCTATGTATAGTATCATGTCATGCCCTTTTTTTTTTTTTTTAACATTGAAGGTATGATCTGGGACTAGAGGAGATGGGGAATTACTGCTTACTGAGTACAGAGTTTCAGTTTTGGATGATTGAAAAATTTCTGGAAATAGATAATGGCAGTGGTTCCACAACATTGTGAATGTACTTAATGTCATTAAATTGTACACTTAAAAATGGTTGAAATGGTAAATTTTGTGTTTTGTATATATTACCTCAATAAAGAAAAAACTTTTTTGAAAAACACTGAAGGTATGACCTCACTTAGAAAACTGAAATCAACCTGGTCCCACTAAAGGCTATATTTTTTCTTCCTCATAAGCCTGCTATTTTGAAAATGTTTGTTTACAAACAACACATATTATTTTTCCTGAAAAAAAGAAAAGTAATTAGGAACTAAGAGCCAGTCAGCATTTTTGAGCAGCACCAGTATAATGATACCACCTGGAGTACTTAAAATTCCAGATAAAATTAAATATTTGTCATTTTAATCTGCATATACGACTTCATTATGGGTGAATGTACACTTTCTATTGGGCCCTTGGAAATCTGGAAAACAGCTTGACCCTTTTACACACCTCAGGTTGGAGACCACTGTTCTATACTATGTCTCATGACATCACAGATACTATTTTAATATACCATTTCATCTTATGACACAAATTGCTGTATAATTCTGTACTTGCTTTGCAGGTGGTGCTTGGGGGTTACCTGGCCCTTCCTTGATTGGAGGCTGATATTCCCATCAGGGCTTTATGGTACTTTACAGATGTGAGATAGCTCCCCAACACCTTTGAGCCCCTTAGGTGGTACATGATTCCTTTGAGGTAGGCAGAGCCTAAATAAGCAACGTTCACTGCTTATTGTACTTCTTCAGTTAATTGTCTCGAATATGAAGGCAGGTAATTTAACTAATTTCTAAAGAAGGTCAGTGCCTCTATTCTTCCTTCCTAAAACCTCATAATTCTGGTATTGGCTTTGGCACTAAGCAAAAGCTTCTGTTGCTCTCCTTTCTGAACTAATTGGTTCTAAGCAGTAAAATAAAGTACTTGCCTTATTTAGAGGTTCATATGACTATACTAATCTCAAAAGAGTTTAAACTCCTTTACAGGTCCTCGCTTTGTCATTTTTCTGCTCCCCCACCCACTGGCTGGTTATGGGGGCTTACTTTTTCATAAAGAAAGCCGCTGAAGTCAAAAGCTACCTCTTATTGAATCCCAGTGGGAGGTTAATACAGTTAGGGACTTTTTAGCTGAACTGGTTGCCAGCTGGAGGAGGGCAAGAGAAGAGACTCCTTGAGGAATGCACAGCCAGCTGATGCGACAGGTTTTAACTTCAGTGCCTTCCTTGCAGATCTGTTCTCTGCTTTCTACAAGTACAGATAGTAATTGATTTATTAGATTTATCATTTTTCTTCCTTGATTCAACTTTACTTTTCCCCATCTTTTGCCACTTTTGGAAAAATTTATCCAGCCAGTCATCAGGCATCAACATCAAGAAGGTCATTCTGTAGAAACAGAACAAGTTCCTTGGTCTTCGGACTTTTTTCCCCAGTGGATCCTTCATGAATAAAATATAGTAAAGCGTGAAAGAGAAGGAGAACATTAGGCATTTTATCCAAAAAATAAAGTAGTATCCATGAGGTCTGACAGCTGAGGTAGGTTTTAATAATATAGAAAAGCCTCTGGAATTAGTCTTGGTTTTCATAAGGAGTATCTTTTGTCTGGGATTTGCTTCCAAATAATTGCAAGGGAGGGAGGAAGTACCGGCCATGAATTAATAATTGAAGCTGGATAAAGAATGCATAAAATTCATTATCCTCTCTACTTTTATATATATTTGAAATGTTGTGTAACAAAGAGGTTTTTAAAAGACATCTTTTCCCCAGGAATTTTGGAAGGATAAAATCTATTTCCTTATGAAATTTTCAGCATCCCCCCTGCAATACTCAACAGTGTTGAACACCATAAGGATACTATTGTAGGTTTGTATTACTGAGGGAAAAAATGTTTTCTTGTTAGATATAATTCTGAATTTAGTAGGGTTTTTTGTTATTATTTTTGTTTTGTTATTGTCCAGATTGTTTTATTTATACAGCAATGTGTAAAATTATTTCAAAAACTAGATTCTAGTGAAACCTGTGTTCAGCTTTGTTTCCATCTGAAGGCATGTTCAGTAAACTTTAATCAGTATTGAGAAGTCTGAAAACTACTCAATGAAAAAATAGTATTAAACAGTTTCTTTATAAAGTAACACTTAAACGTTTTTAGTTGTTTGTAAAGGAAACTTTTTGTGTTATCGTTAAAATATCCCTGATATATCTTTGGGTGGTATTTAGTAAAGGAGCCTATTTTCTCAGTCTGGGTCCTAACTTAACTTTACTGCTAAATCCTCGGTGTCTTGTAGTTTGTCAAGTGATCACACTTATTAAAATATCTATGCCAATTGAGATGCTATAACTTTGATCTAAAGCAAGGGTTAGCAACCTTTTTTTTTTCTTTGTAAAGGGCCAGATAGTAAATATTTTAGGCTTTGAGGGCCACAAAAGTGCTCTATTACATATTCTTCTTTGTTTTTTTGTTCTTAGAACTCTTAAAAATAGTTCTTAGCTCTTTTGTAAGATCCTTATTAAAACAGGCAGAATTAAACAATTGCTTTTTAATTAGATGCTTTACAAAATATTAATAAAAACTAAGGACCCAAATGTTAAAGGTTATTTTCAAAGGTAAAATTATGACTCTTATACAAAATGAACATATGTCAAAGATTGTATTTAACTCACTAATTAACCAATTATTAGGAGCCAGTAAGATATTAAAATGAGAATTAGACTTATGGAAATTTATATTCTCTACCAGACAAAATTGATTTGTATTTCATCACCAGCGCTGTCCACAAGGTAATTTCCGTCTCTACAGAGTTTCACAATAACCTAGCCAGAGACAAAGATGCAGACCTTTATACTATCAGATAACTCCAAAATATCCAATAGACAACGCCAGATATTCCCTTGAAAGGGCACGTAAAATTTTTTACCATTTTAGTCTTTCACAGTTTCTGCTGACAATCTCCCATCCCTCTTGTGATCATAAATAATTTCCAAAGATTTTTCTTGATCGCAAAATAGTTGGTCTGTTTAGGTTTGACCTGATTATTTATATAGATGCGTTAAGAGTGCTAATTAATCATACAGACAGCCTTGAGTTTTCTTTGAAAATCCACAGTGATACAGTTTTGAGCAGTTACTAAGGCTACAAGGTTAACTTCTGTATGGAAGTTTTCGTAAAGAATCTTAGATTGGACTTTTAAACACCTCTATTATTTACTATCCCAAGGTTAGGAAACCACACCTAAGAAACTCTCTGACTAGATTTCATCTACAGAGCTGATAAATTTGAATGAGTTAATCTCATCTTTAGGTCCCCAGCATTTGCTGAGGCTTGCTAGGAAGTAAGTGACCTTCCTTACCACCGCTAAGCCAGGGACCCTGTAAATCAGGCATCAGGTCGGTTTTCCTGGGAGCGCTTCTTTTTAGACATTGGCTCCATATATAAAGTCAACTATTCTTAATATGATTTTTCATGTATGATTAAATGAGAATCTTTCTCAAATATGACATTCCAGGTATGTATGGTTACAAAATCCAATTATATCCTAATAAAAAGGAGATAAGATACTAGTATTGATCCTATACAAATAACTGTATTGCCATGAAAAGTTAAGGAAAACTCAGTAAGTTTCTGAATGCTGTTGATTCAGTGAAAATCAGATACTACTTAATGTTTTATTTTAGATCACAAAAGCAGAGTCTACTAAAATGTGAGTTAGAAATAGTTTAAGAAGAAAGTAAAAGGGCTTCCTCATGTAGCCACAAAAAATAGAACATTAAGAGAACATCAACAGTATTCTAAACAAAAAACCACAATAAAATTTCCTTCATCAGTTCATTCCGTCCTGTATAGTTAGTTCTTGCTCAAATGGAACTTGGGTCAGCAGTCTGCTTTCACGAAATATCTGCTTCTGGACTGAAAAGCATCATGGAAATCCTGGTCTAGTCCACTGGTAAATCCTGAAAGTTATCTAAGTGATGTCAGCTCAGAAACATGTACCTAAGGGTCTGTTCTTTGGAGTAGCAATAGTTTGTAGAGTACCTTGTACATTCCTTTCCATGAGACTCAAAGATAGTTTTAGGTGTAACAGTTAACCTGAAAGTTTCATTTTTCTATATTTAGGAGCCAGTCTTGGGAAGGCCAAATCAAAAGAATTGTTGAAAGAGATTTGGGCCCTTGATTAAGATAGGAGCATGGATGAGAAACAGTACTTGGTTATTTAATCAAAATGACAATAAAACATTATAATAAACATGTAAGGGAATGCAATTTTAAAGAACTTGGCTCTTTCACAAGTAAAAAACCTTTGTTCTTTCTGGTTGTTTTGTTTTGTTTTTTTAATCATTAAGAACATTGTAAATCCAACATAAGGCCAGAAAGTTATTCTGCTATCTAGGCAAATTACACAGAAGATAAAGAATAATCTTTCATATTGTAGATGAAGGCATTAATCAGTAAGCCAAAGAAACTAGCCCATCAAAACTGATTGAATTTTGCAAAATTTGGACATATTTCATATCTTCTTTTCAGATCCCAGTAGTATAAACCAAGGCAAATCAAATTCAGTTTCTAAGACTTGTCTTTCTTTCAAATTCTGGAACAAACTGCCACTTTACTTTGGGACAAAAATGCTCTTTTTCCTTCAGAAACAAAAGGACTTTACACCTTGTACTGTTGCTCCTAGCGTAGTTCGAACCTCTTATATCAATTATAACATATTTCAGAGAGAAGATTAGGTGGAGGGAATGGATAATAAGAAATATCTGTCACACACAAGGATTTTAGCAGAACAGAAAGGCTCCTGAATACACATAACAGATTTTCTACAGCCCCACACTTCTCTTACACCTTCTTAAAGTGGCAAAATGAACCCGATTGGTAATATGACCTGAAGATATAGCCACTCTAATAGCATATAGAAATAAGAAGCAAATGTATATCAGCTGAAAACTATGCTTAATAATCATCATTTAGTGTTCTATTTACTTAGAAATTTATCTGAGCATCTAAGAATTATTTGTTAATTAGCTTCATTTAACATTAGTCCAAGATTTTAAATTGCCATAAGATCTTGGAGGTATTTAAGCTGACACATAATTGCTATTGATATAAAAAGTTATCCAGGGGGGCTTCCCTGGTGGCACAGTGGTTGGGAGTCCGCCTGCCGATGCGGGGTATACGGGTTCTTGCCCCGGTCCGGGAGGATGCCGCGGAGCAGCTGGGCCCGTGAGCCATGGACGCTGAGGCTGCGCGTCCGGAGCCTGTTGCTCCGCAACGGGAGAGGCCACAGCAGTGAGAGACCCGCGTACCGCAAAAAAAAAAAAAGTTATTCAGTATTACGACTCAATTTAGATGAACACAAATTTTCATTTTTCTAAATATCAGACATTATATAAGAAGAATACTATTAACTTGTTTGATCAGTAAACCTGTATAAGTAAATTTAGGAAGTTCAGATTAATTTTAATCTGAATTAAAACAAACCCAAGTAAATTAAAATGTGTGCAGTATTATACTTGGACAAAACTAATCTTTTTTCTTTGTTTTTTGTTTACAAATCTAGTCTTGATTTGCAAAATATTTAACTTAATTATATGAATTTGGATTTTTTTAATGTTTCAGAACTAGTAGTTTCTGTAAGAAGGATTTTTTTCTTTGTCTAACATATTTGAAGTATTACATGTTCAGTTCGTTTTCTTGGACTTCTAAGAATATTTGATACGTAAGTGCTTATTTAGCTCTATAAAACCAACGAGAACAGAACCCCTTAATTTAAGAGCTATTATAATTAATTTTTAATGTCTTCTAAAAATAGGAAAACATTTTATACTTACACAACAAGAAGTCAAGATCTTTCTGAATTACAGACACAGACACATAGAGAGCTATGGCTTCAGTTCTACAACTTCAGCCATGAATCAAAAGTAAGCACAAAACCTTACCAGTACAGATCTCAAAGAGCTGTTCCCCTTTCTAATATATACAGCATTTTTAATTGAGTTGAGCTCAATATAGACAAATGGGCAAAAAGAAAAGTCTAACGAACTGAATTCTCTTTTGGTTTATTACCCAACAGAAAATAGATCTATTGTGTATCACTTTTCTGAAGAGACCACCACATGGTCAAATTATTAAAATCAAATTCTCATTCTGTGCTGCCATCAATGAGGAGTAATTTATCATAAAGCAGAAATAAACAAAATCAGCAAGAGAAAAAAAATCAAAAGAACCAGAAAGTAGCAAAATTAATGTTCTATTGCCAGTTGAGATTTTCTTTGGGAGCCAAGAAGACTTGTACCCAGGCTAAGGCAGCCAGTGAGGGGTACTTCTCTGACAACTTGGGTAAATTCATTAGCATCTTGGTGGAACCTCAAAAACTGTTTGAGAATAATTTTTTGTAAGGTAAGATCATGACTCTCATATAAATACACAGTGAACATTTCTTACACACAAGGTCTTACACACCCAGGAAACTCTTCAGGGCTGCTCTCTACATATGGCAGCTCATCCAGTCAAGGCAGTTTTGATCTTATGACACCTTGTCTCAACACTTGCTTCAGTGATCTCAGTGGGAAGGAAAGAGAATAAAAGAGCTCATGACAGAAATGTTTGGTTTGGTTTTTTCTAAGTGATGAGGTTGCACATAATTTTGCTTTCTTTTACGCCCACTCGTGTTTTCAAAGTTTTCTACAATGAACATAATTGTCTTAAAAGAAGGTATATTTAAAATGCTAATAAACAGAATTGAGCAAACATCTGCTAATGTTGATGCTAGCAGTGCAGAATTGGGGTTTTTTTTTTTTTGTTTTTTTGTCATTGTTTTTGTAGAAACAAATATTTACTCTGTTGAAACCTTATAACCTAATTTTTAAGCAAAGACACAACTTATATTAAGTCATAAAATTCTTTATTAATTTGTTCTGGAGAGTCAAGGTCTGAGTTCTGTGCCTCTAGAGATAAAAGAGGAATTTCTGGAGCCATGGTTTTAACCCAGAATTTTCTTCAAATTCATTCAAGATACTTTGGATTCCATTCAGAGTACTTTCTCTGATTTTAAATGAAAAATGCTAAGGAAGCTGGTGAATGCTGATAGAAGAACCTTCTTTGACCTCTCAGTACTGTGCTGGCTTGAGCTTCCAGCCCCATACTTAAATTTAAGTATAGAAATGATCACAGTTTTAGGCTCATAGAAAGGACTATACTGTACTATATCAAATTGTCTTCATGTTAACCTTTGTGCATGTTAACTTCAAAAAAATGTTACTAGCTATTATACATTGTACACACTACACTATATTTTATAATCATTAAAATTCTTCCTGTGTGCATTTCCCAAAACTACTTTTATAAATGAAGAAATAAAGCTCAGATCTGATAGGTTGTTTAAGGATAAATCCCAAAGTGACTTTTTCAGTGCAGAAACAGTTTCTTCAAGACATTCAGTTCTTTCATGCAGTATCGTGGGTATTGAATAAATAGTATGTGATGGTACAGAAGCTGAGCTCAGGTTTACGATTGTGGTGTTTTAATCTGTTGCTTAAACTTCGGAGACCTTAATGCTTTTCATTCAGAAGCTTTTTCTCCCTTTTTCCGTAGTGAAAAAGACTTCAGGGTCTCATACTCTGCACAAGAAGTCTTTCTGAAGTCTTTCTCTTGCTCAGTTTTCATTTAAATGACTTTGTGAACCTAAAATGAAAATAAGAGAAGAAACATTAGAAAAGCATAGAAATTTGTCCTGCCGATCTTTTAGTCCTTTGTCGAAACATGGGTAGACTGTTTTCTCTTTGTATTTATTGAACCAAGCTACCTAAACAGTGTTATCCTATTTAGAATGTTTTTAACCTTCTTTAAGCTAGTCTCTAAACCTTATCTGGTTTTAAAGGAAAATACAAATGTGGATGGTGAATTAATGTTCTGTAGCTTTAAATTCAGCCAGTTTGGTGCTTTTGTCTCTTATAAAAGATGCTCACAGCTCGAGAAGAGAGGCAGCTACTGTCTGTGATCTCCATTCTCAAACTATTCAACTATTCATTTGCATTAGCAGCTCTAGCAAACTGCACCCACATCCAGGCGCGCACATACACATACACACACACACACACACGCACACACATACACACACGGATGCTTGTTTGGCAGAAGCTTTCTGTTTATTCAGCAGAGTCCTCCCTGGCTCCCAGATGTAGAAAGCTCTAAGAGTTGATGCAGGAGACAGAACCGGAACTGTATGAAGGCGGAGGAAGGCACTGCGGAGGATTGGCTATGCAGGGATGTTGATGTGGTGTGGCTGTACCTGCCTGTTCTGTGAAAGGCACTTCTCTGAAGCTGTGAAGGTGAGAAGCCCAGGGATCAACTAGAAGCTTCATTTCGGCCGGCTGTTGGCGGGGGAATGCATTCCCAGTGGTAGCTGTCCTCATTTACAGCGTTATTCTCGGAAACCAAGTATGTGCAGCCTTGACAGACTATGCCACAGCTCCTCTGCAGTTTGGAAGCTGGGACAAATGGAAAGAGCTTAGAGCCAAAAGAGGTTGTGATTGTTTGCACGATCCAAGCTTGCTCTGGCAGTGCACAAATGAAGGATGAGCTTTGTGGCAAGCAAAATCAGCAGACTGCCTGACAGGGGGTTTTGGTAAGATAAATGTGTTGCTTGTGTTTTGGGTCTCCACCACCTTGCCCCCCATCTTTTCTTGTTTTTTTGGTTTACTTTTCTGTATCAGCTATATAGAATTGACTGTTAGCAATAACTAAAACATTTTAGAGATTCACATTTGGTGGTAAGGGATAGCCAAGGGAGCTGAAAGGAAACCATTATTTCTGGTCATTCAGTTTTGTGACCTTCAGAAATAATCATCAAGTTTTCTCCACATCCATGAAGAGGCAGAAGCTAGGAATTTCCAGAGCAAAGAACGCTAACAATAAGATATCCCTTCTCTTCTTTGAACAGTCATAATTACCCCCGCTCCTTTTTTTCCCCCCCAGCTTTCCCTATGGCCTGAAGTGGAGAAGAAAAAATAAAGTCTTCTTGCTCTTATTAAATTGTTGCCGCTGGAACAGTAATAGGCTGAGAATATAAGTATGGAGGTGGAGGAAGGCAGGTTGAGGAGTCTGCTATTTTCATAGCTGTGCATTGGTGGGTGTTTATCTTAGATTTATTAGCATTGATGTTCATTATCAAGTGGTTGTTAGTGCTTTATCTCTTTGCCTGTACTGTGATTTAATCCCTTTTATGTTTTATTTTGTACAATTTTTCTTTGCCAGGCCCAGTTGTATCATTATGAGGCCTTTTTCTGTTATTATTAATACATATTAACGTTTATTAGAGAAAAGATGGTTGTAGAAAGTAGCCCTGAAATACTTATGGACCTCAAGAAAGGTAAAGATATTTTCTCTTTAAAATCTAAGGTTTGCTTTCAGCAGATTCTGGAGTCTTGATTTGGGGATCTTTAATAAGCATTTTATTGCAAGTTAAAGAAATAGTCACATTAGTTTTGTGAAATCCTACCTTACTCTAATCTGCCTTAAGTTGGATCCTGTTTCTTGTGTTTTTCTAAGCATGAAGGTTTACTTTTCCTCATCCTTTCTTAGGCAAGTGTTGCTGGATGGTATGGTGACTGTTTTATTAGCCTACCTCAGACCTTGTCCTTGAGCCCCCCCCACTTCTCACCAGTGGAGAGAGCCAAGTTTTCTAGCTGCTTAGAGGGGCACAGAAGAAAACCATTGACACCTGGCTTTTTGCTGACTCACTGGTTATATAAGCCTTGTAAATACAGCTATCCATATACTCCATTAGGTTACTGGGCAGGTGGCCCCCTCCTTGTTTACTGGCCTTTTCCTTTCTCATCACCCTTCTGCTTCTTCCTTAAGTTTTTGGTAACACAGTCTCAACCTTTCACCAAGTGAGTTCTAAGAAGCAGTGAATAGACAAATCTTTTTTCTTCTATTGAATTGTTGGGTTAACTGTGTATTTTCATCTTGATTATGTTAAAATTCCAAATTCTATATTTTCTTGGCACATGAAACCTACAGTATTAATACATCTTTTCATTTGTGGGCCAGTTAAAGTAAAAACTTCCTTTTCTATCTTTGAGAACTCAGTTTAAATGCCCCTGTTCAAAGAATTATTCTGTGACCTCCCAGTCTAAAGTAGGTTTCTCGGCCTTACATTATTCCTTTTCTCACAGCACTGTGTTCTTTTTCTTTGCAGCACTTTTCACAGTTTATGTTATTTGATTACCCGTTTTTCTGTTTCCGCCACTTTTCCCCACTCAGCCCTAAGTGTCATGAAGGCAGAGAGTTTATTTTTTTGTCAATATATGCCAAAGCGCCTAGCATAACGCCTGGCTGAGAGTTGAAGAAATGACAGTAGGCAGTATTACATGTGTAAAGACCCTATGCTGATGTCGACTGAAAAAAAAATGTACAACGTCAGAGTTGTGAAGTAAGTTTTATTTGGGGCAAAATGAGGACTGTAGCCTGGGAGACAGCCTCTCAGATAGCTGTGAGGAACTACTCCAAAGAGGTAGGTGGGGAGTTCAGTATATATGTGATTTTGGTGAAGGGGGATTCATGCAGTCAAGCACACATGTTGACAGAAAGTTGCCACTAGTCACAAGGAGCAGATGCCTCCATTAATGATTTAAGTGCTTTTCTAAATATGAGAAGATGCAAGAAATTGGGATCATAAAATCTGAAAAATATCTAACGATCTGAAGCCCTGTTCTGCCAGTTTTTCCCGGAGCACAGAGTGCCTCATTCCTGATCTCTGCCCTGGCTCCTTTCAGGGTGTGTTGAAGGTCAGCGATTATGGTGGCTAGTGACTTCATCCTTGTAGAGGCAGATGGTGAGCAACAATTCTTCATCCACAGTGAGAAGAAACAGGATGAGCAGCAGGGTCTAAAAAAGGCCAGTGTGGCTAGAGTGAGAGGAGCATGCTATAAGATGAAGCTAGAGAGAGGTCCAGAGCCCAATCAATCACATAGGACGTTATAGACCAAGTTCACATTCTTGTTCTTAATATTTTAAGAGTGTGGAAAGCTACTAAAATAATTTAAGCATTGGGTGATTTAGGATTTCCTTTTTTTTCTTCTTCTTTTAATTCTTTAGTTTAATTGAGGGCCTAAATGAATGCAGCTAGATCAGTCAGGGCGAGTGATTCAGGAGAGAGAGGACAAAATTTTTTTTTTAATAGTTCTTCTGTTCCTCAATTTAATCTTTTTTTTAAAATAAATTTATTATTTATTTATTTATTTCTGGCTGTGTTGGGTCTTCGTTGCTGCTCACGGGCTTTCTCTAGTTGCAACCAGCAGGGGCTACTTGTCGTTGCCGTGCGTGGGCTTCTCTTGTTGCAGAGCACGGGCTCTAGGCCCACGGGCTTCAGTAGCAGCATGTAGGCTCAGTAGTTGTGGCTCGTGGGCTCTAGAGTGCGGGCTCAGCGGTTGTGGCTTGCGGGCTTTAGAGCACAGATTCAGTAGTTGTGGCACACAGGCTTAGTTGCTCCGCGGCATATGGGATCTTCCTTGACCAGGGCTAGAACACGTGTCCCCTACATTGGCAGGCAGATTCTTAACCACTGCACCGCCAGGGAAGTCCTGAGAGGACAAGATTTTGTCCTAAGGGTTTGACGGTAGAAATAAGTAGAGGTAGGTGGGAAGTATTATAATTTGACAGAAATTTGGAAAGTAAAATACATAGGACTTGGTATTGGATTGGATATAGGTAGAAGGCAGATGATGTCAAGGATGATTCCTGGGCTTTGGCATGGTTTGGTTTGGCTTGTGTAACCTGATGGATAGTAATGCTTTCCCTGAGATATAGAATACTGTAAGAGAACCAGGTTTCGAGAAGGATCACAGTGTTTGGTTTTGGTCATGTAGATTTTGATATAGTCAAGTAGCCCTTTGGATCTGTACATCTAGATTCCAAAGGAGATTGTACTACCTTTACCATTGGGAAACCTTTAGTGATATCCTCGGAATAAAGTCCAAAACAGTTTAGACCTACCTTGGGAGCTTATCTCCCACCATAGCCCTCTCCTGTGCCATACTTTTACAGTCTCATGAACCATTCAGTCGTCTTGAAGGGACTATTACATTTCCTTCTTCTGGGCCTTTGCTCATACTGGCGGTCAACCTGAAATGCCTTTCCTTACCCCTTCTCATTTTTATCAAAAACAACTTCCTTCAAGGCTCATTTCGTTTTTCACCTCCTCCAAGAAGCCTTCCCTGTTCCCTCTCCATTCCTGTATTCAAGAAGTACTTTACCTTCATATCTACCATATCATTTGCTTAATCAGACCTGTGTTTCATTTCTCTGTCTCACCAACTAGGTTGTGTGTTTCTTGAGAGCAGGGATTCCACCTTTATTCAGTACGTTAGATAAGAAGAACAAAGGATAATTGCAAAATTAATTAAATAGTAGAAGCCTTGATCTTTTCTACACCCTGCTTCCTTAGTCTCATAGCACCATGAAGTCCATCTACCTACTGATTTTCTCTAGGCTGTCCTACATTTGTACCTTATAGATACCTACATACAACTTTTCTACCTACATAGTAGAAAAGTTCTTCCTTTCATACGCAAAATCCCTAAGCTAGTCATTTTCATCACATACTTTTTTACTTTTACTTTATTTGTAATTTATCAGAAAAACTGAAATCTTGCCGTTACTTATCACACGTGAAAGAATTGACCAAGACAGGAAGGACCAGAATTCATAGCTGATCTTGTTCTCTGTGTCTCCTCTTTTCCCATTCTCTGGAATAATTCTAGAACCCATGCAGTACTTTTTTCAGTGAGGTCACTTATTGGCGTTTAAGACTGGGTAAGGCTGTGCGTTGCAGGAGGCGTGACCCACATATTTCCTAGTGCTCCCTGATAGGATAGCACTGTCCACAGTTGAGCAAGCCTCCCCCCAGGGAACAGAGTGTAGAAATGCAGAAACAAGTTATGAAGGTTGGCTCCTTCCCATTTAAGTAATTCTTTCACAGAGGCTTAAGCATTCAATTTGTCTCTTCAGACATCTTTAAATAGTTGAATTTCCTTCCTATTATCTCAGTTAATATTTGTATGTATTGATTTTCATTCTTTGGAAACCTGAATTTCAGTGATTTCTTACCCCTTTTAGGAGTTATAGATACCTCCATTTAAAAACCTGAGAGACAATTGGACTACCCTCTGAAATTTATACCAGTCACATATTTATGCTTTTTTTATATAGATGTGTTCAATTTAGACCTTTCTTTTAGCGTAGTTGTCCCATTATAACTTGGAAATATGAACTAGACTGTATCCCTTATGTTCTATTTGAGAACGTTGGTTTATATATCATCCATTGTCGTTACAGATCTTGAATGAGAAAAATCTAAGCAGCTCTAAACATTATATCACAAAGGAATGACTGTAGTTCTACCATGATTTGATTACTTGCAACTAAATAAAAATTATTTTAAGATAAATTTATTTAAACAGAGGGACAGATCATTATTGCACTCTTGATAAACTCTTCTCAGATCAATTCTGTTCATTAAAAAATACATAAAATCTTTGACAAGTGATACTCTAGGCTCTTACCTTTCTTAGAATTTGTACTTAATTTTGAGAACATAGCTGCTTTTTTGTACAGTAGAATAAAGCAGATACACGTATAAAGTTTGAATACCTGCTGTGTAAACTATCTAATATCTTGAGAGTCATCAGTTTTTAAAGATCATAGAAATGTTAAATTACTTTTTGCCTGTACTTCCCTTTATGTTAGCTGCTTTGGGACAGTGCCATACTACTACTATCTGGATAGCTCTAGTAGTACCTCACTTCATGCTCCATATATATAATATATATATTTAATAGACTTTAGGAAGGGGGTTGTAATCCTAAATATGGGATTCCCATCTGGAGTCTGACTTTGTAGAAATCATCAATGCCTCCTTTTTATGTTGATCCAACTGGTGGTAATCGTGGCTGTTACAAAAAGCATTATAGGGAAGTAGTTAAGGACAAGGACTCTGAAGCCAAAACCTATGGGATTTAAGTCCTGGCCCTGCTGCTTACCGTTGTGTGACCTTGTTACTTTACTTCTCCTAGTTCAGTTTCCTCAGCTGTAAAATTAGGGATTATAATAGCATATATTTCCTAAGGTTGTTTTGAGGGTTAACTAGGTAAATATAAGCAAAGCACTTACAGCAACACCAGGTACATAGTAAACATTCAATTACTAGTACATTTAAGACTATCACCATCATCATCAGATTTACGTATAAGGCGGATTGAACCTTGAGCTTTCGTAGCCTCAGAAAATACCTATCTGAGGAATAAACCTAGTGAGATAATCCTAGAAATGTTCAAATAGTTCACATAGGAAAGTAATAATGTTGGGCATTTAATTCATAAGCCTTTCGAATTGAAAAATGTCTGATGTCTGAGCCAAATATTTTAAAAAAATTTTTTATTAAAGTATAATTGACTCACAGTGTTGTGTTAATGTCTGCTGTACAGCAAAGTGATTTAGTTATACATATATATACATTTTTTTATTATTCTTTTCCATTACAGTTTATCATAGGATGTTGAATATAGTTCCGTGTGCTACACAGTAGGACCTTGTTGTTTATCCATTCTATATATAATAACTTACATCTGCTAATCCCAACCTCCCACTCCATCACTCCCCCAACTCCCTGCCCCTTGGCAACCACAAGTCTATTCTCTATATTCGTGAGTCTGTTTCTGTTTCGTAGCTAGGTTCAATTCTGTCATATTTTAGATTCCACATATAAGTGATATCATACACTACTTATCTTTCTCTTTCTGACTTAATTCACTTAGTATGATAATCTCTAGGTCCATCCATGTTGCTGCAAATGGCATTATTTCATTCTTTTTGTGGCTGAGTAGTATTCCATTATATATATGTACCACATCTTCCTATCCATTCATCTGTTGATGGATGTTTAGGTTGTTTCCATGTCTTGCCTGTTGTAAATAGTGCTGCAATGAATGTTGGGGTGCATGTGTCTTTTTGAATTATAGTTTTGTCTGGATATATGCCCAGGAGTGAAATTGCTGGATCATATGGCAACTCTATTTTTAGTTTTTTGAGGAACCTCCACATGGTTTTCCATAGTGAGCCAAATATTCTTAATGTATGACGGTAAGGTATTTCAAGGAGCATTAGAAGTCAGTCTTTGATTTAATAGGATCCTATTATAATGCAGATAAAGTTATAAATAACCTTGTTAAGACCTCTTGGTATTACAATAAACAAAAACACTTTAGGTTGTAATGAAAGAGAATTGTAAATAGCCAGTACCCAAAATAGTTTCTGAATAGATAAGTGAATAGGAAATAATTTCATTCATTCGGGAAACATTTAAGCAGCTACTAAGTGCTATATGCACAGTTGTAGGTGTTAGAGAAACAGAAGTGGACAAAACACAAAAATCACTACCTTCGTGGACTTTACATTCTAGTTTTTGTTGATATATATCAAAATATATGTCATGAGGTAAAAAGTTCTATGGAGAGAAAAGAAGTCTAGAAGCTAGAATAGGGAGTTCATAATGGAAGCAGAGGCTGTAATTTTAAATACAGTGTCAGGGAAGACCTCGCTACTAAGGTGACATTGGAGCAGAGACTTAAAAGAGGTAGATAGAGTAAGCCATGCAGGTGTCTGGGGAGGGGCATTCCAGACAGAAGGAACATGAAGTGAAAAAGCACTGAAATGGTGCATGCCTGGCACATTCTAGGAGTAGCAAGGAAGCCATTGTAGCTGGTGGCAGTGGAATGAAGGGATGAGTAAGTAGTAGGAGGTGGAGTCAGAGAGATTATGGATGTGGGGCAGGTGCCAGATCATAGTCATTTAGGCCATTGTAAGGACTTTGGCTTTTACTCTGACTGACTTATGGAGCCACTGGAAAGTTTTAGATGTAAAAGACTGTTGTGATTTGACTTACATTTTTAAAGGGCCACTCTGTCTGCTCTTCATATAATTGATTATAAAAATATCATTGCAATAATAGTGTAGGAAACCATTGCAGTAGTCCAGGCAAGAGCTGATAGTGTTTTACACCAGGGTGGCAGCAGTTGAGATATAGTGAGAAGTAGTCAGATTCTGCATCTCTTTAGCAAGTAGAGCCCAAAACATTTTGCTGGGGCAGTGTAGTGTGCATAAGGGGTAACAATGCAGACTCTGTAGCCAGACTATCTGGGTACGAACATTGGCTTTGCCACTTCTTTACTTTGTGATCTCGGACAACTTAAATTCTCTATGCTTTGGTTTTCTTAGCTATAAAATAGAGATAATAATAATAGTCATCTTGCAGTGTCATTGTGAGAACTGAACAATTTACTAAACTGAAAAAGAACTTAGAACAGTGCCTGGCACACAGTAAGTACTATACTATATGTATTAGCATCTGTCTTTATTAATGTTAACTGGGTAAGGTATGAGAAAGAAAGAGGAGTCGAAGATGACACTAAGGCTTTGGATCTGATCCCATGGATCAGTGAAGTAGCCATTATCTAAGATGGGAAAGACTGCAGGGGAAGCAGGTTTGTGGGATGTCAGGAACTCAGTTTTGTCTTGTTTTGTTTTGTTTTTTGCAGTACGCGGGCCTCTCACTGTTGTGGCCTGTCCCGTTGCGGAGCATAGGCTCTGGACGCACAGGCTTAGAAGCCATGGCCCACGGGCCCAGCCGCTTCGCGGCACGTGGGATCCTCCCGGACCGGGGCACGAACCCACGTCCCCTGTATCAGCAGGCGGACTCTCAACCACTGCACCACCAGGGAAGCCCCACAGTTTTGTACATAGTAAATTTGAAATGATTGTTAGACATCCAAGTAGAGATATTGAGTAGGTAGTTGGATATATGAGTCTAGAGTTAAGGGAAGTATGGGCTGCGGTATGCATTTGGAAGCCGTTAGCAAATAAATGATATTTAAGACCATTTTAAGAGAAAGAATAGTAATTAAGCCATAAAATGGAATTGGGGATATACAGTTTGGACAGCCCCTGCTTAGAGCCTTTACTCTTCACAAGCTAACAAGCCTAACAGTAGCCAGTTCAGAGACAGCCAGATTATCACAAACCCATGGAGCTTTCCAAATTCTTTCATTGCTTTTTAGAATTTGTTTTATCAGAATTGCTTGAAATAAATAGGATTAAGCTGAGGCTTAGAAATCTTTTGTCTTAATTAGACTGTGTCATAAAAGTATTTGCAGGGAATTAACTTGTAAAGGGGAACTCATTGGTGGCAGTTTTACAAATTGGCTTATCCACACATGGGTTTTATATGAGTTTTTTTGTTTTGTTTTGTTTTGTTTTGTTTTGTGGTATGCGGGCCTCTCACTGTTGTGGCCTCTCCCATTGCAGAGCACAGGCTCCGGATGCGCAGGCTCAGCGGCCATGGCTCACTGGATGACCTGTTTGGTTCCTTTCTAGCTCAAAGAATCTGTGCTTATAAAAAAACTCCTAACCATAACAAAGCAGAATATAATTTTATACTTACACCATCGATACTGTGATCTTGTAGGCTCCTTATGGACTAACTTTCTTTCATTCTTTCTTTCTTTCTCTCTTTCTTTCTTTCTCTTCCCTCCCTCCCTCCCTTCCTTCCTTCCTTTCTTCCTTCCTTTTCCTCCCTTTTCCTCCCTCCCTCCCAGTCTCACATGAACCTATTAAATCCAAACATTGGGCCTGAAGTACATCTGGCAGTGCAAATCCTCAATGATGTATTTCACGTAAGCCAGGAAATCAGTCCTCCTGTGACAAAGCAATTCTGAGCAACAGCCCTAGATTCCATATGGATATTTTGCAGTGGGGTTGGAACAGGTTGGCCATTTAGGATGTTAATAATCTAAACTCATATTCAACTCAGTCAGCAGTTTTTCCTCAGCAGCCTTGGAGGGATGAATATCATCTGTTGGAAGCTATTTTTCTTACAAAAATTCTGACCTTTTTTCCATTCAGAGTAACATAGGCTCAGTCACTGCATGGCATATGAGATCTAAAAGAATCATTTTAAGGAGATGCTGGTGAGCATTTATATTGAACATTTACTTGATATCTTCTTTGTCCAAGGCATTGTGGTACCTTCTTGGGGCACAAAGATGAATGTGATGTGACCCCTGCCCTCAGGAACTGTCAGTGGAGGCAACACACTCAAGCAGTCATTTCAGCATAATGTGATAGGGACAAGTGATACAGAAACATAGGTAAAAGAATATAAAGGAGGAGCCATTAATCCAGCTGGGAGAGGGAGGTTGTCAGGAAAGATTTCCTGAAGGAGGTTATGCCTGAACTGGGTTTCCTTCAGCCAGAAAAGGAAAGGAGAATATACCCTGGACTGGCCGAGGGAGCCTTGTGGGCAGAAGCCTGGAAGTGTGAAACAGTGTGCCATGTCAGAAGAACCAAATTATAGTTTTGACCCTTAGCATATATAGATTTAAAGTTTCCATTATTTCCAAGTGATCCATGATATAGTTTTTTTGTCAAAATTTTGCACATGGTAGGATCTTCAGCTACAAAGCTAGAGAGTAAACCCCACCAGAATTCACATTTCAGTGCACGTCACCCATGAAGTGATTTTAAAACTTTGTTTTTGATGAAGATGGACCTGAAAAGTGCTGGTGGTAGAAAAGAGAGTGGGGCCTTAAGTGGTTCTCAATAGAAAAGGGAAGTGTGAGACAAACTAGACTGTAGTGCCAAATTCACAAGTGACCAGGATTCTTGTCATGAATATTACTTGTGTATCAATGATTTTTCAAACTTTTTTTGAGTGTGATTTTGTGTGTGTGTATTTTTAATTGCTGCAACATTGGTCTGTAACTTGACATAAGTTTCATGTGTACAACATTGTATTTCAACTTCTGTATACACTACTTCATGTGCACCACCAAAGGTTTAGTTTCCATCTGGCACCATACAGTTGACCCCCTTTACCCATTTTGCCCTCCCCCAACCCTCCTTCCTCTCTGGTAACCGCCAATCTAATCTCTATATCTACGTGTTTTGTTTTTGTTCTGTTTGTTCATTTATTTGTTTTATTTTGTTTTTTATTCCACATATGAGTGAAATTTTCTCCATCTGACTTACTTAGCATAATACCCTCAAGGTCCATCCATGTTGTCACAGATGTTAAGATTTCATCTTTTTATATGGCTGAGTGGTATTCCATTGTGTATATGTGTATGTATATGTATGTGTTCCATTGTGTGTATGTATATGTATGTGTATACACACACCACACATACACACACACACACACCACATCTTCTTTATCCATTCGTCAGTTAATGGACACTTAAGTTGTTTCCATATCTTGGCTTATAAATAATGCTGTGATGATTATAGGGGTGCTCTTTCCAAATTAGTGTTTCCTATTATTCTGGTAAATACCCAGAAGTAGAATAGTTGGATCATATGGTAGTTCTGTTCTTGATGTTTTGAGGAATCTCCACTGTTTTCCATAGTGGCTGCACCAATTTACATTCCCATCAACAGTGTACAAGGATTTCCTTTTCTCTGTTCACCAACACTTGTTATTTCTCTTCTTTTTTTTTTTTTTTGTGGTACGTGGGCCTCTCACTGCTGTGGCCTCTCCTGTTGCGGAGCACAGGCTCCGGATGCGCAGGCTCAGCGGCCATGGCTCACGGGCCTAGCCGCTCCACGGCATGTGGGATCTTCCCGGACCGGGGCACGAACCCGTATCCCCTACATCGGCAGGCGGACTCTCAACCACTGCGCCACCAGGGAAGCCCTGGCTTCTTTTTGATAATAGCCATTCTAATGGGTGTGAAGTAACTTTTTTTAAAAATTTTTATTTATTTTTGGTTGCGTTGGATCTTCGCTGCTGCGTGCGGGCTTTCTCTAGTTGCATCAAGCGGGGGCTACTCTTTGTTGCGGTGCGCAGGCTTCTCATTGCGGTGGCTTCTTTTGTTGTGGAGCATGGGCTCTAGGCACGTGGGCTTCAGTAGTTGCAGCATGCAGCTCAGTAGTTGTGGCTCGCAGGCTCTAGAGTGCAGGCTCAGTAATTGTGGCACACGGGCTTAGATGCTGCGCAGCATGTGGGCTCTTACTGAACCAGGCAGGGATAGAACCCGTGTCCCCTGCATTGGCAGGTGGATTCTTAACCACTGCGCCACCTGGGAAGTCCCACTCTGCCCATTTTTTAATCAGATTGTTTGTATTTTGTTGTTGTTATTGTAGAGTTGTATGAGTTCTTTATATATTTTAGATATTAACCCCTTATCGATCATATCATTTACAAACGTTTTCTCCCATTCAGTAGGTTGTCTTTTGTTTTGTTGATGATTTCCTTTGGTGTGCAGAAGCTTTTTAGTTTGATGCAGTGCTATTTGTTTATGTTTGCTTTTGTTTCCCTTCCCTGAGGAGACATACTCAGAAAGATATTGCAAGACCCATGTTAGACTATAAGGCCTATGTTTTCTTCTAGGATTTTTATGGTTTCAGGTCTTACTTTCAAATCTTTAAACCATTTTGAGTTAATTTTTTGCGTATGGTGTAAGATAGTGGTCTAGTTTCATTCTTTTGCATGTGGCTGTCCAGTTTTTCCAACACCATTTATTGAACAGACTGTCCTTTCTCCAGTGTATGTTGTTTGCTCCTTTGTCATAAATTAATTGTGGCTTAATTTCTGGGCTCTCAATTCTGTCCTGTTGATCTGTATGTTTGTTTTTCTACCAGTACCATGTTGTTTTTATTGTTAAAGCTTTGTAGTATAATTTGCAGCCAGGGAGTGTGATATGTCCAGCTTTGTTCTTTTTTCTCAGGATTGCTTTGGCTATTCAGGGTGTTTTGTGGTTCTGTACAAATTTTAGGATTTTTTGTTCTATTTCTATGAAAAATGTCATTGAGATTTTGGTAGGGATTGCACTGAATCTGTAGATTGCTTTACGTGGTATATGGACATTTTAACAATGTTAATTCTTTCAGTTCATGAGTGGAATATCTTTCCATTTCTTTGTGTTTTCTTCAATTTCTTTAAACAACGTCTTATAGTTTTCAGTGTACAGGTCTTTAACCTCCTTGGTTAAATTTATTGCTAGGTATTTTATTCTTTTTGTTGTGATTGAAAATAGGATTGTTTTCTTATTTTCTCTTTCTGCTAGTTCATTATTAGTGCATAGAAATGCAGCAGATCTTTCAATACTGATTTTGTACCCTGCAAATTTACTGTATTCGTTTATTATTTCTAGTACTTTTTTGGAATCTTTAGGATTTTCTGTGTTTAAAATCATATCATGTGCAAGTAGTGATGGTTTTACTTTTTCCTTTCCAATTTGGATACCTTCTATTTCTTTTTCTTATCTAATTGTCTGGCTAGGATTTCCAATGTCATGTTGAATAAGAATAGTGAGAGTAGGCATCTTTGTGTTGTTCCTGATCTTAGAGAGATAGCTTTCTATTTTTCATCATCAAGTATGATGTTAGCTGTGGGTTTGTCATATATGATCTTTATTACATTGACATATCCTCCTTTTATACCCATTTTATTGAGAATTTTTTATCAAAAATGAGTGTTGGATCTTGTCAAATGCTTCTTCTGCATCTATTGAGATTATCACATGATTTTTATCCTTCATTTTGTTAGAGTGGTCTATCACATTGATTAATTTGCAGATGTTGAACCATGCTTGCATCCCTGTCAAACTTTTTAAAAATAAGCAATAAAACATTGTTTCCTTTTCTTTTGCTAAGCAAAAATTTCCCAGGATACCCATATAAAATAAATGAAAGAAGAGGTAATCAGGGTTCCAGGAGTCCTGCTCACTTGGCTTCACTATTCCCCTTTGTGGTGATCCAGACACATCTCCACGGAACCTAGGGTTGTTTCATGTACTAAAGTTCTGTGTAAAAAAAGTGCAAAGGTGATTCCTAGAACTTATAGGAAACTCTTCGGTCTGTATAAGAATTATTTATCAAATTAAGAAAAAATTTTATGACAACTGAAAAGGCCTGTTTTTTAGACTATGACATGAATCTTGGTTTTAGGTCCAAAGCAGAATATGGAATGCTTAGAGAAAAGGCTTGCTTGCTGTGGGATAGTGGAATTTAGTCTATTTTTATTTTCTTTTACACCCACTTGAGATCTACTCTCCATTTCACAGCATGGCAAACTCAACGGCGGTCAGAATCGCACAGGAGAAATTTGCTCAACAGAGTTGTGCTGACTGTGAGGAGGGAAGGGCATTTGTTTCTACAGTGAGACTGTGGAGATAGGTGAAAAAACATTGTCATGATTAAGATATACTTTCTTCACAAAGTGCTGATAGACTGTGGGGTTTCTTTTATTTTTGTTAGGGATGAGACATGGGGGAGGTGGAAAGGCAAGCCTGAAGGAGATGATGCAAAATTCAGATCCAGAGCTGTGTAACACCTAAGGCAGGACTCTTTCTTGTGTTTTACGTTCTCAACACAATCCGCCTGGCAGCAGAAGAAAAGCTTATAAGACCAACCAGAGCCTGTTCATGTTTATTATCGATTAGAAGGTAGATTCCTGTGTGGTTCTTAGGGCCAAGATTAAGAATCTCTAGGGATTACCATTTGTATTGGATTTGGGGAGTGGCCTCCCCCAAATCAAATATTCTATCTTATTGCCCCCACTAAGTGTACTTGAATTGAACCATACACTCCAATTTTGATTCGAAACATGGCTACTGTATCTCTGAGAAAATATTTGGCAGAACAGTGGTCTGCAGGTGCCCCAGCGTCAACTTGCACAGGCGACGGCACAACCCATTCTGTGAAATTGGCTTTGGAAAAGATACACTTTCAAAACAACCAAGATAGTCAAGCTTGTATTTGTTTTCAGATTAACTACAAAGACTTCCTCACTCTCTACCCCCTTCTTCTTTTATCGTAAAATTCCTTCTTCATTTTCTCAGAAAAGATACGGATTATTTAATGTGCAGAGTATGAGGTTGCCTGAGAGAGACAATACTCTATAAAGCATAGATAAGATGACTTCATCATACTAAGTAAGCAGAATGGGACTGTGGCTTTTATTGAAAATAACAATGTCAAGTCAGGGATTTCTGAATCTTTTTTAGCTACAAATATACATATCTTGGATTTTGAGTAATGAACCAGGTAAGGAATAGAAAAAGGTAACTTCTTGAATGCTTACCTCGCTTGGCAGGCATAACACACTTTTAACATCTTTTCAAATAATCTCATGAGAAAATGATAGCCCCATTGTATGGAAGAGAAAATTTAGGCTCAAAGAGAACTAGTAGATGGCCCAGAGACACACAGCTGTGAGGTGACAGAGTCAGGTTTGAACCCAGGTCCTTTTACTCTTGAAATTGCCCTTTCCACCGTGTTGCCTTTATATATGACTGTTCTCAGAGCTGGGTCCTGCCGTGTTCTAACACTTTAATCCACTTAGAGAAAGTCGACAGATCTTTAATATATTTGCAAATGAAAATTGAAAGCCATTATAAAGCTTTATCAAAACTCTGCCGTAGATGGCTCCAGTTCTGTCCTTGATTAATCAGTGTTTTGAGGTATAGCTGTTGAAAATTTTCTCTTGGGCTGCTTTCTGGTCAGTTAATTCAGATCAGTGAATAGATAATTTCAACAATGAATTCTCAATAGTAAGAGACAAAGTACAAACAAAGCAGTATAGTCTGCTTGTTATAGCAACAGTTAGATATTAATTGTGGCTTCTGACCATATCTCTAGCCTTGTAGCATATTGCCTAACTTACAATAAGTAGTCAAAATATGTTTAACTGACTGACTTTTGGTCCTAGCTTTTTCTATACAAATTAATTCTAACCTCAGCAATAAGTGGGCTGCTGCTTGCTATTTAGTGGGTATGATTAGATTTGAAAGCCCTTCAGGGGGTATGGTCATAGGAAACCCTGTTGTGAAGGTGATATTGCTGCTGCTGTTGTCAAATTGCCAAGTGATAAGGTAGTAGGAGGCACCTCACAGTCAGTTCACTTGTAAATTAGTGATAACAGTGTCTACTTTGTAGGGTTATTGTGAGAACTGGAAGATTAGGCAACCAGCTGCTTAGCCACAAGACCAACTGTCAAGAAAGATGACTATTGTTACTTTATGTAATGTTGAATTACATTATTCCTTTGGTTCAGGCTCTTCGTATCCCCTAGTTTATGCCTGAAATGTGAAAGATCTTGGAAGGAAGTATATTCTGGAATCTTTTAATATTTGAATTTTTCAAAAAGAACCGCTTACATGGTACAAAAATAATAGCCAGTACTAACAGCTTACACTGTGCCTGGTACTGTTTTGAGAGTCTTTATGTTCATTGATTCACTTCCTCCTCACAACAGTCTTCTGAAAATGGGCATTAGTATTATCCATATTTTACAGTTGATGAAATGGATATAGACAGAGGTTAAATAACTTGCCCAATGTCACATGGCTAGTAAGTAGCAAAGCCAGTTTCCAACCCAAGCAGTTTATGCCAGAATCCATGCTTCACTGCTACACTAAATGTAGCCAGACTTAATAGTCTTGTTTTTCTGATCTATGCCTTTTCCTGTATAAGAAAACCCTTTCCTATTTTCCAGTACTGCCTTCTAAAAGGTTTTAAATTTGCTTTTCACATTTGCAATTATACATTTCAAATTTGCAATAGTTGTTTGTCTGGAGTGAAGTAGGAATCTAATTTTATGTTGTTTTATGTGGATAGCCTAGTATGCTAGCAAAGACTATTGGAAAAGAGAACTTTTCACTTGGTACCTTCACAACTCAAAGCTAAGTCAGGCCCTTCCAGTGCTAAGTATTCAGGCCACCAAGGACTTTGTTCATAATTCAAAAGATACCGAGAGAGTATGCACAACCCCCGTCCTATAATTCTGTAGTTCAATATATCTTTCTCTTTCCTCCTCTTTCTCTCCCCTCCCCTCCCCTCCTCTCCTCTCCTGATTTCCTGCTCTCTCTCGCCTTCCTTTTTAAGAACAGTGCCTGCCAGGATTGGGAGGAGTTACTGAGTAATCCAGTGATTCATGGTTTCAGTGTAAACTACCCTCCTGCTGAAGCTGTGGGTTAGCTTTCTTTCTCAAGGCCAAGGACAGTGGATTCTGTCAGCTGTGCTCTTGCAGCCATATTGATGATTCTAAGTGGGAGTCACACACTGGAAGGACATAGTGGGGCTCCGAACAGCCAGGTAGGACAGAAGACGGAGTAAAGACGGTCTGGTTTATTTCTGTAGTTACTGTGCAGGGAAATAAAGACACATCTAAACTGATGATTTGTAAATAATTATATTGAAACTTTATTCAGGTTTTTTCAATTTTAGAGATGTAATCAAACCTTGATTCTAACAACAAGGTCCTGCTGTATGACACAGGGAACTATATTCAGTATTCTGTGATAGACCATAATGGAAAAAAATATAATAAAAAAAAGAATGTATTATATATGTGTAACTGAATCATTTTGCTGTACAGCAGAAATTAACACAACATTGTAAATCAACTATTTTTTGATAAATAAATAATAATTTAGAAAACAACAACAAACCTTGATTCTAGTCCCAAAGCCATCTTTTGAACAGTATGATCAATTTCTGTCCTTCCAGAGTAACAGTTAAACTTGATTTCCATGTCTACACTTCTTTAGACAACAAGAATGCATATAAGTTGATATTCAAGTAATAAGAAAGAACCTAAGAAAACTAGACCATGCATAAGCTTGTAGTCTTAGATCTAGAGACGTTTCATATATATATATATATTTTTTTTTTTTTTTTTTTTTTTTTGCGGTATGCGGGCCTCTCACTGCTGTGGCCTCTCCCATTGCGGAGCACAGGCTCCAGACGCGCAGGCTTAGCGGCCATGGCTCATGGGCCCAGCCGCTCCGCGTCATGTGGGATCTTCCCGGACCGGGGCACGAACCCGTGTCCCCTGCATCGGCAGGCGGACTCTCAACCACTGTGCCACCAGGGAAGCCCAGAGACGTTTCATATTGCTTTCCTTTTATACCGTGGTAGATTTTGAGCTATTAAACATAAGTACACAATCAGGGTCATATTACATACTATAGTTATGGGATCTGAAATTCCACTCAGAAGGAAAATCACACAATGGGAACTCTGTACAGCTTAAGAGAGTGAACCGAAGGAACTGAAGAGAGTGGGTTTCCAGGAGCTTCTCTTGCAAGTCTTGGCGACTTGGTTTATCTGGAACTCTGGCTCATCCTCTCTTCTGCTGCCTTCCCTCTGGCCCTTTCACTGCTTATTAGCACGCACCTAAAGATGAACAGGACAGATGGAGAAGTGACACAAAACAGTTACTGTGCTAGTCCCTAACTATTCTGCATATTCTTTTTATTAGTGGAGCCTAATGTCATTTTTGTTATTCATTTCAGTTTTAAATTATTCTTTTGCTTTTATTTAAATGTACAGTATTTCACGTTTGTTCATCTAGAAGGAAAATAATATTGTTTCTGTTC
This sequence comes from Delphinus delphis, assembly GCF_949987515.2. NCBI lineage: Eukaryota > Metazoa > Chordata > Mammalia > Artiodactyla > Delphinidae > Delphinus > Delphinus delphis. Next base: position 99,693,313 of record NC_082692.2, on the reverse strand, counting down.
ACATTAGTAGTAATATATTGAATCCAGTAACGAACTAAATGTGTTTTAGAGATCGGCATAGTCCGTGCTCAGACGGTAAAACTGAGGAGATACAGCCAAGATGAAAAAAGGAGAATGCATCTCTAGACTGACAAGTTAATTATCAGCATTTCATGAATATTTCAGATTTGTTTTATTATTGTCATTATAGAATTAATTCAACTTTTTAAAATATGAGAGTAACCTACATATAGTTCTTCCTAGCAGATTGTTTACTGGTGACAGATTAGGGATGGGAACCAAGGAAAAGAGTGTGCCCTTAGTCTCCGGGATGGTAAACTTGTACACTGTCACTCCTACTGGGAATTTTTGTTTCCCTGCAATTGTTATTTTATTATTTATTTCGGTTACTACTCAATAGAGAGTAAGTTTCTAAAGCCTTTTTCCATGGGCCCTTCCCTAATTCACCACCACAAGCCACACCCAGGGGTGCCTTCTTGAAGGACTTCTTTCTCCTGAGTTAGAGAAACATGACCTCCCCTTAGCTTTGGCTAATGGCTTTGAAGCATTATAGTGTAAGTTTTCAAATCTGAACAATTTGTCTTTTTCTTCAACTTCCTTGAATGATCACTCATGCATACCAGAGGATAGTCATTGTATGTGTTTTGGAGTCCCTTGCCTAATAAGAATCTTTTGCTAGATAGAACTCACAAAATTTGAGCTTCAAAAGGTCTGAACTTCGTCATTGACTTGTTAATTACTAACCTCTTACTGTCTGTGTCCTTGACTGTCTATGTTATCTTGCCTAAGTTTATCACATTTACTTGTGATTTGGGATTTGAACTCTCAAGAACATACCACGTTCATCCTTGCCCTTTCAGCAGTACCCTCCCATTCCCTCCTTCACCTGTCTGCAGCTACCCATTAAGTGCCCCTAATAGAACAGAGAGAATGATTGCATCAATCTTGACATGATTTGATAAAAAGACACTGTGATAACAATTGGATTTTTATATCTAGCCACTTAAATTACCTTTTCTCGCCAACATTTTCAGATGACCGTAATCTGAAAGCATGAATTGGAATACAGTGATGTCTGAATACTAAGATGATATTCATATAATTAAATTGAAATACAGATGTACCTTGTTGTACATAGATATGCTTCTAAACAAAAATATGTGTGTTGAATGTTTGTGAATTAATTCATGCTTTAAACCCACTAGGAGAGGTTTATTATTTAAAGAAATACTGTAATAAATCCTCTAGCAAAGGAAGAATACCCCCAGTTTATGTCTTGTGTAAGTCTTTTTGTTTAAAGCAAAAGACTTAAATAGAACTCATGCTTAAAGCAAAGGGTACTTGTATGAGGACAGTATCCAAGAGGGAGATGGGGCTTGTACAGGACAGGAGGAATTAGGTCAGCTATCTGTGCTGAGTAAGTAAATTTTCAATACATTTGGGCCCATTGATTCTGGAGAGCTACTCCTTTTGGGCTCCTTCTAACATCCGCCTCTTGCTTTTATGCTAGATCGAGCGGTTGGAAGTAAGCAGCCTCCCCCAGACTTCCAGTGCGGTGGCCTCCAGCACTGATGGCAACCTCCACACAGACGCTGTGGATGGAACACCAGACCCTCAGCGCACAAAGGCTGCTATTGCTCACTTGCAGCAGAAGATCCTGAAGCTCACAGAACAAATCAAAATTGCACAAACAGCCCGGGACGACAACGTTGCCGAGTACCTGAAGCTTGCCAACAGTGCGGACAAGCAGCAGGCCGCCCGTATCAAGCAGGTTTTTGAGAAGAAGAACCAGAAATCTGCCCAGACCATCCTCCAACTACAAAAGAAGCTTGAGCACTACCATAGGAAGCTCCGAGAGGTGGAGCAGAATGGGATCCCCCGGCAGCCAAAGGACGTCTTCAGGGACATGCACCAGGGTCTGAAGGATGTGGGAGCAAAGGTGACCGGCTTCAGTGAAGGTGTAGTGGACAGTGTTAAAGGTGGACTCTCCAGCTTCTCCCAGGCAACCCATTCAGCAGCAGGGGCCGTGGTCTCTAAGCCCAGAGAGATCGCTTCACTAATTCGGAATAAGTTTGGCAGTGCAGACAATATCCCTAACCTGAAGGACTCTTTAGAGGAAGGGCAAGTGGATGATGCGGGAAAGGCTTTGGGAGTAATTTCAAACTTTCAGTCCAGCCCCAAATATGGTAGTGAGGAAGATTGTTCTAGTGCCACGTCAGGCTCAGTGGGAGCCAACAGCACCACTGGAGGCATTGCTGTAGGAGCATCCAGCTCCAAAACAAACACCCTGGACATGCAGAGCTCAGGATTTGATGCACTACTACATGAGATCCAGGAGATCCGGGAGACCCAGGCCAGACTAGAGGAATCCTTTGAGACCCTCAAGGAACATTATCAGAGGGACTACTCCTTAATAATGCAGGCCTTACAGGAGGAACGATATAGGTAAGTTACATGGAATTAAAATCCTCAATTATTTATGTTTAGGTTCCCCTCCCTTTGGATACTGGGGAGTAGCTTTAAAAGGTCTTGGTACAGTGTCTTTCTCTGGAGTATTCACAGCACTTTAGATACGTTACGTGATGTTTGCATGAGTTCTTATCATAGAGAGCAAAAGAGAGGCAAGCAGAGTTAAGTGACTCCCAAGATCACACACGAGTGGAGTGTTTCAGTCAGGGGTTAATGATTACTGTAGCCCTCTAGTCTTCAAATTTCAAATGAAACCCAAGCTTTCTAAGGCATTCCACCTACTTATTTATAATCACAGAACCACAAACAATTGCAGCCTATAGTTATAATACATTGAATTTAAAAGATCTATAGCCCTCTGAACTCTGTAGAAATCAGAGATATAGCCCAGCCAAAATGTAATGAACCTTGTAGATATTTGACTTTAAACACACTTATCTGGGCAATTGGTATAGAAAGATTAGACTGGAAATAAATCCAGATAAGCCTGTCTGTTACTTTTATGAATTGGCAAATGTTTGAACGAGAGTGGACTTAAACATGAAATCGTTCTACAATAGTTAGAGAATTCGCAAAGGACTAAGTGCTTTGAGTCATAATCTGCTAAAGGTAGAAGCTGGTCTCTTTTTTGTGTTTCACATTACAAACTGTATTCACATTAGAGCACTCTAAGCTTTTCTCCAAATGTGTGTCCCTTCCCCTTGCTTCCATCACGTGCAGATAGAAATAATATCCACGTGGAGTACTCATTCAGATCCACACTTTGTCAGCCAGAGCCAGGCCACCTCACTGATACAGATTAAGGGCCAATATTACAGGAGCCACACAGCCTGTGAACAGCCACAGGTTAGGCCCTGAAATGCCTGGATTGTGGTTTTGTCCCAGTTACGATCTACAGGGAATCCTCAGTACTTTTACTATAATGTCAAGGATTGAACAGACAGTCTCTTAAGGTCCCTTTACCGCCTGTAAAAAAATATATAATAAAAGTGATTTTTTTTTAAGCTTACTTTTATGAGATAATTTCAGGGCCTGAAATAAATTGTTTGTGTGTATCAATTAGCTCTGAAAGGAGCTACCTCAGCAAGCTGTTTTCAGATGGAGAAAATGCTAATCAATCACTCAGTCCTACCTCTTATCTTCACTCTTCCGTCCTTCGGTTCTGACTTAAGACTTAAGGGAGAAGAACAGAGAAGTGTGGGAGAGAGAAATGAAGTTCTAAAAGCAAGTATATGACTATTCTTATTTCATTGTGTTGTATATTCTTTAATATACTCAGAAGACAATTTCTAAAGCAGCGAGCAATCTAATACTCAGATGGACTCTAAAAATAAAACACCTGGTCCTTTGTACTACATTAAGCCTAACTCCCGGGTTCAAATTCTAGTTCTGCCACTTACTAATCTTGAAAACTGGGCAAGATTCTTAACTTCTCTAAGTCTTGATTTTCTCATCTCTAACATAGAAATAATAATAGTCCTTCATAAGATTATTGTGCCATTTCAATGAAATAATTTATGTAAAGCACATAGCTCAGTGCCTGGCCCGGTAAGTGCTTGATTGATGTTAGGTAGCAGCCGCTACTGCTGCTATTAAAATACACCCCTCTGAACATGGAGACCTGGGCATTCCACGGTCAGTTGTTTTGACCCCTTTATTTTGAAAAGATAGCAAAACATTCCAGTTTTTAAATTCTTCCAGAGCTTAAAACTCATATAGAGTTTGTTACGTCTTCAAGTCAGGTGTAGGCCAGTGTGAGAAAATCAGGGAGGAAAAACGAGTCTCCCAAGGCCTCCTTTGTATCCATTTAAAATAATTCACAGACAGGACAGAAGTTTAGGTCCTCATTATTACCTCATTAAAAGAATCATGTCCAAGCCACGTATGACGTTAAGGAGAAGTGCATTTCTTTCATTGCATTTTGGGTTCTTGGTAGTAAGTGAATGACTTGTTTTATGGAATGAAGAGAGAATAAAGGAAACTTGTGAATTTTCAAAAACAGAGGGGGCGAGAGGGATACATAATGTGATGTGTAATCTGACTGTCAAATCACTGCAGCTTGAAAATGGTCTTTCCTTAAAACAGAATCTTGAATCTTTTTTTTTCCCAAGAAAAGCAGTGGAAAACTCACAACTGTTTTACTCAACTATTTCGTCGCACCAGTATTTCCATGTATAGAGCAGTAAGGGATTTCTCCTCCGTTCCATATGTCTTTACACGGTAAATATATTTATCTAATTTTGTTGGTCTTTGAACTGTTCTACATAAGTGAGATTTTCCCCACAGATTGTAGTTTATTCTTTTAAGCACCAAAACTTTTAACATTTTAAGTGTTTTTGCAGAATTTCTCTACCTTCTTTTAACAGAGTAGTTACATTGAGCCTAACATGATTGGAAATAGCTTAAAACAGTAGTGTTAAAAAAAAAAAAACAGTGTTCTTAGAGCTATACTCTCAGCTCAGTGAGGGTGTCAGCTTACATGCCTCTGCAATAAATGGTCCTAGGCAGCTTGCTTTTTAAACTTCTGTCGTCTGCCTTTTTAGTTTGTTCTTTCTCCTTTCCACATCTTCTCCGCACTCTTAGTCAGCTGCCTGCAGCAGCCTCTCTTTGCTAATTTCTATTTCTACTCTGTTACAGGCTTGGCTTTTTGTCTAGGAAGGAAGTAGGGAGGGATGGACTTAAGGGACTCTTCTGTGACCGAGAAACCAGTTAACGCATACATGGCTGCTCTAGATGCATTTCTGCTTATTTTCTCTGCTGTAGTTTATTTTACTAATATCTGAGTTGACAGGAGGGAGGCCATGCACAGTATTAAATGAGGAGGAGGAGGACTCTACCTCTGGCAGCTTCTCTCACTAAACTTCTATGATGTGCATAGTGCTGGATGCTTCATGTATATTTGCTAATCCTCACAATGTCCCTGCAGGTGCATTGTACTACCCCATTTTACAGATGAGGAAATTGAGGCCCAGTGAGGTTTTTAAGTTTTGCCAAAGATTACTCTCTAAGTGGTAAAGCCGGGAATCAAACCCAGTTTTATCTGACTCCAAAGCCTGTGTTCTTTTCATACCAGAACAAGTTTTTTTCCCAAACTCAAACCTGACATCTGTATGATTGAAAAACTAACCTATAGTCTAGCTCTAAGAAGCATTGACTTTATTAGCAAGAGGTATTAGGCCTTTTCCAGGTCACAGTGTATATTTTCCTAAAAGTTGTCCCTGTTTTAACATATTCTGTAAAATTCTGTGAATGCACAAGTTCTAGAAAGTTTTCTCAAGCTAGTATCTACACTAGTTTTCTCAGGTGTAGGTAAGTAATAGGGGACCCCTATTTAAGTAAACCTCCACCCCCGTCCTGATTTCCCCCTTTTCAGAGGCCCTTCTCAACACTGTCACTCACTTAATGTGCTTCCCATTGGTCTCTACCCCAGTGAGTAGCACCAGGGTAAAGAGTTTTGCCCAAGACCATCTACTTTGGAATAATCAGAAGCATTCAGAAACCTCTCAGCACCCACGTGATTGCACCATGACGGAAGAGTGTTTCTTCAGCACCCACATGCACTTAGCCCAGGAAGTCATTGTAGCTGAGCTCGGATCTGAACTCCACCTCAACCTTGGGACAGTAACTAGGTACTTAGTCTTTGAGCTTTGTATTGGACTCTTAGATATAAGTGGGATCATGAATTTGGGAAGGTAGGAGACAAGAATTAGACTTTTTTTTTTTTAGTGATGGGATCTGTGCTGACTTCAGATTCTCCTTATCCAGCTAATCTCTTCATCCCATTAGAGCATTATTACAGATTTGTTAGTGGCAACAGGGTTCACTTTAGTACTTCAGAGATAGAAGGGGCCCTTAGATATCTAGTTTAATCTCATTCTACAGATGAGTACACTGAGCCCCAGAGAGATAAAGTGACTTTTGCCAGGTCACACAGTAAAATGGTTTAACATATATTTAACTTGCTGCTAAAAGCTGGAGGATTAGTCTGTTCCCAAAGTGGGTATCCTGTATTGAGCTACAGTAGGAAGAAGTTCAGCTGTGGCAAAATGCATTGAAAATAGGAGAGAACTAGGAAAACAATTCATCAACAGTTTTACAGGTTCCTTTTGTAGTTTTCCCCTTAGGGAATCTGGCCCGGAATTTTACTCAGCTACTGCCTGTATAGAGAGCAGTGTCATGCTAGGCAGGCTGAAAACACTCCTGGTGTTGATGAACAGTAATGCCATTTGAAAGCTTCTATTTTAAGGGGATTAGTGTTCTTTGGAAATCGGCTTCTGAGACTGTTTGTATTAAGCCCAGGGATATTTTAAATTGCACTGAGTCATAAGAGCAAAAATACAGAAGGAGGCAGTCACCATGAGCAGTCATCACATGCAGTAGAACAGTCAGTAACTAGGCTCACCCAGTTAGGCACAGGCCATTGGAGTTCTAACTAAAGAAATTGTTGTTTAAGTATGAACTTTTACTATCACTGGGCATAAGACACAGACATGGTCAGATATAGCTATGTTAGCCCCGTATTCTGTGTGTTAGACCTCTTTGTCAACTGTAAGTTGATCTGAGACTCTCCAGAGGATATGTAGACTAAGTTTGGCCATACGTTTGAAATGGAAACTGAAAATATTGGATCAAATTAGTTCTTCATTTATAAGAGGAAAAAAAGCCCAGTTGAGAGGTGCTCATAATAGATGCTTCATAAGAAGGGTAAGACCTTCCATCGAAGAGATCTTTCATACAGATAGGCTCTTCCCAGTTTAGCCACTGAAGAGGTAATGGAGGGAGAATGGGAGGGAGGAAGGAGGAACAGGGGAAGAGAAGGAGAGCAAATAAATTAATTACTTCATTAATTAATTAAGGTTGGACAAGCCTGAATTTTCCTGCCGGTTCTGATACTAATTAGCAGTGTGACCTTATGTAACTCACCCGAGTCTCAGTTTCCGCTGTAAAAACAGGGTAATGGTATCTATTGTACAGGGTTGTTGAGATTATTAAATGAGATAATGTTTGTGGAAGCACCTGATATGGTCTGAGAAGTGGCAGGATATTAGAAAGCTGTCATTACCAAGTCTGCAGATTGCCCAGAAAGCCCCTATAGCCTTTATTTATTCCCTATATGCTTTAGGCATCTGCTGCTTTTTGACTTTAAGATAATGCCCTGCCTCTCCTGAAAGTTTGGGGGACTGATTGTTAATTGGGGACTGATTCTGTGCTTTTTCCTTTTCAACTGAAGGCTAGCTAGTTCAGTGTTTACTAGACTCTTTTTGGGCTTCAACACAAGTATGGTAACAAAAGGTAAGGAGGGAAAATTCACTTTCTTTCCCCAGTTCAGCCAGGAGTGTATTCAAGCTCCCATTTCATGTCATAATCTCCTGCCCCAGCTATGTCTGTCCATTCTGGTCAAACACTGGCAGAAACTACCTCAGGTCTCCGGTATGCACTTGGGAAATAATAATACAGTAGACTGCTTTCATAGTTGCCTATTGGTGTCAGTCAGCCCTGGGACCTAATTCTTCCTGTTTCTCTCAATACCTGTTGTACAGGATTCTTCAGCCATCCTGTCCTAGTGACCTATTGCCCAACTAGGGAAGCACCACTGGCTCTCAGAGGTGGCTGCAGACTTTTGAGCCACACCCAAACAGAGGTGCATTAAGTGAAGCAACCTGTGCACTCACCAAAATTTCTCATTTGTCAGGAATTTGACCCAAAAGAGCCCTGGCTTATCTTTGATCTAGGAAGATGACTACTGTGTTGACTGATCCAGTGGATGAAATTGGATCAATTTCTAAGACCATTTGGAATTTTCACTTTCCAAGACCCATATTCACTTATGAATTGTAAACCTACAACAAAATCTGGATGTGTTTTAATACTTTGTAGATAGAGCAGGTTTTGCTTCTGGGGTAAGAATTTCACCTGCCCAAATATAATATAACCTCCTTTTTTAAAAAAGATCTCACAGTGTTCAAGCTTTCTGTTTACTAATAGTTAAGCTCAAATCATATTTAGCTGTCTATGTTCCCTTTGAGTTGTAATGATTGAGGAAGGACCTTTAAGTAAAAAGTCTCAAAATGAGAATATTAATCTCATGCTACTTTTTGTTCCAGATGGAATGACATGGAAAGCATGTGCCAGTCAAAATCATATACTAGTAGGATCAAAAACACCCCCCCTTCATGTCCAGAGAGTTTTAATTAGTGTCTTATGAAGGGGTTAAAATCCCTTACAGGGAGTTCTTGATTTTAAAAAATCACATATGAAATCACATATGAATCACATATGAAATACGCAAATTTACTTTCCCTTTTTTCCCTTTGCTGGTTTGGTGTTAATATTTAATGAGAGAATGGAGGTGTCCTTTCTATGAATTCCCTAGGTATCTGGCTTCTCCATTTTAGAATTTAGACAGGAAGTAAACACTAGAAAGTAAAGTGAGCAAAGGAGTTTAGAATATTAAAAACGGGAGGAGTAGGAAGTTGGTGGAAAGTATTTTCTTCCTTTTGTTATTCAGATTTTGCGTTTGACTAATGGGGGGATGTTAAAAGACAACAATAAAACAAATCTAAAAAACAGGTAGCGTTGGGCTTCCCTGGTGGCGCAGTGGTTGAGAGTCTGCCTGCCGATGCAGGGGACACAGGTTCGTGCCCTGGTCTGGGACGATCCCACGTGCCGCGGAGCGGCTGGGTCCGTGAGCCATGGCCGCTGAGCCTGCGCGTCCGGAGTCTGTGCTGCGCAACGGGAGAGGCCACAACAGAGAGAGGCCCGTGTACCGCAAAAAAACAGGTAGCGTGAACCAAGCAGTTCAGACCCTCCCTGCACCTCACTAACAGGGGAAGGTTGCAGCGTTTTTCTCAGTCTCCCATTTCTTAATTATAATTTGAAGTACGTCCCAGAGAGGAAGGAGGTGAGGATTAATGGAGAAATGTCATCATGAATTTGAGTTCCTCCGAGGCAGACACCGGGTAGCTGTCGTTGTTATTGTTATTTTTGGTGCTGATGTTTTGATGCTTACAGTGATTGAGTAGGTTAGATTGAACCCCAAATTCATCCACCACACACACTCCTCCACCCCAAATAACACCACATCATTTTCACTGGGCTCTTTGTGTTAGCCTGTTTGCAGACCGTAATTTCACACGTGGATTACATAAGCCACTCAGGCTGATAACACTGAAAAAATGTTTGATTGGAAATTGCTAAGCATGGTCAGGTTTGTGCTTTCAGTTTGCAGGTCGTGAGGTTGTGAAAAGAGCTGAGGAACAAACTTCCGTGACCCAGGTGAAAAAATTAGGGAAAGTGTTTTAATAATGACAAGCCAGTACAGTTTTTTCAGGGTACTGAGGCAACCCAGAAGACTGCATTGCAGGACACCAGGGGCATCTTGCCAACCTCTTTGTTCATCATGTTTTGCAAAAGCCTCAAATTTTATGGCTTTCTCAGTCTCCTCCCTGATGTTTCCTGCAGATTGGAGGTGCTTACTATGGTAACGCAAACACAACTGTTTGTGTGAGTGTCATAGGGTTACAGCTACACAATAACAGCTTCAACTTTTCTGTTCTTTCAGAAAGCCATCATTCTCCAGGTAATTCTTATGACTTGAAGAGGAAAGTAAATGCTGGTAGTCATTAGTGGATGAATTAATGGGGCTGTTTCATCTGGACCCTTTGTGGGTTTTGCTTCACCCCTGAGTTCTGCAGCTTTGTGTCACCTCAGCAAGTCTCCTAACTTGTTTGTGTTTCATCTGTGGGAAAATGGAGCTCATTTTACTTACCGAAATGCTACTTTGCTATTTAACTATTTGCTAATAAAGTGCTATCTTTGGGAGCGATAATTACCCCATTGGAGTTTTTCCCATTTAGGAAGACTCAGCTTGAGGAGATCTTGCTGTTAATTCCCACGTAACTGTGAGTAAATTGTTCAACTTCTGAAAGACTTCATTTTCTACAAGGGTATGGTAATCCATGGTAAGGATTAGCACTTTCTACGCAACTCTTTCTGAAGATTTGCAAAGATCAGCTAAAATTTATTTAAGAGACTTTCCTTCGCACACATACAAAACACATGCCATGAAAGGAAGGTAGATAGGAGGTTTTTATCAATTTAAAGGACAGCTTGGAACAGGCCAGTGAATGGAACTAGTTGAATTATCTGGCAGACTTGAGCCAGATAATGGCAGGAGCCATTTGTATGCTTGTGCTGGCCCTGCTGGTGAGGAAGTAAGAAGAGGCTTGTGCCCAGAGTTGAGAAGGACAGAATGTGTGCCCATTTGTGTGATGTCATAGAAAAAACAACATGAATATACTGGAAACAATGAAAATTCCAGAATATATGAAATTGAGAATGTGGAGATAGATGAAGAAATGAAGGATTAGAGGAAAAAATCAGAAGCAGGAAGCCGTGAACAGTGGAGCCATATAGTAGTACTTGGGATCACATGGCAGTCGACAAGCGGTGCCTTTGAACCACCTCACCTAGGGGTTGTAGCCTTTTTTGCCAGGCATCTACCTCCTATGGAATCCACACAGTTGCCCTTTGGCGTAGATAGATTTCTTCTTAACAGATGAACAGGGTCACTCACACCAGTGTGTCGCAGAGCCAGGATTTGAGTCCAAAACCTGGATGAGCTGATACATCGGCTTGTACAAACTGCATAACACAGCATAAAAACATCCCTAAGTCAAAAGAAGGTGCAAAGCAGAAGCAGTGAAGGTGGAGAGCCTTTAGATATGTGGAGTGAACAAAATTCGGTCCTAAAATGGCTTCCAGAATCTGTGACATGTTAATGACCATTATATGACAAACATTGGTTTATAAGCTTCAAGAGTTAGAAACAAGTGCTGAGGACTTTTGCAAGTACTCCATTATTTATATATAGTATTACATACTCATGCATAGCATTAAATAATTATAGAATTTCTCCTTTCACAAATGGGTTAAAAAATCTGAGGGGCAGCCTCAGGTGTTATTTAATAAATCATCTTAGCTGTTCATAGGTGTAAGTATCCAAAACATGTTTTGTCACAACCCAAAGCCATGAAACAGCCCAAAAAGGAACCTGAAAGAGATACATGCAGGAGGGAACTCCATAAAATACTCTCAAACAAAAGCTGCAGATGTCATAAGGAAATCTAGTTGATGAAAGAAACCCACTGTGAAACAGAAATAAATGAGACATTATACTGCCAGAGAACAACAGAATGATACCTTCCAAGTGCTAGGGAAGAATAACTACATGTAGGCTGCTCTGTCCACCTGATTCATTATTCAAGGAAGAGGATAAAATCAAGACACTTTCAGACTCATGTAGATAAAAATTACCTCTTATAAAACCTTGCTGAAAGAAATACTACAGGATATATTTCAAGAAGAAAAAACATGAACTCACACCATTGGTGAAAGAAATCAATAAAGCGTGTTGGTAAATCTAATTAAGGTAGGGACTTAAAATTATATATATTGAAAATTCTTAATGTCTACATCAATTTGGATCTAAAATTCTGGAAGAGAATATAGGATTCAAGGGTTGCATTTCAAAGGAATGTTAAAGTGTTAAAAGTTTGGGAGCAAAAACATTTCTTATACCCTAATCTGCCTGTCACTTGCCACCTGGCAAGTTTCTGTTCACTTTATTCCTGTCCCCTTAAATTGATGGGTGCTCACAAGAGCATGAGGATAAATAAAACACAAATGCAAATGCGATTTTGCTTTTCAATTAGAGGTTTATGTATGAAATTCCTGAGCCCTAGGCAAAAATTACAAAATAGGCTGACTTATTCTTTCTTCTTCTCACCTGACCTTTTATGATATACAACAAAATGTATATCACCCTAGCAAGGACAGTTAGCAGGCTTAGGGGCTGAGATACTCTCTAGCAGCAAACTCTAAGCTCTGAGTGGCCTTGCCCTTACCTCCTGCCTTTTGTGTCTTCACCCAGGATGAAGACAAGTGGAATAGAAGACAGGCTTATCTTTACAAATAACATAAGGCAAGAGAGATGAGTTGAAAGAATCCAGTTAGCAGCCTGAGTTCAAAAATGATACTGACAGGGCTTCCCTGGTGGCGCAGTGGTTGAGAGTCCGCCTGCCGATGCAGGGGACCTGGGTTCGTGCCCTGGTCTGGGAGGATCCCACGTGCCGTGGAGCGGCTGGGCCCGTGAGCCATGGCCGCTGAGCCTGCGCGACCGGAGCCTGTGCTCCGCAACGGCAGAGGCCACAACAGTGAGAGGCCCGCGTACCGCAAAAAAAAAAAAAAAAAAAAATGATACTGACAGATGCGTGTGCGGTCAGGACTTTAGGGATTAGTTGTGTGGAAATCCATAGGAAACTATCTCCTATTGCTGAATGCAGGTATCACAGGTAATGTAGATGAGAGAGGGGGCTTGAGGTGAGAGTTATGAGTCGCTAGGTTTTAGTTCAGTTTTAGATGGATAGCTGTATCTATCTAGCAGTGAAAACAACTGCCTTAGGAAAAACCATACCCTGCCACTAGAGGTGTTCACAGAGAGATTGCTTGTCAGGGATGTTGTAGAAATAGTTCCTTGATGGAAAGAGATTTAAGTAGGCTTTTTCTCATCCCTAGAATTTAAGATTCTTTATAGTCAGGGAACTTATTTTTATCTTTCAAACAATACTTTAACTGTTTGTGGTGTATTTCTCTTTGTAACCTACTGATTTTAACAACTCTAAAGGGGAAGGGGGAGGTATGTGAAATAGTGATCATCTTAGAGACATGTAAAACAGGGTGTGAGATACTGGATTTATTTTGTAGTTAGCACAGTGACGTGGACTGCCGATGAGCCTAAGATGAGACTAAGGCCATGAGTCAGTCACCACAGGAAATATTTGGTTAGTTAAAAAGGTTTTCAAATTGCCCATGAATTCCTTTCAGGGAGCACGTACTCACGCGATGCCTTCTTCATTATGCAGTAGAAACATTTTCGAAAGGGCCAGTGTGTTCTTAGTAGACTGTGAAGATGGAAAGGAGAGAGACATTTTTTAACACCTCCTGTGTACTCAAATGCATATACAAGGTAGAGATTATTACCCTCAGTTTATAGATGAAGGAACTTGCTATGCAACTTTGAGAGGTAGAACCAGGAATCAAACCCAAGTGCTCCTGGCTATAACACCTATAATCATTTTTTCCCAATGTTTATTATAAAATTTTCAAACACACTGCAGACTTGAAAAAAATTGTACAGTGAACATCCATACACCCACCTCTTAGATTCTACATTTTACAATATTGTCTTATTGTATATCTTTCCATCTGTCCATCCTTTATCTGTTGTATTTTTTTGATGCATTTCAAAGTAAACTACAGGCATCCATAATTTTTCTTAACAGCTTTATTGAGATATGCAAGTCAATTGTTTTAGTATATTCATAGATATATGCAACCATCACCATAATCTATTTAGGACATTTTCATCAGTCTCCAATCTTCTCAGTCCTGCCCCAGCCCCTGGCAACCATTAATCTTTCTGTCTCTATAGATTTGCCTATTTTGAATATTTCATATACATGGAATCATACATTTTTCAGGTCTTTCTTACTGGCATGCTTCACTTAACATAGTATTTTCAAGGCTCATCCATATTGTAGCATGTGTCATTACTTCGTTTCTTTTTCTTTCCAAGTGATACTGCATTGTATGAATAGACCACACTTTATATATCCACTCGCCAGTTGATAGTTGTTTCCACTTCGGGGCCATTATAAATAATGCTCCTATGAACATTTGTGTACAAATTTTGAGTGGAAATAAGTCTTCATTTCTCTTTGGTGTATACCTGGAGTGGGATTTCTGAAGCATATGGTAACTCTATGTTTAGCTCTTTGAGGAGCTGCCAAATTTGTTTTCCAGAACAGTTGCACCAGCAGTATACCATGGTTCGAAATCTCCACGTCCTCACCGACACTTGTTATTATCTTCTTTCTTATTCTAGGTCCATAATCTTTTTTTTACACTCCTCCTCCCATTGACTCCACCTTGACATAAAGCTTCAAACCATCACATCAGTGTAGTACTGTCCAGGCCCCTCTGTGGCTATGTGATTTGGATCAGCTTTAGACCTGACTCACATTTCTTACGTATGAAGGGAATTAGTTTATCTGGGCTTCTTGAATTGTTTCAAAGTGGCATCATAGCACAGAGGTTAAGAACTTTGGCTTTAAAGTCAAACCAACCTGGATTCAAATCTTTGCTCCCCTGCTTAATTTCTGTGTGTCCTTGGGCAAGTCTCTTTACCTCTCTGAGCTACAGCTTCCTCATCTGTAAAGTGAAGATAATACCTACTCCCTTCTTGGGGTTGTGGAAGTTAATTTACATAGTAGACACTGAATAAATGGTAGCTGCTGCTATTACTTTTTAATTTGTTCTAATGGTATTTGTGAGCCATGTTTAATATCAAATAAGATTCTCCAACATTCCTGAAAGGCCTGAAAGACTATACAATTTGTGGGCTAAGGGGTTGAGGTGGTAGCCTATGGAACACATGCCAAAGATGTCATCTGGGTCTGCTTTCATCAGCATGCAGGCTGGTTGCCACTACCACCAGGCTCCCCTCCCTGCCACCCCACATTAATCCTTAGCTTAGGACAGTTCTTTGCTGCCAGGCCCAGCCCTTCCCTTAAATCCCAAGGGACTGACACAATGGAACACCACTTTTAAAAAGTGTCTAGCCCCTCTCTGGTGAGGAGAAAGAATAACGAAATCATCGAACACTGAAAACACCACAAACGATGAGCTTAATAGGACAATCATAAAAAGACAATATATTAACATAATCTTGTGGCATTTGTTGAACTTAAAATTTGGTGGAAAATCAACTCCAGAGGTGGCATCTGTTTCTGAGCATGCCCAGGGTCACAGATAAAGTGAAAAAAAAAAGGCAGAGTCACAGAGAATCCGCCCTAGTTACAGACAAAAAGTGGAAACCTTTCTGATCAATTGTTCAGTCACTTCAGTGACAGTTTCAGTGGGAAAGAAAGCAGCACAAAGATTCTTATCAAGGACACAGGAGAACTAAATAGGATTCAGTAACATAGTAAAAAGGGTCAGCTGCACCTTTTTTTTAAATCCTTGTTTCATAGCGAAGGAATGGAGTTTAGGATATAAATGAATATAATTATTCATTATACAATTATTAGAAGGGAGAATGTTGGTGATGTCACCACATAAAAATTACCTTGAACAGAGAACTTGCATGTATTCCTTAAAAGTTTGTGTACTATACATGTGGTTAAAAACAAGAGGAAAAGGGAGGGTAGTTTTAAATGTTTGAGTTTGTTCTGACATTTTTATTTTTTTAATACGAAGTCTGCTGAGACTCACATGCTAGTGTTAGGTGTGTGCTTGCCTGGGCAGCACTCAGCGGTAGCATCTGCGGGGCATTGGTTCCGGGACACACATTCCCCCTACTCCACCCCCATGGATACCAAAATCTGCAGATGCTCAAGTCCCTTATATAACCTATGCACATCCTCCCACATACTTTAAATCACCTCTAGAGTACATATAATACCTAATACAATGGAAATGCTATGTAAATATTTGCTGGCGCACAGCAAACTCAAGTTTTGCATTTTGGAACTTGGTGGAATTTTTTTTTCCTAAATATTTTCACTCCGAGGTTGGTGGAACCTGCAGGATGTGGAACCCCAACTGTATATATTCTCCTGTTTGGATGAGCCCTCTGTCTGACTGAGACGCTTCCATTCTATTAGCCCTAAGCTAGACCTGTTTTTATTCTTCCCTTTCTAGGCTTCTTAGTGTGTAGTCGTCAACCTTTCTCCTACCTACTTAGCTCCTTTTTTGGTTCCTTGAACTCCACCCACAACCTGCCCCAAGCTTCACCACTAGCAGACAACCCAGTTTCTTAAAACACCGTGTTCATCATGTCACCACACCGCACTCCACCCCCGCCCAGCAGTGTGCTTTGGGCCCTTGTACTGTCTATTCCAGAATCTCCACTCCCCTACCTACCTTTTACGGGCAAATTTCCTTTTTTTTCTCCAACTTAGGTCTACTGTTCCAGTTAGCCTATACATTTCCACCTCCTGTCCTTTACCTGTGTTCTTTTTCCACCCGGAATCTCTGATCTCGTCCTTTAAAACTGTTCCAATCCTACTGGTCCTTAGATGCCCTGCCCAGGTCCCATATTTATGTAGAATAAACCTTTTCATATGTAGTCCTAAATGCTAGAGGTGCAAGATGAACAAAATGATCCTTCCTCCTGAGTAACCTTATCTCCCTGCATTCTCACAGTTTTTTACTCACCTGCAGCCACACTGTCCCTACTTCTTGTCCCTAAAACCTGCCAAGCTAATTCCCATCTTGAGACCTTTATACTTGCAATTCCTTCTGCTTTAAGATACTCTTCCCCTCACAGCTTCACGGGGCTTTTTCATGTCATCACTCAGGTTTCAGCTCTCATTGTTTAGAGCATTGAATGGGGGAGAGGCCTTCCCTGACCATTCCAGCTTCGTCAGCCGCTGGGCACTCTGCCATATGCCCATACTGATCTTTCCTGGTTTACTTATCCATGCCTACGGTCATCTTGGTTTTCTTGCCTTCCACCCCGACTGCAGAACGTAAACTGAGGGCAGGCGTTCTGTCTTGCTTATTACCACAGTGTCCGCAGCACTTTGAACATACCGGACACACAGAAGGCTCTCAGTAAATATCTGTTGACACTGTCACAGACACTGTGCTTGGCTATAGTGATGATGGGCTCTGAATAATGAACATACAGGTGAGTGACCTGCCGGGTGTTGGAATAAGCTACTGGTGATTGCCAGAAGGTCAGTTTCCATTTATGTGCTGTTTATCTTCTGATAAGACCCGCTTAATGTTGCTGTAGTTTTTGCCTCTCCCATGTACTGCTCAGAGCAGAATAAGAACTGCCTCGTTTATAATGGGTATGCTTAAAGCTAATCAGGGCTGCTGGCCTCACTACAAATACCGTGTGTTGAGAGATGTGGAAGAGCCATGTTGCTGCTATGATATGGCCTTGTGACAAGCTGTCCATTCCAGGCACTAAGAGCTGTACCCACTAGCATGCCCTGTTACCTCAGGCCACTCACTTAATTTCTTTGTGCTTTTATTTTCTTCCTTTGCAGAATGGATTTTGGGGATTGGATGTGAATAATACCAAGAAAAATACAGAATGCATAAAAAATTTAACTTTTCCCCCTTCTTAGATGTGAACGATTAGAAGAACAACTAAATGACCTAACAGAGCTCCACCAGAATGAAATCTTGAACTTGAAGCAGGAATTGGCCAGCATGGAAGAGAAAATTGCATATCAGTCCTATGAACGGGCTCGGGACATTCAGGTTAGCATGAAGGATCAGGTGTAAAAGCAAAAGGCTAACAGAAAGTAGAATGTTGGTTTCCAGGGGCTAAGGCATTAGGGGGATGGGGGGTGGGTTATTGTTTAATGGGTCCAGAGTTTCAATTTTATAAGATGAAAAAGCTATGGAGATAAATGGTGGTGATGGTTGCACAGCATTATAAATGTTTAATACCACTGAACTGTACACTTAAGAATAGTTAAGATGGTAAATTTTATGTTATACGTATTTTACCACAATAAAAAAAGAAAAAAAGGAATGAAGTACTGATACATGCTACAATATGGATCCACCTTGAAACATTATGCTCAGTGAAAGAAGCCAGTCACAAAAGGCCACATAGTGTATGATTCCATTTATAAGAAATGTCTAAAATAAGCAAATCTGTGGAGAGAGAAAGTAGGTTAGTGGTTGCCGAAACTAAGGGAAGGGGGAAGGGAGTGATAGGTAAAAGGTAGGGGTTTATTTTGGGGATGATGAAAATGTTCTGGAATTTAATAGTAGTGATGGTTGCATAACATTGTGAATTTACTAAATGCTTCTGAATTAAACACTTTAAGATGATTAAAGTGGTAAATTTTATGTGTATTTTACCACAATAAAAAAAATGTTTAGGGGAAAAAAGGATGGAGAGGGTAGAATATTGAGAAGCTTATACCAACTGTAATATGCC
This sequence comes from Delphinus delphis, assembly GCF_949987515.2. Lineage (NCBI taxonomy): Eukaryota > Metazoa > Chordata > Mammalia > Artiodactyla > Delphinidae > Delphinus > Delphinus delphis. The sequence continues at coordinate 99,674,817 of NC_082692.2, read as the reverse complement.
TGCTCTTCAGATGCGGTGCATTTCTCAAAAGTCTATGCCATTTGGAGGTGGTATGCTTGCTTGCGTTCTTAGGAAATGTTTCTTAGGATCACAGTTGTCTCAGTACATGGAAAAGCACATGTGCTACGTCTGTCCGTTGCTGCTTCAGGAGCTGCTGTGACACGTCTCAGGGCCATCTTACCTATCTTCTCCTATGGTAAAGGGGGCTTTTGTGCTAGCTGCCAAATCCAAACCTTTTACGGGTGCACTGCCCGGCAGTTTACAAGAGCAACACAGGAGGCAATAAAGTTTAAGGCTAATACTCCTCTAGTTTAATCTCTGGGAAAACACGATATTTAACTTTTACTCATCCCATTTGGGAGATATTTCTAAGAAAACAGTTGGTGGTTTCATATGAAAGCATCTTGAAATAAACTAGTCTTAGAGAAGGGAACTGGTCCAGGAAACTTTTATTACAAAGAATCAAGTGAATGTCTAGATCATTTGCCCAGATGCCATCTTCTCCATGCCCCGGAATTCTGCTTACGTTTTAGTTTTTTTCCCCAAGGTCATTCTGGGCTGGAATGTATCTGTTGTATGTCCATTCTCTAGCTTAGCTTCAGTCTGAAGTTGCCTAGCCTTCACCTCAAATCCCAGGAAACCAGGGCCCACTGAAACCAAGATCAGAAAAACCCAGGGCTCCCACCACTGCTGAGCTTTGGAGGGTATCTGACCATTGCTAAGGAAATAGGTTCTGTCCTCTGAGTGTTATGGTAAATTTTATATAAACTCATGCGTCAAGATTATGGCCTTGAGAGGAGCAGACCACCTGAAATGTTTGGTCAAGTGTTTGGGCATAGTGTCTGTCCTCTTCACAGAGATCAACTCTTCTTAAGAAGACAGAGCAGGGAGCCCTTTCCCCTGATGTCAGGGAGTTATTTAACTTGAAAAACACCAGGTAGTGTGTACAGGGATGTCCAAAGAATGTTCACCTCTCCATTGTTATAGTGGGAAAGTTGGAAATAACCTATGTCTCTCCAGTAGGGAACTGGCTGAATAAACTGTGACATATCCAAACTATAAATGCTAGGTAGCCGTTAAAAAGAACTAGGTGGGCCTCTACGCGTTGACACGGAGAGATCTCCAGGACCCGCTGTCAAGTGAAAAAAGCAAGCTGTGGATCAGTCCTAGGGTATGGTACTATTTTCACTAAGGCAGACAATTTTTAAATAATTCCACGCATATCCCTAGGGACATATGTATATAGACTTAAACACGGGTGAAAGGATGAACACACACCAAATTGACAGAGTTATGTCAAGGGCAGGGACTGGAACTGAGGAAAATACCAAGAGAGACTGCCTTTGTGTCCTATTTGAAATGTTTTTATGTTGAACAATTATGTGTGTCCTGTGCAACTTAATAATTTTTAAATGGAAGAAAAGAGAAACAAAATCATGTATTTGAGATCTTGTTATTAAAATATTCAAGACCAAATCTAATTGTGGCAACTGCTTCCTGTGAGCTGTCCCACAGGAATGCGATGGAAGGCAGTTTAGGTGTATAATAGTTACTTGAATTGTGAGTTATGCATTTGGCCTCTCACATTCAAGACTCTAGCATATTTTAAATCATTGGCATGGCTCAAGATGCATCTGGCCTGCCCAAGGGGCATGTCAGCTATTCAGAGTACTTGTGAGCAGAAAGCTTAACTCTTCCCTGTCTGGCCCACAGGAGGCCCTGGAGGCGTGCCAGACCCGCATCTCCAAGATGGAGTTGCAGCAGCAGCAGCAGCAGGTGGTACAGCTGGAAGGGCTGGAGAATGCCACTGCCCGGAACCTTCTGGGCAAACTCATCAACATCCTCCTGGCGGTCATGGCAGTCCTTCTGGTCTTTGTCTCCACGGTAGCCAACTGCGTGGTTCCCCTCATGAAGACTCGCAACAGGACGTTCAGCACTTTATTCCTTGTGGTTTTCATTGCCTTTCTCTGGAAGCACTGGGATGCCCTCTTCAGCTACGTGGAACGGTTCTTTTCCTCCTCCAGATGATGCTGGCACAAGAAGGCAGTGCTCCCCTACCCTCTGGCGAGTGCATGCGGCGAAGAATTAGACAGCAACTTACCTACTCTGAAGTTTTCTACAACAACAAAAGAGTTGAGTGAATCTGTTTACATTTAGAATAATGTTTTTTTCTTCAAAAGACGCAATTGCAATAGTATTTTTTAGATTTTATCCAAGAAGTTTTTTGGGCAAAAATCTTGGATCATTTTTATGTAGCATGATTTTCCTTGGGATGCAGATCTTAAACAGTCCTTTAACATGAACCAACAATCTGGAGCACACTGAAGGGCATTCTAAATTGTGGCTTGAAGGACTGCACTAAAATCCACTAAAAAGATGCGAAAACCTGATTAGGGAAACCGGTTAAACCTAACACCCTGCCTTGTCTGGGCTCACCACCTCTCCCCCTCCCAGACTAACTTTACTGTGAAGTCCTACCACATTCCATGTCTGAATTTCTGGATTCAGGGTGGATTTTCCTTGTCCGTGGAAGAACACATGGATCTCCCTGGCTTTCTCACCCAAGTTGGCCACTCATGGTAACCCTGGAAGTATGATCACTTTTGAACCTGGTCCCTTAACCTTTGCTAGGATACACAAGTGAGAGCATCATGCCCCAAAGGATCACTGCACAGTCCTACTACAGTATTTTGAAGTAGCCCTCTAAATACTTAACTTTAAGCAAATCCCATGGCCGCACTTTTAAGGTTTTTTTAAATATGTGTATAGTCACCAATTTAAAAAACAAAAAATCTGAACAGCATACTTGAAGAATGTAATACTCAAACTCTCAGTGCTTCCTTATGGTTTCTAATAGGATTTTTTATTATTGTTATTATTATTATTGGGTTTTTTTGGAAAGGGTTGGGAGGGTCTTTTATTTTTTCCTTTGAAATAAAGAAGTGATGTTTTTAAATGAAGAAATGTGTGGATATTTAAGTGTGCTGCTCCCTCTTGTCTTGAAACAATTTGAGTAAAGGAACACTTGCTGTAAATGCCACCCTCTGACACCCTTGTTTTGAGACCCAGCTTAAACTCCATCCTCTGGCTGCTGCTACTGCTTTTTGGTGTCCTGCCACCCCACACCACCACTTTATGGGCTTGGCTTGGTTGGAGAGGAAAGGGGTGCGCAGGGAGAGGGGGAGGCTGTTTCCACAAGCCAGCATGGTAGGGTAGAGATTTTTTTTGCCCCAACAATATGTTTACCCAGTGACTTTGGGCTGGGATTATCTGTAGGAAAAATTGAGACTGTACTATGAGAGTCATAAACAATTCCTTGTGTTTTCTTAGTTCATTTTTTAACACCCCCTAATTACTGAAACCAAAGTGATGTGGAATCTTCTGTCTGCATTTTGGGCCCAGCATCTTTAATTTCAAAGCTTTATTCTGTCTGCCCAAGAGAATCAACTGAAGGTGATTTCTCCCTAAAGAGCAGAAAAGCAAATGTCAGGTTAGAAGGACTCACGTTTGGGGTGTAAAATGTTGTCAGCGTCCTCTTCATCTGAACTGACTTGTTAACATAACTATGCTCAGTGGACCTTTATAGACAGTTTAGAAAAATGGACTGAGCCTTCTTCGCCATCCTATAACCAGTTCTACCATCCTGGCGGAACTTGGGCTTTTAGAGCCTATCTAGAAAGCTTGGCCAACCTTTTCGTATTCATAGTATTGAATCACAAATGCTGTTGCCTCTTGGCCTCTGTTCTGTGCAACCAGGTGATGAGCAAGGGGCACATACTTTGCCCTGAAAAGAGTAGCAAAGCATGCCCTGCCCATCTCCCCTATACCAGGAAATTCTTCTGGAACTGGGTTAACACTGCCTGTCTGTCTGAGAGGATGGCTTACATGACAGCTCCAGCCTCCTGTGCCTTGGCAGGCTGGCCTTCTCAGAAACAGCATGTTGTTTCCATAATCATTTTCATATTTTAACTCAGGTACCCCAATCTTCACTCCATCCCCCAATGATTGTAGTACACCTGTTAGCTCTGTTGACCTCTCAAAATCAGTGCCCAGAGCAGGCACCACAGGGGTGATTTTTCTTTTAAAAAATAATTGGAACCAATTTATGTTCAGGCCAAAAACAAATTGTTCTCAAGCCTATGTATTTACAATGTTAACTTTGCCTAAAGGTATTGCAGTGACTTTAGGCAGAAGTGCCAAAGGACACCATGACCTTGTCGAACTAGCACAGTTTTTCCTAATTTTGTGCTTTAGTGAGGGAAAGACAGTCCCACAAAGTTATTGGAAAGATGCTCTAGCCACAATCCTCCAGTTTTTCTAAGACAGAACTTCTGAGTCCCGTGAACTGTGTAGAGACTACGAAGTATTGTGGGCACTGGAAGTCATTGGCTAGATGGATTGAAATTGTTCCCATTTGCCTTGGGACAGTTTCTGTCAAAGGAAGGTTTTCGCCTCTGGAAAGCCCCCTGAGCTCCCAGCCAAACAGGCCCGCGCTGACTGTCCATCCTCCATTCTCAAAATGTCCTCGGAAGGACCTCCAGGCTAGGTCAGGCACGGTAATGGCTTTCTAGATCTCTTGTCCCTTGATTATTCACCAGGCCCAACAGTTGTCTGCATTTAATGCTGTTTGTAACCGTGCATCTATTTTCTTGCCTTCCTTCCACTTTGTGCTGCCTATACCTGCTGCCTTTGAGCTTCTTTGCATTGTGACTGTTCCTGGGTTCTCTTATCTATTCAAAGCTCTTCTATAACCTCGCTCTAATGGTTTAACAGTTCTGTGGATGGAAACTTGTCACTCTAATGCTTCTTCTCTTTTAAAGACTACAAGCATTCCATTTGAAATGAAGCATTCCTGGATTACTGGTTAGTGCTGGTGTGTGAGGCTGACTATGGTAGCCTGGGTGACTCTGTTCAGGTTGTAGAGTGACTAACATTTACCTTTTTTTATGATAGTTGAACAGCACTTCTGTCTGCTCCAATTTCAGTTCTTTGGAAAGATATTCAGTGCATCCTAGCAAGGAAGGCTTTCTATTCCACTGGCTCCTTAAGAAGCAAAAGTAGGTTAAATTTTACACTTGCCTGACTGGGTGGGGTTTTCTCTCTCCCCTGTACCCCCTCCACCCAATTGAGGTAAAAATCTGATACGAAGAAAAACTCAGATCAAGCCTTCCTTGCTAGCCATGTCGTAACAATGAGCATAATTTTCATGTGGTCTTTGCTGTATTTGGTTTTGTTTCTGATTTCATATTCCTTTGAGGTACAGTCAGATGAAATGCTGAGTTCCAAGTGAGCTCCAGTGAGGAGCTGCCTTTCAACCTCAGAAAATGTGCATCCAAAACAAAACCAAATATTATCAAAAAACTGACACAGGTAAAATTATGGTTCCCACCCCCACGTGAAGCTGGGGATTTTGAACGTGGCTCTAAGAGTTAACATTTCTGTCTGTGTGTCGTGTATGCTGGGTGATGCCCTCAGTAGGATTGACTACTAGACTGTAAGTGTGTTTTATCAAAGTGTGTAAGAATAAAAACTCACTTGCACGAATTGAAAAGTACAGAAATGACACTTGTGAACGTGTGAACATTAACACTGTAGTTGATAGATCTTAAGCTGCTAATTGTTGAGAGAGAATTACATTTTTGTTTTGTCTGGTTGCTGCAGATTCTCAGCAGCACTTTTACTGTACATACAAATTGAAATAAAGACCTCAGCTATTAACGAGGTGGTTGGACTCGGGTTTGTTTTGCTCTTTATTTTTGCATATTCAGTTCCGGTGACAAGTTTGTCAGTCTGAAAACTTCCCACTAGTTTCTGCATTAGAAACTTTGTGAGTATGTGAGTGAGTGAGTGAGTGAGTGAGTGAGTGAGTGTGTGTGTGTGTGTGTGTGTGTTTAGCCAGTATCTTAAAACTGTAACCGATAGCTGATAGCTGGTTAGCTGTCACCGTCTCCCTGGATTGTATACACTTCACTTCAGACTGGCATTTTGCCACAGTTCCTTTAGGCTGGTCGGTAGGACTGCCTTTTAGTGCTTTGGAGGGAGTTCTTGGGAGGGAGTTCTTGAGAGGCAGTACCCCCTAAATTCAGCATCTGATGCCCACAATGGGTATGATAATCCCTGTCTATTGTTACAAGGCTTTGTTAATAAACCAATGTTATGATGGGAGTGAAAACTTACTTTATAAAACATTTGAGGTTTGAAGTTCTACATTCATGAAAGGGGTTATCTTCTAGCCTAACTCCAGCTATGGTTTTGGTATAGATGTAGTAGTTTCTATTATGGCTTTTCTTTGATGATCTCTGGGAGGTCTCTGGAAATCGAGAAGCTCGAATCTTACCTTTTTGTAATTTTCTTTTTTTTTTTGGCCACGCTGCGGCATGCAAGATCTTAGTTCCCTGACCAGGGATTGAACCCGCGGCCCCTGCAGTGGAAGCGCAGAGTCTCAACCACTGGACCGCCAGGGAAGTGCCTAATCTTGCCTTTGACAGGGTACCAAACAGGGTCCTCATGACTTGGTCCTTCACACCCCCAATCTGAATGTCGAGATGTTTAGGCCACACTTCTGGCTTACTAGTTCTGTGCCTCCTACCCCATCTATAAACTAGAGATATCACACCCATCTTGATCCTACCTTGTGGATGATGTGAAAATAAGAGATGCCGCTTGTGAAAACTTTTAAACTCGCTGTGAGAATGCCCTAAATTTCTTGAAATATGGACCAGGCTGCCATGTAGAGATGTGCAGGTTGTAAGCCGGCCAATCCCAAGGGGCCGTAAGAAAACTACACTGTGAACGACACGTCCTAGAGTTTCACAGTGCACAGTGGGCACCCAGAACAGCCCTCACCGCAGCTGATAATTTGAAAGCCTGATTTATTGTCATCCATTAAAGACTTTGGAGAGTGGAAGGCTGGATACATAAATCTGAGAAGCTGTGGTGTAGACAACAGACTGGAGAGACAGGGGATGGGTGTGTGGCCAACTAGAAAATGTCGGCCTCACCTGAAGTGTGCAACTGTAGTGTTTTAAAACTCCATGAGCTAAACTAAACTCCTAGCCAACTTGTGACCCCAAATCTAGGTAATGAAGAGTAGCTAACATTTATTGAGCACTTACTGAATGCTGGGCTTAATGTTTGGTACTTGTAATGCAATTCTCACTTAATTCTCCCCAGGGTCTTACACAGGCCTTGTCATCCTCATTGTCTAGCTGAGGAAATGAAACTTAAGTGGCTTGCCCAAAGTTATACTGTTAAGAAATGGTAAATGAATGTGATGGAAAACAGGTCTGTGCAATGTACGTAACAAAAGATGGGTGTCCACAAAGAGTTAATATAAACCGAGAAAACCGTCAGCTAAGTAGAAAATAGGCAAAAGATTCACAGAAAAACAAATGAATCACCAATAAGCATCCAGTAGAAACTGTTCGGTCTCATGCGTAAATCAGTGTGTTAAATGGAAAAAAAAAAAGTGGTGAAACAGTATATTGTCTATGTGTGTTCAAAATAGTTTGTTTGCATAAATATATGTATGTAAGTATACAGAAATGAAACCACATTAAACTGTCCCCAGTAATTACTTCTGGGAAAGGGAGTGGGAGGAATGGTCGTGAAATAGGACTTTCATGCTTGACTCCTATGAAGTATGAATCTCTTAATAGAAATGTATTTGTGTATCTTTAAAAAATCAACACTTTTTAAAAAGAAAATAACAGGTCCCTTGAGAGGTGGAAAAGAGATGACAGTGTTACTCATGCCAGACTGTAATAGAACATCTTTTGCTTTAGGATTGCCTTAGAAGGAGCTCTGGACCAAGTTTGGGCCACCCGTTGGGCTTTCTTGCCACCCTGGATTTCTAGGCGTTGTGGTCAGATGGCCATCCCAGTGCCAGACAGGACGTGGGGCGGTGGGCTTGCAGCAGCTGGTACCACCTGTTCGGTTCAGCCCTTCATTCATCCTACAGCATTTGAGAGCCACTCTGTGTACCAGACCAGGCTGTGGAGATGTGCTCAGTCAAGGGGAGAGGAACCTGTGTTGTAATAGAGCTGGAAGCCACGTGTGGGAGCGAAGAGGAGGGAGCAGTTCTGACCGGGCAGTTGGGAAAAGCTGGATGGAGGAGGGTTTATGGTGAGTGAAGATGAGTGAGGAGGGCCTTCCAAGTTGAAGGAACAGTATTGGCAAAACCACGGAGGTGACAAAGGCCGAGGTGAGTGGGTCAAGCAATGGATCAGAGCCTCAGATGGCTGAGAGGGTGCCTGGAAGAACATGTGAATCAGGGACAAAGTTAAAAATAGTTGCGAAAGGGCTTCCCTGGTGGCGCGGTGGTTGAGAGTCCGCCTGCTGATGCAGGGGACACGGGTTCGTGCCCCGGTCCGAGAGGATCCCACATGCCGTGGAGCGGCTGGGCCCGTGAGCCATGGTCGCTGAGCCTGTGCGTCCGGAGCCTGTGCTCTGCAACGGGAGAGGCCACAGCAGTGAGAGGCCCGCGTACCGCAAGAAAAAAAAAAATAGTTGTGAAAAATTCTGAATGCCATGCCGAAGGTTTACCCTGTGGCTGCAGGAAGGTGTTGAGTGGTGTAGTGACCCATCCTGTGTTTAAAGACAATTATAGCCCTTCTGGAAGGAACCAGTAGCCTCCTTTTCATGGCATCCAAGTCACTTGGCTGGTTGAGAAATGCTGTCCAAGGTATTTGATCTTTTGCCTTTTGATCCTATAATGGAAGGAGCTTAAACTTTTTATTTGATCTGGGAGGTGAGGGTATAGTGAGGGTATAGGAAGCTCAGAGTTCACTCCATACATATAAATGTATGTCACTTCTGGCATTAGAATCGTTAAATTCTACAACAAGAGTGCTTACAAATTTATTCAGGCTTCTGTCTTAATGAATGCTTAAACTGTCCAAAGGAATATTCTTTTAGAAGACTTCATTTCAGTAGTTATTGAGACTATTAAAATGTACAGCAAACCATGATGAAAATAAATTATAATAACCACTATACCTTAGAGAGCGGTTGTGAGGATTAAATGAAATAATTGTGCGGTGCCTCACCCAGCTCCACAAATGGTCTCAATTATTGTTATTAATAGACTGAGAATTCCTTGAGGGCAGGAATCTGCCCTCACAACAATCTCACTCATCTGAATCTCTTCAGACTATATCGTGTCTCTCATTCTTACCTGATGAAGGACTCAGTAGCCAGAGTTTGGGCTGTCTGTAGCCAGCTCTGGCTCCTGAGTTGGTTTGGAAAACCAAAAAGTAATCAGTATGTGTCAAGGATACTCTGACCATAGAAACAACAGAAGAGAGCATCCCAGCCATAGAGAACAAAAGCTGGCTAATGGATGCACATACACTGGGCTGAGGGGCTAACAATAGATTTTACTGGTGACTTCTTAACCACAGGTAAGGACGTTGTTGTGTTCATGGCTGTGTCCTTAGTGCCTGGAATGGTGCCTCGCACATAATGGGTGCTGTTTGAAAAGTGGAATTTTAAAATTGCTACATATTGAATCCCTAGTCTGTGCCAGGCACAGTGCCACTTGTTTTACTGCTAATTCTCACAGTTGCTCTGAAGAGGAGATGGTGTAATTTCCATGTTGCAGGTGAAAACAAACTCAGATAGGTGTTTGGGTTTTATCCCATGGGCAAGTCGTTTTACTAGTAGATGGCAAAGTCAGGATTTGGACTCAGAGACCCTCAATCACACTTCTTTATGCACTGGAAGCATTTTGTTCTCTCTTACGTGTTTTCATTAGGTATCTTCCAGAACATAAATGAAACAGTTCCTGCTGAAATTCATTTAATCGTCATGACCAGGTTGCCAGCCCAGAGACACTGACTTGGATAATTGGAATGTTATGCTGTTTGCCCCTACACTAAAACAACCCAGACTACTGTACTTACTCTTTTTTGAAAGTACCAGCTTTAATGAGATACCATTCAATTCAGTTGTTTAAAGTGTTCTATTCAGTGGTTTTTGTTTATTGACAGTTGTGCATCCAGCATCACTAATTCCAGACCTTTTTCATCACCTAAAAATGGAACCCTCCACCCATTAACTGTCACTCTCCTATTCTCTCAGCCCTAAGAAACCACTAATCTACTTTCTATCTATAGGTTTGCCGATTCTGGACGTTTTATGTAAATGGAATCACACGATATGTGGTCCTTTGTGACTGGCTTTTTTCACTTAGGATGTTATCAGCGTTCATCTATGTGGTAGCATGTTTCAGTACCTCGTTCTTTTTTACTGCTAAATAATATTGCATTGTATGGATATACATTTTTATCCATTCATCAGTTGTTGGATGTTTGGGTTGTTTCCATTTTTTTAGCTATTATGAATAGTGTTGCTGTGAACATTCATGTACAAGTTTTTGAATGGACCTTTGTCTCATTTCTCTTGGGTATATACCTGGGAGTGGAATTGCTGGGTCATACAGTAACTACGTTTAATCTTTTGAGAAACTACCAGACTGTTTCCAAAGTGGCTGACGCATCTTACATTCCTACCAGCTGTCTGCACATCCTCACCGGCACTTGTCATCATCTGACGTCTTAATTATACCCATCCTTTGGGTGTGAAGTGGTATCTCATGGTCTTGATTTGCATTTTATGTGTTTTTATGCTAATATCTCTTTTCATAAGCTTTCCTATCCATATCTTCCCAACCCAGGCTGTGGCTGTCACATTTCATTATTGCCACTGTGCTTGCCTTACCTAAAAGCCTTTCATTTCCCCACTAAAAACTGCTTTTCATCTACTGTGGGCTGGGATTCCATATAACCCAACTCGTCAGAATTATATCCAAAGTAAGGTTAACTGGATTCTGAATGAGTCCCCACAATAAGTAAGATATGTGCTTGGACTTTGTGACTGCTGATCTAGCAGCTTTGAGACTATTTCTGCTTAAAACCAAGATTTTATTAAAAAAAAAAAAAAGAGAGGAAGGAGAGAGAGAGGGAAGGAAGGGAGGAAGGAAGAAAGGAAGCCTGGCCTCCCACTAGTCATGTGACCTTAGACTCAGCCCAAGTCCTCACGCACGCGTCCCCCGCTCCTCCCTTCCTGCCTTGTACTGCTTCACTTCTCTGCTCCTTTGCATGTGCTCTTCCCTCTTCTTGCAGTGACACCCCCCACCCCCGGCCCTATTTATCTGCCTGGCAAGCTCTTACTCTTTTTTTTTTTTTTTTGGCTGCTTTGGGTCTTCGTTCCTGCACGCGGGCTATCTCTAGTTGTGGCGAGCAAGAGCTACTCTTCGTTGTGGTGTGCGGGCTTCTCATCGCAGTGGTTTCTCTTGTTGCAGAGCACGAGCTCTAGGTGTGCGGGCTTCAATAGTTGTAAAACGTGGGCTCAGTAGTTGTGGCTCACGGGCTTAGATGCTCCGTGGCATGTGGGATCTTCCTGGGCCAGGGCTCGAACCCGTGTCCCCTGCATTGGCAGGCAGATTCTTAACCACTATGCCACCAGGGAATCCCTCTTACTCTTTTATTTTACTCTTTATTAAGGAATTTTTCAAACATAGGCCATAAATGCATAGGGTAATAAACCCCAATCAACAGTTACCAACTTGTGGTCAATCTTGCCTCATCCACACCTGCCCTCCTCTCCCCTCAAACTGGATCCATTTGGAACAAATGCCAGGTAGCATACATTATTTGTCCTTTTTGGGGTTTTTTTCTGGTCATTTTTTTTTATTAAGGTGAAATTCACATAATATAAAATTAACCATTTTAAAGTGAACAACTCAGTGGCATTTGGTAGATTTACAATATTGTATAACCACTGCCTCTATCTAGTGTAAACAGCTTCATCACCCCGAAAGGAAACTCCATACCTGATAAGCGGGCGCTCCCCATTTCCCCCTTCCACACACTCCCACCACCATCCTGGGCTCTGTCTTTATGAATTTGCCTCTTCTGGGTGTTTCATATAAATGTAATCATCCAAAATGTGACCTTTTGTCCGGCTTCTTTCACTCAGCATAATGTTTTCAGTGTTCATCCATGTTGTAGCATGGATCATGACTTCATTCCTTTCCAAAGCTGAATAATATGCTTTTGTAGGGGCAGACCTCATTTTGTTTATCCCTTCTCAGTTGATGGCTATTTGGGTTGTTTCCACCTTTTGGGTACTATGAATAATTCTGCTGTGAACATAGGTGTCCATGTACTTGTCCGAGTACCTGTTTTCATTTCTTTTGAGGCGTACACCTACGAGTGAACTTGCTGGGTTGCGTGGTCATTCTGTGTGTAACCTTTTGAGGACGTAGGCAGCCTCTCCCCTGTGAAGCCCGCCCTGACTTCCCCACATACATTCAGGTGACCCCGGCTTTGCGAGCCTCTCTGTTACAGCACCTACCTCACTATGACTTCTTTGGTTTATGTGTGGTTTTGCCACACTACATCGCTTCCTGTGGTAACTGAGCTCTTTTTCACGAAACACCCTCCCCCATGCTCGCTCCCCATCATTCAGGTGAACTAATCCCATGATCCTGGCTCGAGAGCTGGACAAGTAATTCAAGTCAGGCCAGTCACACTTGGTCCTGAGGCTGTTGCTGGCTGAGTTGGGAAAGAGAGACTCTTCTCCTTTTGCTACCTACAAGGACCCTTTGTCCCCAGAGCTGCCAGGAGCACAGCCTACCCAAGTATGAGGTCAAGAGGGAGGGAGGCAAAGCCAAGACATGGACAAGAGAAACAGGTTCTTGATGAACCAGTTTGACTCCTGGATGCAGCCATGCTTGAAGACAGATTCATCTCTTGAACCTCCCAGTGTTGTGAGCCAGTAAGTTTCCTTTATGGCTAAGGTAGTTTGAGTTGGGTTTTGTCACTTGCAGCCAGGAGACACACATGATGGTGGACTCATAAGGGACTGTCTGCCAATACCCTCCCTTCCAGGACCACACCTCCCCACACTTCAGCCAAGCTGTCTGCATGGGAGGGGCCGTATTCTCATAGCCTGGTACTGTCGAGCTTGGGACCAGAAAGAGGGTTAGTCCTAGTTCTTGGGTCATAGGAGCAGGTAAGTGTGATGTTCGTGAGAGCTGTTGGCAGGGAGAGACCCCAGGCAGGCAAAGAGAGGTGAGGTAGGGCACACCCCAGCGCCCCGGGCCCTGGCCCAGCTGCCAACGCTGGCCCTACAGACCTCGCCATGGTTCGGTCGTGTAAGACATGCCCGTGTGCCTCTAACTAGTCACGCTTTGGGGGCCCAATGTAATTCAGGCCACATTCTGTAATATGCCTAGTCTCATGTCTCCCACAAGCTTCTTAAGCCACAAACCACTTCTTATTCACTTCTGCATCATTCATACCTGTGAGGAGCTCTGCCAGGGCTCCTGCCTGCGTGGACACACCTCTGACTTTATGTCAAGTGCTTGTGCATCCCAGGAGCCATGCTTAGTTGTTGTATGGGTGTCTTGTTTGATCCTACTGGATGCTAGTAGGTGGAACTGTGTGAAATTTCCAATAGTCAACTATATTTTGAGCTATAAAAACAGGCATTTCATATGGCCCAGTGTCATACGAATGGTATTTTGCTGATGAGGCCAGCAAGGTTGGTGTCTTGCCCGAGGGAAGCCGGGTAGAAAATGGTGGAGCTGACAGCAAGGGGATGCCTTGACTTTCAGTGACGTGGGTGGGTGAGAGAGGGGAGACAGGGAGCGGAGGTCTCGTAACAGAGCCTCCGCCCTGCCCGTCTGCCTTCGGCACCCTGGGCAGTGAGAGAGGAGGCTGAGGGCCCGCAGGTGCTGCAGGCCCGCCCCGCGGCTCCTGGGAGCCCAGCCCATGGACAGAATGGCAGGGCTCACTCAGGGCCCAGTTCGTCCTGCAAAGGCTCTCTGGTCAGGCAGGAAGGGCAGCACGCCTCTGGGGAAGGTCTCTGCCCAAGTCAGCCGCCTGTGACCTCAGGCAAATCCTTCCAGCTGTCCCCACCTCCTTAACTCCACTGAGGAATAGAGGTAACAAGGGCACCAGTCTCAGGAGGTTGTTAGGAGGGTGTCGTGAGTTAACTGTTGTCAGGTACCCAGAACAGCACCTGACAGGCAGTAAATGCTCAGTGAACGTCAACCAGCCTTGCTGTTATCAGAAGCCAGGCTCCCTTGTACACCCTTCGCCACACCTGACAAAATGCTGTCGTTCCCATGCTTACAGTCACTGCCATACCTTCACACGTGCTGTTCTCACTGCCCTGCCCTCCCTCTGTCTGCTTGGGGAATTTCTCTTCTTCCTTCAAAAAGCCCCCCTTCTCAGAAGTCTTCCTTGACCAGCCCTTCTCCCCACATCCCCCAAACATTCGCTTCCTTCTCTGTCTCTAGTCCAGTGCCAGCTGAGTTGGGCTCTATGACAGCTACACAGTGAGTGGTGGTTGAGCGTTTACATGACTGTCAGCCCCGCTGGACTGTGAGGGGAGCAGGGGAGGGGCCAGTTTCTCTCCTGGAGGACCTCAGACTCTCAGTGGTTTCAAGTGTGAAACAATCAGTGATTGAGATAGAAATCTCCCAGCTACAGGACAAGTACACAGAGGAACTTGAGTCTGGAGGGAGGCCGGCGTGTGGTGGGTTCTCACACTTCAGACCCAGCTCCCTGGATCCACCCATTGGAGAACTGCAAACTGTTTAGCTAGTGGCCCCCCCGAAAGAATTTGGAAACACTGTGCCCTCTCACACATTCTACAGTTGACATCTACAATATTAAGGCTTAAATGGGGAGGACTTCCCTAGTAGCGCAGTGGTTAAGAATCCACCTGCCAATGCAGGGGACATGGGTTCGAGCCCTGGTCCGGGAAGATGTCACATGCTGCGGAGCAACTAACCCCCTGTGCCACAATTACGGAGCCCATGCGCTGCAACTACTGAAGCCCACGCGCCTAGAGCTCATGCTCCTCAACAAGAGAAGCCACCGCAATGAGAAGCCCGTGCACAACGAAGAGTAGCCTGTGCTCGCCGCAACTAGAGAAAGCCCGCTTACAACAATGAAGACCCAATACACCCAAAAATAAATAAATAAATTTATTGAAATTTTAAAAAAAGCTTAAATGGGTGCAAAGGATGTACTTTCCAGGATATTTTAAATATTGACACTGTAAGGTTGAACTGTTTCGTCACTCTGTGACGCATCCAGTGAAGCTAAAGAGCATAGTGATTGCGTCCCCATCATCACCCATGTAAACAGCACGCAAACAAGCTCTTCTTTATTAATGAGGTTTCACCTCACTTTTTTATCTCTGAAAATTGTATTCAGTTCCTCTCCCCACAAAGTTTTAGCCTAATGTACTATAATTCTTATGCCTGAAAATCTCTTATTGATCACACCATCTTCTCTGTACCAAAAACTATGGATGTAAACTGGCTTTAAAATCTTCTGTGATCATAAGTCACTAAGTGTTTTTAAAATGTTATTCTGGAAAGGTATGATTACAAATATTAGTATGTGATTGATCAAAACTATAAATATTACAAATATTGATAGATACTGATTAAACAAAATGTTACTATATATTTCATTTTTTTATGAGTTGATTGGATTTCCCCCATTGTGTGTACCCATGGATAAATATGAAGCTTATTTCTACAGCTTCATTTCTTCCTCATTCTCATTTTTACAGGTATAAGCACTCAGAAATCTTGTCACATAAATAAGGAACAGAAACGAAAGGAAGGAGTATTGGAGCAATGTTACTCAATTATTTTAACTCCCTTTGAGTTTTATGCTCAAAATCAATAGTAATCCATCATCAAGAATTATTTTTTGTTGCAACTTGGTGATAGGTTAATGAGAGTTCCTTATACTATTTGTGTATGTTTCCATTTATCATAATATAAGTTAAAGACGCTATGTTTAC
This sequence comes from Delphinus delphis, assembly GCF_949987515.2. NCBI lineage: Eukaryota > Metazoa > Chordata > Mammalia > Artiodactyla > Delphinidae > Delphinus > Delphinus delphis. The sequence continues at coordinate 99,658,983 of NC_082692.2, read as the reverse complement.
TCTCTATTGGCTGACAAAAGGATTGGGCCCTCCTGCAATTTTGTTGCAAGCAAAAAATAGAAACTACTCGACTGGCCAAAGGATTTGTCTCCCAGTACTCTAAGCTCTTTTTCCTCTCCAGTCCCAGAGGAGGACTTCCAACTGGCCTTGCCAGTTGGGAGCATTTGTCTTTCTTTCCCAAAGCAAGAAGCTGCTTTCTCAGGGAGTCAGTGCCCCATTTGAAGACTGTGGTGGATGACTGTAATGGACCCCTTGGCCAAGGACCTGGGGAAGTGGGTCAGACCAGGAAGAATGAAAGAAAGATTCCATCTCAGAATGTAAGTGCATTCTTTGCCCCTTCCAGCCTCTCCCACACCCCTTGCTCAGAACCTGGTACCTTTCAGTGGAGAAGACCTGAGTGTGACCTACCCAGGTTCATGCGGTTTAGAAGGGTGAAGCTGGAACTCTTTACATCCATCTTTTACAATTACTTCAGCCCGGGAAAGCCTAATGAATAAATTGCATTTAAAATAAAAATGAACAGCTAAATGTGATCCTGGAGTGGATCCTAGATTTGGAATGGAGGCTGGGGGTGGGTGAATGCTATAAAAGACCTCGTTGGGACAACCGGCAATATTTGAATAATATTTTGTAGCGTAAATAACAGTATTGAATCACGATTAAATCGCCTGATCTTGAAAACTCTGCTGTGGTTGTGTAATAGGATATCCTTGTTCTGAAGGATTTAGGGTTCAAGGGGCATCACGTCTGCAATTTACTCTCCCGATGCTTGGAGGGGGACTTGAATATGCAAAGAGGGGGTCAGAATGCTAAAACTTGAATCTGAGTTAAGAAAGGGGTCCAAGAGTTCTCTGTATTATTCTCACAATTTTTCTGTAACTTTGAAACGATTTGAAAACAAACTCTGGCGCCGCAAACCCGGTCTCTGGCGCCGCCTGGTGGCTTCTTCGGGGAGTGCACCCTCCGTGTCGGAAACCTTTAAACTACCCGCCTCGGGCAGCGGCTCCCGACGTCCCTCTGCCCAGCCACCCCGCAGATCAGCCCCTCCCGCCCACGGCGTCTCTGGTCGAGCCGGTTTGATTTTCCTTTCGTAGGTCTGTCCGCGTCTGTGAACCTCTGCAGGCGCATTTCTTGTGCAACCAAGGTGAGGTCGCGTTAATCTTGGATTGAGAGTAGGAATCTCAGAGCTTCCAACCCGGATGCTTTCTACGACTAGGGAAACTGAGGCCCGGAGAGGGCAAGTCGCCGATCATGGCTAGAACCGAAGTTTTCCTGACTTCTTTGTTCTCTACAAGCTGCTGGCCCGAACCCCACCGTCTTCTCCCTGGATTTGACTCAGATGCGGCCTCTCGCCTCAAGTCTGGGCTCCCACGAGGCCGCTCTATGACTTCACTCACGCCCGCCACGCGCCTCCCCCCCCGCCCCCGGCCTCGCACCCACGCAGCACATTCTCGTCCCCGGGCCTCTGTCCACGCGGTCCCTCTGCCCCGACATCCCCTGGGGCTGCCTTTTCCTCCCGTGCTTTCTGCCAGCATATCACCTGCCCAAGAGCCTTCGGCGACCACCCAACTACCTGAGCCCTCCTTCACTGGTCTCCCCGTTTGTGCAACTGTGCAGTCACTTATTTGTCGTCTACTTGTTGCTCTCTGCCTCTCTGCCCCCACTGGAATGGCGGCCCCTGCGGACGGGACCCTATCTGGTTTCCCGGTGTGTCCCCAGCGCCTGGTACAAAGCGGGGGCTCTGGCAAGGGCAGGAATGTTCTCCCCCTCCTCGATTCCCCAGTATTGTGCCCACGTGACCATCGGCAAGGAAATGTCCCCCACCCCCACCCAGAGGCGTCTGTGGTTTCTGAGGGGCTCAAAGCCCCAAGGGGGAAATGAGGGGGGATGGCTCAAGTGACCCTGGCCACTGGGGACAGCGTGCTGGCCGGAACCAGGAGCGCAGTCGCTCTACACAGTGCGGAGCAAGGGGCACGGCGGGGGACGCTGGGCTCAGTCCCCAGCCCAGGCCTCCCCCTTGCAAACGAGGAGGGGCGGTGTGGGCCGTGGGAGGCTCCGCCCCGCGACCCAGGGACCCCAGCCCCGCCCAGGCCCGGGGAGGGTCCCACCCCCGGGACAATACCGGGCGGGGCCGGAGCGGACAAGCGGACAATGGGCCCCGCTCACCCTGCGCTCCGCTTCCGGCCTTTCCCAGCCTGTGTTGGCGGGACGCAGGACCGCGGAGGCCCGCGCTGCTTTGGGTGCCGCACGTCCCGGCCCGGGCGGGACTAGGCAGCGCCCCCGTGCGGAGCCGGAGCCGGGGCGCCGCGCCCGCCCCCCGCACCCCGCGGGACCCCGACTGCGGCGCCCTAGGGGCCAGCCCCGCAGGCGGCCGGCAAAGGGAGTGGTGGTTAAAAAACTTTTTTGTTTTTAGTTTTCTATTGAGGTATAATTTACAGTGAGGGAAATGGACAGATCTCAAATATGTGAAGTTTAATGAATTTTTACACATGTTTATACCCTGTAACTAACTCTCAGAACAAGACGGAACATTCCAGCTCCCCAGATAATTCCCTGGTGCTCCTCCCCAGTCAGTCCCTGCCCCCAATCCCAGCCCTTGGCAACCACTGATCCCTCCTTTGTCGGTACAGCTTGGCCTTCTCCAGAATGTCCCATAACTGGAATCCTGCAGTATGGAGACTTTTGAATCTGGCTTTGAGATTCATCTGTGTTGTGTGTCCATAGCTCATTCCTTTTGATTCCACTGTAGGGCTGCATCTTATTTGTTAATCTATTTATCGGTTGTGGGAATTTACTGTTGTTTCTGGCTTAGGGCAATTATAGAGCTGCTATACACATTTGTGTACAGGTTTCTGGGTGCAAGTGTGTTCTCATTTCATGTCAATACCTAGGAGTCGGATTGATGTTTTGCCTAAGTCTACGTTTGACTTTGTAAGAAACTACTATGTTGTTTTGCAATGTCTGCACCATTTCACACACATACACGTGCCCCAGAAGTGTGTACAAGTTCCTGTCGCTCCACATCCTTGTCAACACTTGCTATTGTCAGTCTTAAATTTCAGCCATTTGAGTGGGTATGGAGATGTCTCAAGAGAGTGATTATTGACTCAACAAATGAACAAACACCCAGAGCACACCAGCCTTCAGAAAGTCCCAGCAGTTTCCCAGCCTTTCCTCACCCTACTTCCAGGCAGTATTTAGGCGCAGGGAGGGGCCAGAGTCAGCCCATGTACACACTCTGGGTGGACAGATGCCTGTCCGCATCGGTCCCTAGGACTGAGCTGGCAGGAAGCTTTTTATGCTTAGGTCCTTCCCAGATGCCCAGCCGCCTGGGGAAGGAGCTGGCACTGAGTCCACAGGTCAAAGGGATGGGACTGGGTTTCAACTTGGGTCCTACCTGCTCAGCCATCCCAAACAAAGAGCCTGTCTTAGTCTGCTTGGGCTGCTATAACAGGATTCCTAGAATGAGTGGTTTACAAACAACGGATATTTCTTTCTCACAGTTCTGGAGGCTGGGAAGTCAAAGATCAAGGTAACAGCAGATTTGGTGCCTGGTGAGAGCCGACTTCCAAGTTCAATACATGGCTGCATTCTCCATGTGCCTTCACATGGCAGGAGGGACAAGAGAGTTCTCTGTCATCTCTTTTATAAAGGGCACGAATCCTATTCATGAGGGCTCCACCTTCATGACCTACTCACCCCCAAAAAATCACACCTCCTGATACAGTCACATTGTGGGTTAGGATTTAACAGAGGAATTTGAGGGGGATGCACTCAGTCTATAGCAGAGCCTCCGGAAGAATCACTGAAAGACAAATGAGGAAAGGGGAGTGAACACAGGTGCAGTGTTTGGAAACCGAGGATGTAGAGGGAAGGCAGCAGCCCATGCACCTGGCAGGCAAGTAGTTCTCATGGCTGGACCTCTGGGGGCCACCACCTGAACACACAGGGCACCTAGAGGCCTGGCTCTGCCTCTGAAGCCCCTTGTGATCTGAGTTTTGGAAGATACGGAGGTGGTGCTAGGAGGGGCCTGCCTCCCTGCCTTCAACACATCTTTATTGCACATCTGCTGTGTGCTGGGCACTGTCTGGCACAGAGCACCAGTCCCTGGTGAAGGTCCCAGTCTGGCAGGAGAGATGGCTGACAGCCCCCAATGAGCACATTGGTCTGGGAGGGCCTCTTTGAAGGGGAGACATTTGAGCAGGGACTTGAGTGATAAGAAGGCAGCAGCCCTGGGGAAAGGGCATAACAGGCAGTGGGAACAGCAAAGGCCAAGGCCAGGAGGTGGGAACATGCTAGGTGGACTGAAGCAACAGAGAGCAAAGGGGACAATGGAAAGAGCCGAGGGTGGTGAGGGCACCGGGTCAGATGGTGTCTTGGTCGGCTTTGGCTGCTGTAACAAAGTACCACATCTCAACAACAGAAATTTCTTTTCTTACAGTTCTGGAGGCCAGAAGTCCAAGATCAAGGTGTCGGCAGGTTTGGTTTCTCCTGAGGTCTCTCTCCTTGGCCTACAGATGGCCCCCTTCTCGCTGTGTCCTCACATGGTCTTTCCTCTGTGTGTGTACTTGTCTGTGTCCTAATCTCTTCTTAAAAGGACACTAGTCCTGTTGGCCTGGGGCCCACCCATAGGACCTCATTTTAACTTAATCACCCCTTGAAAGGCCCTGTCTCCAAATACAGTCACATTCCGAGATACTGGGGGTTGGGACTTCAATATATGAATTGGGGGGGGACACGATTCAGCCCATAACAGTTGGCTTTTGCTCTCAGGCAAGTGGGGGCCTGGGTAGGGGTTGAGCAGGAATGGACAAGATCTGATTTGCCTGTTAATAGGATCCCTCTGGCGCCACGGCCAAGAGTAGGATAGACTGCTGGGGAGGAAACCAGTGAGGAAGCTACTGCCACAGTCCAGGCTAGAAGCCGGTGGCTGGACATGGGTGGTAGGGTGGGTGGGGAGCAGGGGTCAGACTCTTGTTATCTTTGGGAAGTGGGGCCTGTAGGTTTCCCAAAGGATGGATTTGGGAGGGGGGAGGCTGGGAGGGGGATGGCGCCCTGGGCCCTGGCTGAGGGAGGTGCCAGCTTCCCCTTCCTTGCCCCTTGATTCCTTATCCACCAGGTGCCTACTGTGTGCAGCGCTGCGCCCACGGGAGAGGCAGCCAAGGCCTAGAGGCAGAGCCCAGGCCCTGGGCGTGCTGACTCGGGACTTCTCCTCCTCCGGCCCTTCCTCCCAACTCCTGGCTGCGGAGCCTGACCCCCACTTGGACAAACATCTTGCGGCCATTTCCGCCTCGCCTGCCCGGAGCCCCAGCCTGGCCTGAACAAACACTCGGGACCTGTGCTTCCGGCCTCAGCTCTGGGAAAAGCCCAGCCAGGGGCCATTGAGGTCAACCCTGGAGGGAAGTGGGAAGGAGGCACCAGGGGCCTAATCACACCCATCTCAGAGGACCCTAGGGAGGCAAGAAGCACCCTCTGGGCCTGGCACCAAGAGGGGGACACTGCCCACAGGGCTGTGAGAGGCCTGGGGAGGGTGCTCCAAGGGACTCCCCCAAGGGACCACAGTGCTAGAAGAACCTCCCTCCTGTGGCTTCCCCATTCTTGTTCCCTTTTTTTTTTTTAATTAATTAATTTAATTTATTTATTTTTGGCTGCGTTGGGTCTTCATTGCTGTGCGCGGGCTTTCTCTAGCTGTGTTGAACAGGGGCTGCTCTTTGTTGCGGTGCGCGGGCTTCTCACTGCAGTGGCTTCTCTTGTTGCGGAACTTGGGCTCTAGGCCAGCGGGCTTCAGTAGTTGTGGCTTGCAGGCTCTAGAGCACAGGCTCAGTAATTGTGGCATACGTGCCGAGTTGCTCCACAACATGTGGGATCTTCCTGGACCAGGACTCGAACCTGTGTCCCTTGCACTGGCAGGCAGATTCCTAAACACTGCGCCTCCAGGGAAGCCCCTTGTTCCCATTTTCTGAAAAGTGTCCCACAGGGTTACACCTCCAGTCCAGTTCCTGTCACTGCAGAGCCTCCCAGTGTCACTGTCAGAGATTAGGAACCAGGCCGGGGTGGGGCAGGAGTGGACAGACATTCTTGACAATGCAAATATGTGAAAATGGTTAATTGTGAGGAGTGAGCTCCCCATCCCTGGACGTATGAGCACAGGCAGCTGGATGTGCAGGAAGCGACTTGCCAACACTTCCTCTTCTTTCACTGCTCCTAGCACCCTGTGAACTGTGGGCAAGCTAGTGGGTTCTGGGGTCAGAGATATCCAGATTCAAATCCCAGCTCTGCTGTGTGACAAACCAGCCCCTCAGTTTTATGGGTGTGAAGGGGAGGCTGCTTGGGGACTAAGTGAACTGGTTAGGGAAGAGCATTGGCATCCACAGCGCTCACCCCCTGAGGGACTGGTGGAGGCCCCAGTGCCCCCACCAAGGGGCACTGGGGTCTCCTGTCTCCACTTCACTGGGGGATCTGGGCTGGTCCACCACTCAACCCCCTAGGTGAACACTTTGCCAGAGAAAGCCTCCCAGCTGGGGTCTAATTTTGATTTTATTTTTGTTTTTCAGGCAGGATCTGGGAGCGGAAACAATGGAATTAACGTGTGTGAGGGTGGTGGTTTTTTTTTTTTTTTTCTTTGGAGAAGTTTCTCCTCATCTGAGAGCTGTGGGGTTGGATTCCCACCTAATCTTCCGGTCTTTGGAGGAGCCACCAGGAGAGGATGGGCGTGGGCGGGGGAGTCAGGAAGGGGGGATCTGGGTGGGGAGGTGAAAGGGAAGGAAGGTCCAGGCAGGGCCAGCAGTAGGGAAAGGAGTGATGTGTTCCTTCTTGCCTCTGGGACTTTGCACGGGCTGTCCGCTCTCAGCCCCTGCCCCTGTGGGTAGCCCTGTGCCTCCTTGAGATCACGCATCATCTCCTCCAGGAAGCCCTCCCTGACCTCCCCCACCAGGGCTAAACCGGTGTCAGCACCTTCCTGCTCTCATTACACTCCAGCTTCCACTGTGGGCTGGTCCTATTGATTTACAGCCCTCTCCTCTGCATGAGACTCAGCTCAGCACAGGGCCTAAAGATGGCCCTCAGGGGACACCAGCTGAGTAGAGCACAGAAAGGGGGACCCAGTCCCCCCTGCACCGTGGTCCTCACTGTCTGCTCAGGGGTCTTGATCTGGGAAGGAGAAGGCAACCGGGGAAAAAGCAGAGGGAGAGTCAGACTCAGATGCGAAGCCAGGGGGGTTCTGTGTGGGGGGTACAGGCATAGAGGGGGTATGGATGGGACAGTGCACAAGGACTGGACTCCGACGACCCTCGCTGTGTCACTTTGGGCAGTGAGTTCTCTCTGCGCCTCAGTTTCCCTCTCTGTAAAAGGGATAACAGCACCACCTGGCGAAATTAACTTGAACTGCCCCAGCACAAGCCCCAGGAGGCGCCCTGCAGGTGCTTTAACCAGCTTAGCAAGGGTGGGAGCTGGGGTTGGTGCCCAGGCAGTGGGAACTCTGTGTGGGAGGGTCCAGGGCATGGAGGCAAAAGCAGAGCCCCTGACCCGTAACTCACTGCGGCCCATTCAGCTACTGGGGCTAAAAATAGTGCGACCCCCGCCCCCTCCTGCTTTCTCCCGGCATCCTCCGCGAGGGGGCCACGGGTCCTGCAAATGGAAGTGAATTACGGTCAGGTGGGGACTCAAAAGTAAATCACGCTGTGACTAGCATTTAAGAGCCTTTTCTGAGGCTCCTCACTTAAACTCTCGGCGCCTCCTCTTTCACTTGGGGACAGCGCTGGATGGGCACGAGGGCGTCCAGAGGGTCAGGGCTCCTGCTACCAATGCCCAGGCCTTGAAGTCCGGAGGCCTTGAGGTCCGGAGGCCTTGAGGTCCGGAGGCCTTGAGGTCCGGAGGCCTTGAGGTTGGCTAAAGAGAGAGGGACCAGGAAAAACACCTGCAGCTTTGGGCTGGATGATAAAAGGAGGCAGGGCTGGCCTGTGGCCGTAACTCGCAGGTAATGGGCACCCACGCAGGATGGTACGGTCCCGCCCACCCTTACGCATGCTCGTGGCACTGAGGCCGCCCCCGCCTCCGTCTGTCCGTCAAATAGCAGACGCACGCGTGCACGCCCAGCGTTTGCCTGGTTCCACTCAGAGTTAATGCTCCAGGGCAGCCCAAGAAACTGAGGCACAGAGCTGGGCGTTGACTTGCCGGGGAGCTGCAGAGCTGGGGTTCCACCAATGCCGCCTTTCAGAGGAGGCCTGCGGGCCACCCAGGTGAGTCCAGCCCTAGAAGTTGTGTCTGAGGGGAGCGTTTGGGGTGGGCAACCCTGTTAGCCCTTATTGGGTGGGTGACCCCAAACAGGTGGCCAGCTGTCCTGAGCCTCAGTCTCTCCCCTGCGGTGGAGCTGAGTCTCTCTCTGGGCTGTGGGGCGACGACAGGGCCTGGGCTGGGCTGAAGCAGTGTGAGTGCCCCCCACCCACAGGCTCCCCGCCGCATCCGCCTTCCCTTTGTAGGTGCAGCTGTGCTTTGGCCTCTGATTCCTAGCAAAAATCCACCAGAACCCACATCCCCCAACCCATGGCGCTTGTCCTGTGTTGCCTTTACCACAAATAATATACATTCTCTGATGAAACTTAGAACATTCAGACTTGAAAGAAAAACTTCGAATTCCCTGCTCCCACCCAGCAAAGCATCAGGGTTCATCCTGCCTGATTCTGCCTCTCCCCGACCCTGTAACCCGGGGTGCACACCCTCGGTGGTGGGGTCTCAGGGTGCCCATTGGTAGCTGCATGACTCGTCCAAGCCCATGTCCTGGCGTTAGAGCTCTGACTGTAGAAGCCGTTGGTTCAGAAGGGGCAGGGGTTGCCCAACTCTGCCCATGGCACGGAGGGGGAAATGAGAATGGAGGGGCAGGGATGGGGTGACATGGGTCCAGTTGAGGAAGTGAAAGTTCTCCTGAGTCCCCCGACCTCCGACAGGGCTGACTGCAGCTGGCCATCACCGCTGCTTGTCTCGGATGGAGGTTTCCAGGGTGGTGCCACCCCCAAACCCAGCCGAAACCATCCTGGGGCCGCGGGCTGTGATGCAGGGAGGGAGCGGGTCCCCTGGTCCCTTGCCCAAGGAGCCTCAGCTCAGGGGGACCGTCCCAGCCTCAGACCCCTGACTTTGGTCTGGCCAGCCAGGCCTCTTGAGTGAGGACGGGGAAATTGGGGCCAGGGAGGGGGCATTTGATTGGCCCTCTTTTCAAGTAGAGACTGAACCGGGACTAGAGTCCAGCCAGGGCCTCAGACGCCTGCCCCAGACATTCTTGGTGGCGGCCTCCGGGTCAGTGCTGGTGCCCCCTGAGTCTGCTGTACCCTCTGAGAGATCTCCATGGTAACACAGAGCTGAGTTCAAGTCCCGTGCTGTCCTCGCTGCTGATGTGGCCTTGGCAAGCCCCTGCCTCTCTTTGGCCTTCTGTAAAATGGTACCAGCGAGACCTTGTGCTCACGTGGGGAGTAGATGAGACAAGTAGAGGCCCGCCCTGCGTGGGCCCCGGATGGATGTCAGTTGGATTGGGGGTTTGGGCATGGGGCTCCTGCTGCCCCACCTACCGACCCCAGGTGTGGCAGGACAATGGGCTGGTGGCCATCTGTGCTGAGCTCACCGGCTTCCGCTGGGGCCCCACAGCGCCGCCTGTTTTGCTGGGGAGAGGGTCTCCCCTCCTATCCTCTTCCTCCAGGCCTCCTTCCTGCTTCCCTAGGTGCAGCCGGCCCTTCCGTCCAGGCGCTCATCAATCGCACCCGAGGTGCCGAGCGTCCGGCTGGCCTTCTCAGGCCCTGACTCACTTCCTGTTTCCCGGGGCTAAAAATAGCTTCCCGTGGATGCTAGGCCAGCGCTGGGGGGCTCCCACCCCGGGCAGCTGCTCAGAGTGTCCACAGCGCGCCCCTACCCAGGCCTATGCACCCACCACTAAGTCTGTGTTCTACTGGATGCCAAAGCAGCCCAAGGACCCATTCATTGCTTGCTTAGGAATGTAGGAGCACCCCTGGGGGCCTGGCCATGGGGCAGCAGCAGTGAACCAACAGATGAGGACCTGCCCTCGGGTGTCTGCAGACATTAACCAAATAACTCTGCAACTAGGTGCCTTGAGCCCTCTACAGGGAGGGTGTGGAGGCCTCTGACCCGCCGTGGAGTCCACAGAGGTTATGGATGAGGAAAAAGGGGTGGGGCTTTACCCCTTTTCGAAGGGTTTCAAGTTGTAGAAAAACAGATTCTACAGATTTGCAATTTGAAAATCTCCCTCAGGCTGCTTCACGGAGAAGTGTTTCCAGGAGAGGCAGGAGGAGGCGTCCAGGAAGGAGGGGGGGCGGGTTTCAGAGCAATGAAGTAGTCTCAGACTGAAGGGAGGTGATTAGGGGGTAACGTCTGGACAGGTGGGAGGAAGGGACGGGGTGTCCGGGTGCCTCCTGGGTTTTGCCTTGAGTGCAATGCGGTGGAGACCTGGGCTGGGTCCAGGTGGTGCGACGCATCAGTCCGTGACTGTGGGCAAGTCACTTAACTCCACTGTGCCTTACTTCCCATCTGCAAAGTGGGTGTAATGACAGGGCCTCCCTCCCGGGTGGTTGTCGTGAGGAATAAGCATGATCCATGTGAACCTCGTGGGCAGCCTCCATAAACTTCAGCTGCTTTTATTTCTGCCTTAGGCCTGGTCTTCTGCCATGTGCCAGGGGCCGTGAAAGGGGTGATGAGGCTCCTCTGAGGCAGAGAGGCGCAGCCTCACCCCCATGTTGCAGAAGGGGAAACAGAGGCTGGGAGAGAGAAGGCCTCTGTCCCAGGTCCCACTGGGAAGTGGTGAGGCAGGATGTAAACCTGGTCACTCTGGCCCCATGGCCTCCCACGGGGATCCCAAAGTGCGCCTCCCCTGCCTGTGGCCCTAAGCTGGGGGAATGGAGGTGAAGCTGGTGCAATTGCCCAATAAATTTCAACCCAGCCCAGTCACGTCCTCATAGGAAAACCTGTATTTTTAGACTCGCAAACCCTCCCCAGGCCAGGCCTGGCCAGGAGGTGTCGACCTTCCCTGGCAGGTGGGTGAGAGCAGGGGGGACATGAGCAGGATCCCGGGGGGAAGGAGGGCCCTGGAGCTGTATGGAGTGGGTACCAGCCAAGAAAGTGATGAGAGAACATTTGTTCATCTCCTCCCCCATTCATTCATTCATTCATTCATTCACCCTTGTGAGCCTGCTTTGAGTCCAACCTCCTGCCTAGTCAGGGGAGGTATGCCCCCAACAAGATCCAGTTCCTGAGATGCCCCCTGGTGGGGGAGCCAGAGCAACAGACACATTGTCACCTGGTGTGGGTGCTGTGATGGCGGCAGCATAGGGGGGCCATGGGAGCCCAGAGTAGGAGGACTAATCCAGCCTGGGGGATCTGGGAAGGCTGCCTGGAAGAAGAGAGGCCAGAGCCGAGTCTTGGAGACACCCTGGGACTTAGCCAGGGTGACAGGGCAGGGAGGGAAGTTCAGGGTCATGGTGAAACTTAATATGCATACCAGGACCCTGAGGACTGCAAGGCTTTGGGGACTCAGGTTCTGACCTGGGCTGGGGGAGGTGTGTGGGGAAATACAGGCAGAAGATGGTGGCTCATCCTGAGACTCCCGGCTGTGGTTAGTGGGGGCCGCTCTTGAGTAAGATGAGGGATGGTGTCATCCAAAAGTCCCTGAAGAACCAGCTCCAAGTTCCTCAACAGAGGGGACTTTGGCCAGGCTGAGTAATACTCACAGGCTGGCCTGCCCAAGGTTAAGGGCTAGACCACCAAAGGCCAGAGGCTGGACCACTCAAGGTCAGCGACTAGACCACTCAAGGCCAGGCTGAACGCTACAAAACAGAGATCAGGCTATTGAAGGTTGATAATAAAAATCTTGGAGTTTCAGGAGGAAATCCTCTAGCAGCCCTGGGTGCAGAGGAGAGTGTAGTCTGGAGAGGACAAAAGCCTCTGAGGTGAGGCTCTGGCGGCAGGGGGAAGAGGAAGGGACAGGGAGAAGAGCTGCCTCTGTGGGCACGTGACACCCAAGCCAGCTCTGAGCTCTGTCCAGCTAGGGCAGGGCAGGGGCAGAACTTTCCAGAAGCCAGAGCTAGAAGGATGGTGGGAGCAGCAGCGTCTCCTCCCCATCAATGACTTTAATCATAAATGTCATTGATTATTTACCACGGGCCGGATGGCTGGAGGCTCCACACTCTCTAGGGATTATTTCATTTGATCCCCACAGCCTGGAGGGATAAGAACTCTGAGACCCATTTCACAGGTGCGGAAACTGAGACCCAGAGAGGTGAAGGGGCTCACCCTGGGTCATGCAGATGGGAAGCAGAGGGTTGGGATCTGAACCCAGGTCCCAGGACCACAGGATGACAATTCCATAGCCTTGACTGGACCCTACTCCTGGAGAAGAGGGAACAGCCAGACCTAAGAATTCCTGCTCCACCTTGAGCAGCTGGGTGGCCCCGAGCGAGTCATTTCCCTTTTCTGAGCCTCAGTCTCCTCCTCTGTAAATGGACCTCACAGTCCCTGCAGTGTGAAAGATGAAGTTTATGTTGGATACTCAGTAATCCTGTGAGGGCTCCTTAAACTGGGCTCAGGTGCCCCTTCCCCTGGGAAGCCTGCCTTGCTTGCTCCCATGGGCCTGGTTGCTGGAATGCTCCTCTGTGTATCCTCAGGGCATCATCGCTGCTGTGTCCCAGGGTATACAGTAGGTGCTCACTCAGTATCCGCTGGAATGAGCGAGGTTAGACAGACCTGGGTTCAAATCCAGGACCACTGCTTTGCCTCTCTGAGCCTGGGTTTACTCATCCGTCAAATGGGATCACCAGCATGGACGTTTGACGGCTTCTGCAAGGATTGGCTGAGAAATGTCTAGCACACAGTAGGTGCTCAGCCCCCGTGACTCCCTGTCCTCTTCTGCTCTGGGCCTCCCCTGCTTCCCTGTGGCTCCATTCGTGGAGTCCCTACCTTCCGCTCAGGAATCACCTGCCCCTGCCGCCCAGCCTGCCCCGGGCAGCTGTCCCCTGGAGATGGCAGCAGCCTGGGAATGCGGGTGGGGTCCCCCGGGGGCGGCCCTGCCCCCTCCCCCACCCCCGCTGCTGGACAGAGGCCTCAGTGTGGAGCTGCCGGGGTCCTTTCACGGGCCCAGACCCATGACTGGACGTCTGAGAATGCCGCCCATTATCCGACTCACAGAGCACAAAGGGGCCACGCGGGGGCTCGGCAGGCCAGGCGCCCGGGATGGGTGCACGGGGGCTCTGGGTCCCCACCCCGGCCTACTGCGTCCCCACCACAGAGGGCAAGGATGTGCCCAGAGTCGGGAGAGGGCGTCTGTCACACACAGGAATGAGAACCATTTCCTTCAGCCCCTCGGGGAGACAAAGACAGAAAAGAGCAGGGGCTCAGCTCGTCACAGGCAAGGGCGGGCACCCCTCCCGAGCCCTGATACCAAACCTAGAAGGGCACCCCCCCTCCCCACCCTGCCACCCAGGGGTATCCAGTGGGGCAGGGGAGGGAATACTCCAGAACTCGGAAGGGGGGTAACCCCCGTGGTCTTCCACAGAGTCTGCAGTGGGGAAACAGCAGCAGAGCCACGCCAGCAGCACCAGTGGTCTGTAATTGAGACACGAGTGTGATGGGTCCTGTGTCCCCTGTCAGTGCTGCCAGTCGAGGGTCACCCGGCCCCTCTTGGGCCACTCCTGTAGGACATGGTGGCAATGACAGGAGACCCAGTGTGGAGGGGCAAGTTTGTCTAGAGATGGGGCTGGGGTCACTTCGGGCCACCTATTTGCTGTGTGACCTCAGGCAGGCCTCTAGGCCTCTCTGAGTCTGGTGTCCATGTTTGTGAGAAGAGGGGAGGGAGACCTGGTGGAGGGTTAATTAAGGCAATTTTTTGTATCCGAGCCCTTAATGTCACTGGCACCGACGAGGCGTCTCAGGGGCAGCCGCTATGAGGATGACGTAATTATCTGGGTCTGGGGGCTCTCCTGAGTGGGGTACAGATGACAAATTTTAGGACCCTGGGGAGAGGACCCCTGTGATAAAGAGCTGGAAAGTCAGTGGACGCCATACTTCCTGACGTGCCAGGCCTTTGACACGTGTGTGTTTTTCCATCCTCACAGCAGCCTTGTGAGGTGGATTTTACTCCCCTTTTCCAGGTAAGGAAACAGAGGCTTAAAGGGAGCTGGTGCCTCCAAGCTCACCCAGGTGGTTGGGGCAGAGCTGCGCCTGGAGCTCAGGTCTCTCAACTCCAAGGCAAAAGGTAGAGAGGGACACAGTGGCCCAGGGCAGAGTTCGGAGGCCGGTGAGCTGTGCAGCTGTGGGCAAGTGGTGTCACCTCCCTGACCCTCAGTGTCCCCATCTATAAAAAGGGGCTGATAAAACCCACCTCTCAAGCTTGTTCCCAGGGGGAATGAGATGGGCAAAGCTCCCAAGGAACTGCAGGGGTAGCTCCTGGCACCGTCGGGGCCCACGCTGGGGTTGCTGAGCCGTCCCAGAGGCCTCTGTTCCTGTCACCAAGGCAGTGCTTAGAGCAGTGCGCATGTCAGGAGCACTTCCTGCAGGGGCAGCATTCACTGAGGCCAGGCCTGAGGGACAGGAGGGCGAGGACCCCCTCCTCCCTGTGCAGCCCTGGCCCCACTGTTATTTTTTCCAATTGAAGAAGGAAAACATTTCCTCCTCCTCCTCACGCTCTGCCCTGGGCAGCCAGAGAGCCGAGGATGGACGGGGCAGGATGGGGAAGCCCCTGCCCAGGCAGCGGTGAAAGGCCCAGGCCCTCCTTCTCTGGGCCAGCCTGGCCACCTACCCCTGGGTGTCCAGGCAAAGACCTGCACCGTCTGGGCCGCCATGTCCTCATCTACAAAGGCACCGGATTAGATCAATGTTTCCCAAATTTTAGGCATTTTGTACCACCAGGGTTATGACCATATTTGTCTTTAAGTTAACTCACATTTTAAATACTTCGATAGGGACTTCGCTGGTGGCGCAGTGGTTAAGAATCCGCCTGCCAATGCAGGGGACACAGGTTCGATCCCTGGTCCGGGAAGATCCCACATGCCGTAGAGCAACTAAGCCCGTGCGCCACAACTAAGTCTGTGCTCTAGAGCCCTTGAGCCACAACTACTGAGCCCGCGTGCCACAACTACTTAAGCCTGCACGCCTAGAGCCCGTGCTCCGCAACGAGAGAAGCCACTGCAATGAGAAGCCTGCACACCACAACGAAGAGTAGCCCCTGCTCGCCGCAACTAGAGAAAGCCCGCATGCAGCAACGAAGACCCAACACAACCAAAAATAAATAAAATAAAATAAAAACTTTGATAAATGCATTTATCAAGCAAGCTTTACATCATTATTATACTTGGAAAGCCTGTAGTATCACTTGCCAAAACCAGAAAATAACTGCAAATATTATAAAGAAAACAAGGAGCTATAAGTAAATTCTAGAATGCTGAGCTTGAGACCGTCTCTCTATTAAAAATGGACAACGACAAATGTTAGAGGCATTAAAGACACATTAGCCCCAAACGGAGTCCTTCTCCTTGATATAATCAGAAGTCTTGAACAAAAACTGAAAAGGGCCTGAATCACAGTGTGAAAGCCGGCAGTCACTCCAGGGTTGACAAATCTGGTTTAGTTAATTCAAATTGAGTTGATGCTGGGTGCTACCTAACCTGCCGTCCTGGGTACCATCCATATCCCCTTGGTTCGCTCTAAAATTCCTTCTGGGAGGATACCGCACCACCTCTTAGCAAGGCCAGGGGAGATGTGGGTTCTTTCATTCATTCGATCCTTCCATCATTCACTCAGCCCAAGTTATCAGCACCTCTCTGCCCAACCGGGGGTATAGGGTGGCTGCCACCATGATCCATCCTGGCCTGAGGGAGCTCCCAACTAATGGGCAGAGGGGAGAAAGCACAGGATTTGGAGACAGATCTGGGTTCAAATCCTCCCCTTGCTAATAGCTCTCAGTTTCTCCATCTGTGAAATAGGTTCGATGACCCCTGCCTTTTCAGCTGGCTGTGAGGATGGCATCAGATTGTTCAGGGCAGTGCTGGGTGCAGTAGTTTGCTCTTGGTAGACAGTGGCTCTGCTAGCTACCATGAGGCCCTGATGGGCCATTGCTCAGTGTAAGGGGAAAAGTGGGCATTTGTCCAGTGCCTGCCACGTGCCCAGCACTGTGCTTTCTGGTACGTTCCGTTCTTCACATCATATAACCTCCCAGGGGCTGGTGTGCTATTATGATTGTCTTCATTTTACAGACAAGGAAACTGAGGCTCAGAGAGGGCAAGTGCCTTGCCCTATGCCACACAGTACTTCCACCGCCAACTTATGTGAAGACACTTGGACCCCGGCTATGTCTTCTGCGGCTAACCTGGCCCTGCATATCCCCAGCTCCAGGCGGCTCCTGAGACCCAGCACTCAGCTTGGCAGGTAGTTTGTGTCCAAAGTGCCCGGAAGCATCCACTCTGCGCCAGACTGAGTTTCGACCACACAGAGCATTATCCTCAAGGTTCAGTGGGGGGAGCTGCAGGATGCGGCAAGATGAGCCTAGAGACAGGAAGGAAGCTAGGAGGGGCGAGAGGGGGAGCTAGGGGTGGGAGATAGGGAGGGAGACAGAGAGGCAGAGACACAGAGAGAGAAAGAGATACACACACAAAGAGACAGACAGTGGAAGGGTGGGGGGAGAGACTGGGAGAGAGAGAGAGACAGAGAGAAACGGGGAGGAGCAAGAAGACAGACAAAACCAGAGAGGGGGTGGCGAAGGCTGAGAAAGATAAGATGGGGAGGGAGACAGACAGAGGGATGATCGGGGACGGGTGGGGTGAGGTGCACCCCGGCAGGGCTCCCAGGTTGCTTCCACAGGTGGCACAAGATAAGTCCTCCCCACCCTGAGATGGAGGTGGGGACATCGGTCCTATCAAGCTGCCCCCTGAGTGGCCTTGAGCCCCAGGGGTGGGGGATGGGGCCCCGAAAACAACCTTTGATTTCCTGTGTTGAATACTCGTGGCTGTCAGAGCAGTGGTCAGACTGACGGAGGGGGTGGAGAAAGGTAGGCATGATGAGCACATGGTAGGAAGGCGCAGTGCTGGGGCGTGGGGGACTGCTGTCGGCTTGGCCTTTCCTACCTCCCCCATGGGGCACAGAGAAACCCCTGCTCTTCCTTCCTGACCAGGCGGGAACAGGTGAGGGAGGCCACACCACCCGCAGAGCCAGGACCACGGCACCATGTGGGAGCCCCCCATTCTGAGAGGCCTGGGCTGGGGGAGAGTTGGGGGTGGGATTCAGAGCCAGCAGACTGGGGCTTCCAAACATTGTAGTTCTCCTTCTTATGAGCTGTGCATCTTGGGCCAGTCCATTCACCTCTCGGGCCTCAGGCTATGAATCTGTAAGGTGGGACAGTAATCGTACCAGCCTCAGAAGGTGGCTGTGAGGGCGAAGTGAGTCAAAACACATGAAGGGCTTGGCATAGTGCCTGATAGGCAGCAAGCCCTGCTTGAGCACCCTCACGTAAGCTCTGTGACCCTGTAAGCACCACTGCCTGCCCTGGCCCCCAGGGCCCACCTTCTCCTCCCAGGTGAAAGGAGAAGCAGGCCCAGTGCCAGCTCACCTGTGGCTGGTCTTCAATAAATCTGGGAGGATTTTAGGTCCTTCCGGAGTCCCGAATAAAGTGGGTGGAAGGGCAGCTGGGTCTCCACAGGAGGTAACTGTGGGCCTCCTGGGGCCATCACCCCCCAGGACCAAGGCTCCGCTCTGGGTACCCCGAGGCTTGGCACAGACCTGAAAGCTCCTCTTCACTTTTCCCTGATTTATATGTCTGACCCTTGATCTCTGGTCCCTGCCACTTGTCAGAACCCTTTCCGGGCTGGGGATCTTGGAATCTGAGGGGGCAGTGCCCCCTGCCCAGCTGACCCTGGGGGTGTCCATGGTTTGGGATCTAAGGTCTGGACAGTGTCCTGCGACAGGGAGTGGAGTGTCAGGTGGAGAGAGGGAGGGCAGGGGGAGAGGAAGGTGGACAGAGGTGGAGGAGAGAGGGGGTAGAGGGATCTAGAGAGACAGAGGGTCCGAGGGGGCGGGCGCGGAGGGAACCAGGAGAGAGGGAGAGAGAGCCAAAGGCAGAAACACAGGAGAGAAGGGGGAGAGAGAATACAGGGGAGAAAGGGGAGGGGCGGGGTAACAGACGGCAGAGCGAAAGCGAATCAGACTGAGAAAAGGAGAGACAGCACGCACGGAGTTGGGGTGGGGGGCGGGACACACAGAGACAGGGAGACACTGAGAGACACTTACCGAGAAGGAGGGAGAGAGGGAGAGACAGAAAAGGAAAAAATAAAACAAGCTCGAGAGACAGGCCAAGCGGCCAAGAGGGAGAAGGAACTAAAGCAACCAGCGACGGAGGCGGAGGCAGCTCCAGGAAAGGAGCCGCGGGCCGCGGGTGCCGCACGGGAGGGTCCTGGAGGGCGCGGCCAGACCCAACAACAGCTCAGCAAGGGCCCGGCGCCCGGAGGGCGGGGCCGGCGGGCAGCGGGGGCGGGGGCCCGGGGCGCGTGGGGAGGTGGGCCCGGGGCGAGCGGGGGCCCCGGAGGCGGGGCGCGGCCGGGCCGGGCGCGGCGGGGGGCGGGACGTGAGGGCGTGTCCGCAGAGGAGCCGCCTCCGCCCCGCCCCTGGGTTGAGCGGAGCGGCTGAGCCCGGCCGGGGCGCCGGGGCCGGGGGCGGCTGGCGCGGGCAGGAAGCGCCTCGCGGCCCGGGCCCGCCCCCCGCCTCCTGCGCCTCCGGGCTCCCGGCTCCCGGCCGCGCCGCGCCCCATGCACTCGCCGTGCCGCGCAGCCCGCGCACGCCCGGATGGCTCGTCGCGGCGCGGGCGGCGCACCCCATAGCGCCCGGGCCGCCGCGGCCAGCCCCCTGCCGCCGCGCCCGCCATTCTGGGCCCCGCTGTGCCCGCCACTGCTGCTGCTGCTGCTGCTGCTCCTGGGGGCGGCGCGGATAGGCGCCCTGGAGATCCAGCGCCGGTTCCCCTCGCCCACGCCCACCAACAACTTTGCCCTGGACGGCGCGGCGGGGACGGTGTACCTGGCGGCCGTCAACCGCCTTTACCAGCTGTCGGGCGCTAACCTGAGCCTGGAGGCCGAGGCGGCCGTGGGCCCGGTGGCCGACAGCCCGCTGTGTCACGCCCCGCAGCTGCCGCAGGCCTCGTGCGAGCACCCGCGGCGCCTCACCGACAACTACAACAAGATCCTGCAACTGGACCCCGGCCAGGGCCTGGTGGTCGTGTGCGGTTCCATCTACCAGGGCTTCTGCCAGCTGCGGCGGCGGGGCAACATCTCGGCGGTGGCCGTGCACTTCCCGCCCGCCGCGCCGCCCGCCGAGCCCGTCACGGTGTTCCCTAGCATGCTGAACGTGGCGGCCAACCACCCGAACGCGTCCACCGTGGGACTGGTCCTGCCGCCGGCCGCCGGCACCGGGGGCAGCCGCCTTCTCGTGGGCGCCACGTACACGGGCTACGGCAGCGCCTTCTTCCCACGCAACCGCAGCTTGGAGGACCACCGCTTCGAGAACACGCCCGAGATCGCCATCCGCTCCCTGGATGCGCGCGGCGACCTGGCCAAGCTCTTCACCTTCGACCTCAACCCCTCCGACGATAACATTCTCAAGATCAAGCAGGGCGCCAAGGAGCAGCACAAGCTGGGCTTCGTTCGCGCCTTCCTGCACCCTCCCGACCCGCAGCCGGGCGCCCAGACCTATGCGTACCTGGCGCTCAACAGCGAGGCACGCGCGGGCGACAAGGAGAGCCAGGCGCGGAGCCTGCTGGCGCGCATCTGCCTGCCCCGCGGCGCCGGCGGCGACGCCAAGAAGCTCACTGAGTCCTACATCCAGCTGGGCTTGCAGTGCGCGGGCGGCGCGGGCCGCGGCGACCTCTACAGCCGCCTGGTATCCGTCTTCCCCGCGCGCGAGCTGCTCTTTGCGGTCTTCGAGCGGCCGCAGGGGGCCCCGGCGGCCCGCACGGCTCCGGCCGCGCTCTGTGCCTTCCGCTTCGCCGACGTGCAAGCCGCGATCCGCGCCGCGCGCACTGCCTGCTTCGTGGAGCCCGCACCCGACGTGGTGGCCGTGCTCGACAGCGTGGTGCAGGGCACCGGGCCGGCCTGCGAGCGCAAACGCAACATCCAGGTATGCCCAGGCAGCGGGGGCGCTGGGGACCAGCCCAGGGGGCTGGAGAGAGAGCGTGCGGGTAACTGGGCAGGTTGTGCGCTGAGCGGGTCACACGTGTGAGTGTGTCGTTACCTAGATGTGCGTGTATGGAGACTCAAGTGTATACTCTGAGCCACAGGTGCATTTGCGGGGACCCAGGTGTAGTCGCGAGGATACAGGTGTCAGCAGAGGTGGGGGGCACTGCTGTGAATATGGCCTAGGTGTGCGCGTTGGGCACTCAAATGAGTGCTGGGCTACAGGTGCACATATGTAGGTGTGCGGGGCGGTCGGGTTGTGGATGGGTACCCAGGTGTGCGCTGAAGAGAGACGAAGGTGCATATACATCCCGGCTGTGCAAGTGAGGGTCGCAGCAGTGGGCTGTGTGCACAGCAAGTGAGTGCAGCATCTGACCAAAGGTATGTTCTGGGCCGACTGCATGAGCCCGTGAGGGCTGCCTTTGGGAGTTGGCAGGTGTGTGCATGAGTGTGGCAGGTGTGCAGGGAGGCACGCAGGCGTGCATCAGGGCCCTGCACATGGGGGGTGAGGGGAAGCAAGGTGTATGCCCCAGACTTGTGTGTCGCTGAGCTGGGTCACACAGGCGTGCGGGCAGGCAGGTGCGTGTGGCAGGGACACACTGGTTCCACAGGGCAGGCCTGGGTGCACAGTGGGATGTGTGCGGCAGGGGACACAGGTGTTTGGGAACCAGTAGGCACTCTGGGGAGGCCACTGGTTGGCAACTGGGTGTGTTCCTGAGGCCAGCTTTTTATTCATTCATCCAACACACGTTTACTGAGCATGTAGCATGCACCAGGCCTGGGGGCTACGAGGAAGGCAGTCACACTTGTGGAATGCCTACTAAGCGCATCACATGGCATAACTCTAGGTTTTAACAGCAGTCCTCTCAGCTAGGCTCTGTTCTCGTCCCCATTTTACCGATGAAGAAACTGAGGCACAGAGACATTCA
Organism: Delphinus delphis; assembly: GCF_949987515.2. Lineage (NCBI taxonomy): Eukaryota > Metazoa > Chordata > Mammalia > Artiodactyla > Delphinidae > Delphinus > Delphinus delphis. The sequence goes on along the minus strand of NC_082692.2, from coordinate 99,637,859 downwards.
CTAACTTGCTCAAGGTCCCACAGAACTAGCAGAGGCAGGATTTGAATCCAGGCTATCCTGTCTCAGCATCTGTGCTCGTAGTGCCGCAGAGCCTTTGCCGCCTTACAGATGTGGAACTCAGAGTGTGTGTGCTGGAGGAGCCCCGGCCACTGGGGTGGGGAGGTGCCGGCTCCAGGAGAGTGGAGGGACGTGAGCAGGACTGCATGTAGCGCTTGAGTGGGCTGTGGGGATCTGGAGGGAACGCGGAGGGCCAGGTATAGGGCCACAGCAGCTGGGGTGGGGGAATGGGGCCCAGGTGTCTGGGGCTGGGCAGGGCAGGAGCGAGGGGGCCAGGTTGGGGGGGATCGATGTGTGTGTTGATCCTGGGTGGACGTGACACGGGGGTGCAGGAGGGATCTGTGTGTGGTTCCACTCAAGGAAGCGCATCAGCAAGGGGTCACTTCTTTAGAGTGCCCTGGGAGGTGGACCCCTGTGCCTTTTCTGCACTCTCCATCCCGAGCTGAGTCAGGGGAGACTTGGCCACTCCCTTAGGAAGCCTCAACTTCTCAAAATGCAGAACTTAGCCTTCTCCTGGTGATTACGGAGCTCTCCTTGGGGCCAGGCTCCCTGTGGCTCTGCCCCATCCCTTCTCTGTGATCCTCAGGCCCTGGCAAGAAGCTGTGAGATTAATTATTCCCCTGTGGGTGTGCCCAACACTGGAGCTTTGAGAAAACGCAGATTCCTTCTCCTGCAGCTGGGCCCTCACACTGCCTACCACCCGGCTGGCTGGCTGCCCTAAAAGTAAAGGTCACGGTGGGTGAGCAGGGCAGACTGGCCCGGGAGCCGGTCTGCTACCAGCAGGGGCCAGCTTAGTCAGGGTGGTCACCCAGCGCTGCAGTTGGGACATGCGCTCTTCCCCTCCCCAGAGCCACATGCCCCAGTGGGCTGTGTTTGAGGGCACAAGCTTTGTGTCCGGGGGTCTCAGAGCCTGAGGAGGTGAATGGGGAGTCAGTCGCTGCTCTACGGAGGGAAGACCCTGTCGGAAGGGCCTTCTTCGAGCCTTTCCAGGCCTGTGTGTCCATCTAGGCCCTCAGTGAGAGGCAATCCGTGGGATTCTTCAGGCCGCCACAGTCTCCCCCTCCCCCTCCCCCTCTGGCAGGAACCGTCCTCGTTCCCACGGTCCCGTCCCCAGCCTGGCCTGGTGCAGTGACTCACTGCAGAAGGGAGCTGGGGCTTCCCTTTTCTTCGGGGGCAGGGCCTCTCCAGGGACACAGCCCCAGGGGCAGAGTGCTCGAGGGCCTTCTCCCCACCGCAAGGTGGGGTGGATTCCTGGCCCTCCTTGGCCATTCTCCCTGTGTCCTCCACACCCCTCTCCCCTTCCGCATGCCCAGCTGTGGGCACAGGCCACAGGGTCTGGGCCTGAAGCCTCAGGTCAGGGGTGGGAGAGTGATGCTTATTCTTGCTCCTGGCTGTTGGCAGCTCCCCAGTTACAGTCTTAAGAACTTGGACCTTGCACCCGGGGTTAAATTCTACTCTGTCACTTCCCAGCTGTGTGACCTTGACAAGTGACTTAACCTTTCCGAGCCTCCGTTTCCTCATCTGTAAAGTGGGGACAGTAAATCTCTAAGGATTGCTGAGGACCAAATGAATTAATTAACGTAAAGCACTTTGTACCCGGCATGTAGCAAGCACCTAGTAGATGTCTGCTGTTCTTGTTGTTATTACCCCGGGGGGACATTATTAGCACAGGTCTGGGCTTGGTCCTGGACAGCAACCAGTGACCTATTTTGGCTTGTTCTGCAACAGTGAAGACCCCACCTCTAGCGCCCAATGGCAGCCTCAGTAAACATTTCCTAAGTCCCTACTGTGTTGCTGTGTGCTGGGGACCTATGGTGATTCCCTTACTGTCTGCTCTCGTGGACCATGTGGCCGGTCCTTCCAGCCCAGAGGGATGGGTGCTGTGATCCCATCCTGGCAGACAGAGCCCGGAGAGGGGCATCGAGGCCTCTGGGGAGAGTGGTGTCAAAGTGCAGGTGGGTGGGTGAGCAGGAGTTAGTCACACCAAGCTGGCGGGAGAAGAGGAGGGGTCCAGGCAGAGGCTGTTCGCCTGTCAGAGGCCTGGAGGTAGGAAACAGCAAGACGGACTGGAGCAGTGAGAGGTGGTCATTGTGGCTGGGGAGGAGAAACAGGAATTATGAGCAGGGCTGGGAAAGGCGGGCAGGCCTGCCATGCGGGTGCGGATAGGCGTGACTGTGTCCTGGGGACATGGGGAACCATGAAGGGTTTTAGCCAGAGCATCTGATCTGAACGAGCACGTCAGTTTCTTCCTCTGTAGAGCAGGAACGATAATAAAAACACCAACCTCGCAGAACCTCTGTGGGGATTAAATGAGATGCTACAGGTGAAGCAGTTAGCAGCGTGCTCGGCACACGTGTTTGCAGTTGCTGTGATGGTTTTTAAGGGAGCTAGTTTAGAAAGTCGTTAGGTGGTTGGTGAGGAGAGAGAAGCAGGGAGAGTAGGAAGGAGGCTGGCGCCATCTTCCAGGCAAGTGGTTCACTTCTTCATTTACAAATATTTCTTGAGCACCTACAGTGTGGTGGGCACTGGGCACAGAGGTAGGGGTGGCTGGCCAGGTGTTGTTCTAGGAGGATGTGACAGGCCTGGTCTGAGGGCACAGAGAGAAGAAGCGGGGGGGGTGTTCCGGACGGATTCAGATGCCTGGATGTAGCCCCAGAGGTGGGGACGGACAGGATGGAGAAGGGATTTGCCCAGTCCAGCCCGGCATTGGGATGGAAGTCGGGGATGCGACAGGGGTGCCTCTGGGGGAGACGGTGGGTTTGGTGGGGGGGGCGGGGGTGAGTACCAGGGGCCTGGAGTCCCTCTTCCTCCCAGCCCCGTCTGGCCTGACTGCTCCAGCACCAGGTGGTCTCAGTGGGGCTGGACAACGGGGGACAGGACCCTGCCCTTCCATCTTTTCTCCAGGGGTGTCTGCCCCCCAAGCAGGGTGGCTCAGCCGGGCCTCTGGATACCCAGCCTCGCGCTGTTGCCCTTGGGCCCTCGGGCCTGAAGCTCCAGAGCCTCGGTTGGGGTGGTCTTGGACATTCCCTCTCCCCGCCTGGGAGGCTTTGCCGCCTGCTCACCACCTTTAAGGCAGTGAAGAGGCAGGGAACCTTGTCCTCCCAGCCTTGGGCCCCAACTTTGTCCCTGATTGCTTTGGGCATATTTGGGGCCTTTGGACTATTCTGAGAGAGAAAGTGAGAAAATTAGCCTCTGGTATGTAGCTTGGATCCCTTTTCTCAATTCACGTATGTGGTGAAAGTGAGTTGGGAAGTTGCCTGTGCTCTCGGTGGGGAAACTGAGGCACAGGGCCACCCAGCAAGGCGAGGGCAGACTGAGTCCAACTCCCTTCCCTGAATCTTTCCCTTTGGCCTATGAATGGCCATAATATTTGTATTTTAAAAGAAAAAAGAAAACGGACAGGGAAATGTCAATGTTGCATTTTCAAGGTGTCTTTTTATAGTAAAGGTGGAAAAAAAAACCCTCAGGCGATTTTAAACTGGCATGCAGTGGGTGGGTGCCCGTCGTCAAGAAGGCATTTTCTGAACCAATTTAGGGGCTGAAATGCTGGGTGGAGGTGGAGGGAGATAAGCTTCCAAGATGGGCTTTCCATTTGGAGTTGGCCTGGGGGCTGGGAGTGAGCTCCCTGCTGGCCGAGGGTAAAAGAGACACTTGGGGGCACTTAGGAGAGGGGACTCTGGCAGGGTTGGCTGGGATGACCTTCTAGCCTAGAGAGACAGACACATCTTGGGCCAGGAGACGGTTAACATACCTCCCTGACCTGGGAGTGTCATCAGTCTCAACTGCCAGGTACGTGAGGGTAGAGCTGATGGTGAGTCCTGTTCTCCTGCCCGTAAGCTGTGTGACCCAGGGTGAGTCACTTACCTTCTCTGGGCCTCATGCTTTCTCACTGTAAAATGGGACAGTGTCTCCTTCTGAATTGAAATCTCACACGAAGTGCCCAGGAAATGGCAGATGGAGGTATGAGTACCAGGAGAAGAGAAATACATCTGAGAGAAGTGTGCTCAGCGTGTGGAACAGCTGTTGGGGCAGGGAGCGCTTAGATGAGGGAGGAGATGGGACCAAAGCAGGCCCTGAAGGTGAGCGGGGGTGGGCGAGACAGAGGGGTGAGGCACAGGTGTGTCAGGTGCCTCCCAGCCCGAGCTCAGCTGCGGGAGGCACAGGCAGAGGAGAGAGCCGCCGGGCGCCGCTTCTGTTAATGGTGAGACGCTGTGCATCTGGTAGGCCTGAGGGTGTGCAGATGCTGGGTGCCCTCTCAGCTCTCTGGGGCTGAAAAATGACCACGGCCACCCTCCCAGTTCTGAGCAGGGATGCTGCGCGGGGCCCTTCACAGGCACCAGTGTGTTTGCTCTCACAGCACCCCACCCCCACCCCGTGAGGCAGGAAGCGCTGTTATCCCCAGTTTTACAGATGGGGGAACTGAGGCCCAGGGTCCCACGCAGCTGGCTAGTGGCATAGGGACCTGCAGGCTGGCTGTCTGGCTCTGGAGTCTGCCGTGGGTGACCGCTGGTGTTAGCTGTGGGCTCTCAGCTGGGGGTTTTGCAGTTACCCCCCCATCCCAGGGAGATTTGGGTGGAGCCCTTTGTACAAAACCCCCTCTGGGGCAGCACCTCCCAGCAGGCCCCAGATGGAAGCCGGGGTAGAAGCCGGGAGCTGCCGCTGCAGTGACTCAGTTCCTGAGCCAGCTGAGGCTGGCTAGGGTATCTGCAGAGGCCCCGCCACAAGTGGGGGCTGGGGCTGAGGGGGCCTCCTGAGGGAGGCAGGGAGGCACTTAGTGACATTCATCTCTGAAAATGTGATTGTGACCCCCTGGCCCTTTGGGTGCGTGAATGAGAGATGTGGTCCGTTTGAATGACTTGACAAATCCCTTTCAACCCTGACCCCAGCCCTGGACCGTGCTGTGTACTGGGGCTGGGCAGGCCGCTGCCTCCCCTCCAGGGCAGCCCCTCACTGTCCAGCGTTTGCTAGGAGGGTGGAGGATCTGTCACGGCCCTGGCCATGCCCACAGTCAAGCCTGCCACACCCACACGCCCAGAGTGGTGGACGGGTCAGTGCTGGACCCTGGCACCAAGTCCCTGGCTTCAAATCCTGGCTCTGCACCTCCTCCCTGTGGCCTCCAGCAAGTCACTTACCTTCTCTGGGCCTCCACTTCCCCATCTGTAAAGTGGGCTCAGCAGAGACAAGAACAGGGATCCCTGGAGCTCAGCGGAGGCCTGTGTGAGTTGGCTCAGCCCCTGCAGAAACACCCTCTACAGGAGTCTCATTTGCCGATTGCCACGGCTGCCGGTTTTCATGGAGATTAAGGAAACAGGCCGGCTTCCGGGTTCTGGTTGCTGGAGGGTGGAGAACAGACACACTGTGTATGGAAAAGAAGCATGAGGGCCTGAGGGATCCCTTCCCCTTTCTGGGCCTCAGTTTCCCAGTCTGAGTTGGGCTCTGGGGTGGCAAGAAAGCCCTCACTGGGTCACCAGAACTGCTCCCATTGGTATCATTATTATTACTTTTATTGTTGTGTCCTGGGAACTTACTCTGTCTCAGGCACTTTGCAAAAGCACTTGATGTATAATGCGTATCTTTTAATCCTGCCAGCAAGGGAATGGGGTGAGTGTTATGCTAAGTCTACAGGAAGGGGAAACAGAGGCCCACAGAGGATAAGTGACTTGCCTGAGGTCACGTGGCGGGTAAAAGGTGGAAGAGTGTCTGCGGTCAGAGCCTGTGCTCATCACCTTTACTCCCTGGTTCCTGTGAAAACGCTGACCTGAGGGGTGTGAGCCAAAGAGGCCCTCAAGGTCGCAGTGATGGAGTGAATGGGTCCCTTTTAAAGTTGAAGAAATTGAGACCCAGGGATGTTCTTCCCCTGCTGGGGCTGCAGTGGGAAGTAATGAGAACTTCCCAGTGAGGCCAGCAGAGCTGCCGAGCCCCGTGCCCAGCGTGGTCCCAGGCTGGGGCCAGGTTCCCCGGGTGCAGGGCTCCTGTTTCCCACAACTGCAGCTGTCTCCACCTTCGCCCACCAGAGCCCAGACCTCCTGGGCACCATCTCCTGCCTGTCTGTGCTCCTGGTGGAGGGTTCCCTGGAGTGTGGCAGGGAGGGGCTCAGCTCTGTTACATGGCAGCCTGTTAAAAGGCATGAATCGGACCCTGCCCCTATCCCCCAGGAGCCCCCAGACAGTCGGGGAGGAGTTCAGGAGAGAAGATATGCCGAAGCAGAGCTGAGTCTGAGGGACTCAGGGAAGGCTTCCTGGAGGAGGGGGCTGTTGGAGCAGGACTTTGACAGATGGGGCTTGGGGAGGCCTTCCAGGCAGAGGCGGAGGCCCAGAGATGTGGTAGAACATGGTTTGGGTACCAGGCAGAGATGAAGCTGAGAGCATGTGAGGTTTGGGGTGCAGGCCGAGGGTTTGGACACTGTGCTGTGGGATGCAGGGAACCAGTAAGGCCTGGGGGAAGAGTGAGACACAGTTGATCTGGTTCTAGAGGAGACCCCGTGGCTGCTGGCCCACATTCGTCCTGCCAGGTGCTGGCGGGAGCAGGACGCTCTCTCCTGGAGCCCCCTCTGGGGCTGGACCAGGTGACTCCCAAGGGGCCCTCCAGCTCTGCCAGCGGTGTGGGGATTGCCATGGAAACCAGCTGGTCCCCGAGTGGGGACAGGACCGGAAAGTCTCCTGGCGCCAGCCACGTGGATTTGGATCCCGGCTCCCCCCAGAGCTCGCCTGTTTTCCTTCTTTCCAAAGCCTGTGTTGAGCCAGGGCCGAACCCAGCAGGCTGCCTGGAAGGGCCCCGCTGCACCGCCCACTCTCCCACTGCCCCGCTGATCCTCGATGCCGATGCCACCGAGATAAGCAGGGCCAGTGAGCCTCGCCCCACCCAGTCCACCATCCTTTACCCTGAAACACGATAAATCACGCGCTGGAGGAGGGAGGAAGCTCACAGCTCCATTACGAGGCCCAGCGAGGCCCCAGTGGGGCGTTAATCACGGAGCGCTTTCTGCTCTGATCAGTAAATAATGGGGGGGGGGGGCCGTGGGCAGAGGGCTTGAAGTGGAGGCCAGGCCCAGGAAAGGAGCTAAACAGCGATCGCCGGTCACCTCCGCCCCCCCTCCCCCTCTCAGAGCTCGTCCACCGTCTGTGTTGGAGGTGATTGAACCCTCTGGAAGTGGCTAGCTCCTTGATGGGCCCCAGTATCCCCAGCTTGCAACCCAGGGCCTTTCCAGCTCCACGTGGCCAAACTCCCAGCAGCTGTTGGCTGCACCCGACAGAGCAGGGGGCAGAGAGACTGTGGGTTAGGACAAGGGTACTGGAGCCACAGCCGGCCTAGGTTTGAGGCTCACCTCTGCCTGTTCTGGCTGTGTGACCCTGGGCAAGTCACTTTACCTCTCTGTGGTTTAGTTTCCTTTGCCATAAAGTAGCAGCAACTAATGAGCATCTGGCGAGGGTTCAGTGAGGTTATACAGGCAGAGGTCTCTGCACAAAGTAAACCATTGCTGCTTATTATTTTTGTGTTACTGATTCCACTGTGTTGTTACTATTATAAAGCTGTCCCTTCCCCACGTGGGGATGGTCTCTGAACCGGGACATTGACAGCTAGAGAGAGGGCCCCATGTCACCTCCATGTCTCCAGCACATGGGACCCGGCCCAGAGATGTTTGCTGGGAGCCCCTCGGCTGCGGTCAGAAGCCGTTGTCTGATGACTCTGGGACCGAGGCCAGCACCCCCAGGGGATCGGGAGGAGGGTGTGGATTCAGTATCCAGGGCCCCTCAGCCCCAAGAGGAGGAAGGCCTTGTGTCCCCAGGAGAGCCAGCTGCACTCTCAGCTTCTCCCGGCCTGCGTCCCTTCAGGGGAAGAAGCTGGGACCGAAACTCTTCCAGGGTGAGGAGGGGCCGGAGCTGCCGCGTTCTGCCCGCCGCCCCTCCCCCGCTGGAGCTGGCGGGAGGGGATGACCCCCCTACCCGCGCCGCCCCAGCCAGGGAAGAGTCCTGGCTGCCCATCCCACACTGTGCTCCCCTGGGACCCGGGGGGAGGGCTGGAAACGGGGCCAGGCTGGGCCAGAATGAGAAACAGCTTCGAGAAGAGGGAGCTGAGTGTCTGGGGGGCCGTGTCCAGCTAACAAAACAATGGCTGCTTGAGTCAGCGGCTGCGGCAGTGGTTCCCAGGCAGGCCCCGATCAGAGCCACCCCAGCCCGGGTGAAGGCAGCGGTGCTCATCCAGCCTCAGATGCTTGCGTTCGGGGAGTGGTGGAGCGGCTGGTCCCAGGGGCCCTCCTGTCCTGGGGCATCCCCGACTCTCTGCCCAGTGGCCTGCAGAGATAATTGGGAATGTGTATTGAGCACCTGTGGTGCTCAGTATTGAGGGCTGCTGTGAGCTGAGCCTCTGTAGTGGGCGCAGTTATTGCCCCCATTTTATAGGTGAGAATACTGAGGCTCAGTGAGGATGGGGCAGCCCACAGTGAGTTAAGAGCTCTGAGACTTGGCACATCAGGAGCCTTGGTTTCTCTGTCTGTTAAATGGGAACCCAACAAGAGTGTGTGCTCCATGCCTGCACGCAGCAGGTCTTCAGTGTAGCCCGGCCTGTGACCTCAGCCTGGGGCTGTCCCTCCAGGCTGTGTTCTGTTTGGCGGCAGGGTCGGGAGTGCCAGTTGTGGGTGGGTGGACACATCGTGCTCAGGGCGGCCTGGCTGGCTGGTCCACACGGCCCTTCCAGGTGGTGCCCAGCTGGCCCGGATGACCTCAGTGCTTGGGCTGGGCGATCCACCTCCTCCAGAGAGTGGGCCAGGGAAGCCAAGGCAGGGCCTTCTGAAGCTGTGGAAGGGTGCACGCAAGCTGTTCTGCCCATTGCCACTTGTTGGTTTTTCCTGCCTGATTCAGGCAGCCTGGGGCCAGGAAGAGAATTACTGCGCTGTGTGTCCTGAGGAAGCCTCTGCCCCTCTCTGTGCCTCAGTTTCTCCAAAGCACTGCTTTTCCCCTCCCACTCAGAGCCAGGCCTGCTGACTTGTTCTCTGGCCTAGCTGGCCATTCTCTCCCCCACTGCCCCCCACCTCCACCCCTTCAGGAAGTGAGCACCTTGATCACCAACTGTGAGGTGCTGGTATTTCCTTTCTTGGCAACAGGCAGCTTCCTCCTTGGTGTGAGGGCCATTGCAGAGGCCCCCCAGAGCCGAGTCTGTCCTGCCCCCTCCCAGGACCGGCATGCGGTAGGCCCAGGGCTCTTTTCATGCCTTGGTTTACCCTCAGTGGAGAGGTCAGCTCATTGGAGCCGTAGCCCAGTAGCCGTTGTGTTTCGAGAGCCCGCACAGGCTGAAGTGGTTGGGTGGAGTTTGGGTTTGGGAGTCGCAGGTGTGGTTTCAAGTCTGGGCCTGACCTGTGCCCTTGGAGACCTGGAGAACACTTCCCCCTTTAACCTCAGAGCTTCGGGAGAAGGTTGGGGGAGGGCTTACTCACCCAGGCTCTGCAGGAAGCAGAGTTTAGTGCCCTGTTTCTAGGCCTGGCTTTTGATGCTGTGCCTGTCAGACCCCCATTACTGCCCTGCTGGCTCCCCGTTCTCCAGTCCTGGCCCCTCCTCTGCTGTCCACGCTGAGGGAGAAGGAGCTGGCCAGGACAGGGGTTGGGGGAAGCCACAGAGGGGCATGCCAGGTCGAGCAGGGCCTTGAGGGCCCAGGAGCAAATTTTGGGTTTATGCTGAGGGCACTGGGGATCTATGGAAGGCTGTTGAGCTGTGGGAGGGACACAAGCCACTTTGCTTTTTTTTTTTTTTTTTTTTTTTTTTTTTTGCGGTACGCGGGCCTCTCACTGTTGTGGCCTCTCCCATTGCGGAGCACAGGCTCTGGACGCGCAGGCTCAGCGGCCATGTCCTACGGGCCCAGCTGCTCCGCGGCATGTGGGATCTTCCCGGACCGGGGCACGAACCCATGTCCCCTGCATCGGCAGGCGGACTCCCAACCACTGCGCCACCAGGGAAGCCCTCTTTTTTTGAAAAAAACAACTTTTTAGTTTGGAATAACTTTAGATTTACAAGAAAGTTACAAAGATAGTACAGGTAGTTCCCGCATACCCTTCCCTCAGTTTTCCCCACTGCTAAGATCACACGTTATGACAGATGCGACATGTATTTGTCAAAACTAAGAAACCAACATTAGTATTTTACTCTCAACTAAACTCCAGAGTTTCCTCCATGAATGTCCTTTTCCTTTTCCAGGATCCCATGTCACATTTAGTGCTTTGCGGTTGTAAAAGCTCTTTTTGGCTGCTGCGGAAGGGTGAGTGGGAGGGGGCTCAGTGCAGCCCCAGCCCCGTGTGGTGAGCGGCAGCCGCCCTGCAGTCTGCTGCTTAATACCCCAAGGTGATTGCTGTGCGTTCAGCTCCTCAGCAGTGAAAGCTCACTTTCCCGGGATCGGGGTTCGGTAACAACCAAAAACTTGAGGCAGGAAAGTGCCCTCACTTCCCAAGCACGAAACCCCGACAGCCGGTGTAGTCTACACCTGGGACGGAACCGCGGGTCTTGTTGGCTGCCACTGACGCCTCATCCTCCTCGGAGTGCCGCCTGCAGTGGGGCTGAGGTTTGGTGGGGTCTGCAGGCAGGAGGCGGGAGGCTGAGAAGCCAGGCTCTGGAAGCTCTTGCTCCAACTGGCTTCCCGGGGGGAGAAAGTCAACACAATTACAGTTGATAGTGAAATCAGTATGTCAGAGTTCTAGTGGGAGAGTGGGCAGCGCTGAGCTTTGGCCCCCGGAGGCAGCCAGTGGAGAAGGAGGAGGTGTCCTGCTCTTAGAAAAGAGCTGAGACCAGCAGCCGCCCGTGGCTCATCCCATTTCAGAGAAGGATCAACTGAGGTTCTTAGAGGAACCAAAAGTAGCAGCCAGGTGCCGCCTGGCACTGAACACCTGGCTCCCCTGTGTGGTCACACACACAGTGACATACAATTGACCCATACTTTTCCTTCCGTTCTCCAGTGTCCAGCATGGCAGTGCAGTGTTGCTCTCATTGTTTCTTGTTTTTTATATATATAAATTTATTTATTTAGTTAGTTTTGGCTGCATTGGGTCTTCATTGCTGCGCATGGGCTTTCTCTAGCTGCGGCCAGTGGGGACCGCTCTTCATTGTGGTGCTCGGGCTTCTCATTGTGGTGGCTTCTCGCAGCGGAGCACGGGCTGTAGGCGCGTGGGCTTCAGTAGTTGTGGCATGCGGGCTCAGTAGTTGTGGTGCACGGGCTTAGTTGCTCCACGGCATGTGGGATCTTCCTGGACCAGGGCTCAAACCTGTGTCCCCTGCATTGGCAGGTGGATTCTTGATCACTGCACCACCAGGGAAGTCCCTCTCATTATTTCTGCTTGGAAAAGAAGAAGCTGAATACAGTCATTCACACTTTAGTCAAAATTAGTTTCCTTTCTTTAGTAAACACTCACCCCAGAGCAGTCTCCACCCTGGAGAAGCTCGTGCATACGCTACCATGAGAAATGAAGGTGGTGACCAGCACAGTGCTGTCACAGAGGGCTGGAGAGGTGTTTTTGGAATTGCATCTTGAAACCTGGCTGAAAACTTGCCACCTGGGCACGCCTGGCAAAGGGAACAGTGTGGGTCAAGAGGAGGGAAAATAGAGGGCTCAGAGGTATGAGAAGGGCGTTGGCTACTGAGGGAACAACATCATGAAGGTTCAGGCGCCCCAGGAGGAAAGTGTGGCCGCATTTGAGAAACTGCAGAGACTGATGTGGTCGGAGCTGAGGGCGGGGCAGAGAGAGAAGTGAGACTCCAGTCCTGAGCAGCCGGCAGGAGCCAGATCACAGAGGCCTTGAATGTCAGGCTTG